>NC_053491.1:475685336-476026287 GCF_905171775.1 Rana temporaria | reverse complement strand
AGCATAATTAATTTTCATATTGGATAAATATCCGAAAAATGAGAATTCTGTCATAAGTTTGGGAATGGACGTCGTCGGGTGAGTAAAAAAAAACAAAAGGTCATCAGCATAGGCCGCTAGTTTGAATTCTCTACCTCCTACCCCAAAACCCGTTATGGCTTGATCCAACATCACCCTCCTGATAAACGGCTCCAAAATGAGGATGAATAAAATGGGTGAGAGTGGGCAGCCCTGTCTCGTTCCATTTTTAATGTGGACTGTATCTGATAGTGAACCATTTATTTTGATTTGGGCTGATGGGTTATTGTATAAGGCTGAGATCCATGTCAGCATATGTTCCCCCAATCCAACATGTCTGCATGTCTCCATCATGAAGTCCCAAGCTACTCGATCGAAGGCCTTCTCCGCGTCGGTAGACAGGAGAAGACCCTCGATCTTTCGCTGACCTGCTGCATGTATCAAGTTCAGGGATTTAATTACGTTATCTTTTGCCTCCCGACCCGGCATGAAGCCTGCCTGTTCGGGACCTATTAAGGTAGGGAGGAGGGGTCTTAGCCTGGATGCCATAATTTTCGCTAATATTTTGGTGTCGAGGTTGAGCAGGGAAATCGGTCTGTAACTCGTGCAGAGCGTGGGGTCTTTTTCGGGCTTGGGCAGAACTGTTATGTGTGCCAGTAAGAAGGATCTTGGTATTTCCCTGGGTTTAGAGAAGGTATTTAGGGCTTAGGTCAGTGGGCTCAGGAGAATCCCCGAAAAGGTTTTATAGTATATGGAGGAAAACCCGTCTGGGCCTGGGCATTTCCCCGATTTGAGGTCCTTCACAGCTGTCTCGACCTCTGTATGGCTAATGGGTTTTTCAAGTGCTTGTGTGTCTGCTTCAGCCAGTCTGGGCAACTTGGAGGCTGCTAAGTACGTCCGCATGATGTGTAGCCTATCCCCCTCCGCCGAGGCCGGTTTATGTTGATGAGGCAGATTGTACAGCTGTGAGTAGTAATCCTGAAAATGTTTGGCTATAAGGTTGTCTTCTATATCTAAGCTCCCTGATTTATTTCTGATGCCTAATATGGTGTTCTTGAGCCTCGGGCCTCTCAAGGCCCTGGCCAAGAACCTGCCCGATTTATCTCCATGTTCATAGTAAACTTTTTTCTGGAAAAACAGGAAGCGTTTGGAAGTTGTTTCCAGCTTCTGGTGTAGTTTTTTCCTGGCTTCCAGCAATTCTGTGGCCAGTATTTCGGATAGAGATTGTTTATGGGAGGATTCTAGTTTTGATATCTGATCTGCTATGTCACGGATCTCCTTCTCTCTCTCCCGCTTACGGCGGGCTCCCATCCTAATGAGTTCCCCTCTGATGGAGCATTTGTGCGCTTCCCAGATTGTCAACGGATCAACATCTGGTGTGGAGTTTAAGGTAAAGTATTCAGTGAGGTGTGATGTCAGTTTCGGGAGTAGTTCGGGGTCAGAGAGAAGGGATGCATTCAGTCTCCATGAGGGGGGTAAGCGCTTGGGTGTGTCCATGTCTAAGGTCACCGAGATAGGGGCATGGTCCGAAATCGATTGTATACCTATTTGTGCTTTCTGTACCGCATGTAGGTCCCCCCTGGAGACAAAAAGGCAGTCTATCCTGGAGTACCTATCATGCGGCACAGAATAGAAGGTAAAGTCTTTACCGTCGGGGTGAAGGTATCTCCATGTGTCAATCAGGTGCATGGAGTTTAGTTCCATTTTTATGCTCTTCAGTATCTTATATTGGATGCAGGTTGTCCCTGTGGAGGTGTCTACTAGGGGATTCAGGGGGAGGTTGAGGTCTCCCCCCAGGACTATGCGTCCCGAGGCGAAGCTCCCAAGCTCCCTAATCAAGCTCCTGCAGAAGGTCAGATGGGATGAATTCGGGAAATAGACATTTGCCAATGTCATAGGTGCCCCTTTATAGTTTCCCTTTAAGAATAGGTACCGTCCCGCTGGGTCCGTCAGCCTGCCTGTTATCTCAAAAGCAGCCTCCCTACTGATCAGTATCGAGACCCCCTTGGATTTTGCTTGGTCATTTGTAGCGTGAAACGCCGTGGTAAAATATGAGTCCTTAAGTCTAGGTACTTTGGGCCAGATCCACAAAAACCTGGCGTAACTTAAAAAATCCCATTTAAGTTACACTGCCTTAAAGTTTCTACCTAAGTGCCTGATCCACAAAGCACTTATCTAGAAATTTCAGGCTGTGTAACTAAAATTCCGCCGGCGCAAGGCGTTCCTATTCAAATGGGGCGAGTCCCATTTAAATGAGGCGCGCTCCCGCGCCGGCCGTACTGCGCATGCGCGAAGTTACGTTACGCCGAGTTTTGAGGATCGCGATGGCTTAAAAAGGTTGCGTCGGGAAAAAAAAAAATGACAGCGGCATGCATTCCTGAGGGAGAACTCCATGCCAATTTTCAAAGAAAAAACCGGCATGGGTTCCCCCCCCAGGAGCATACCAGGCCCTTAGGTCTGGCATGGGTTGTAAGGAGACCCCCCCCACGCCAAAAAATTGACGTAGGGGGTCCCCCTACAATCCATACCAGACCCGTATCCAAAGCACGCTACCCGGCCGGCCAGGAAAGGAGTGGGGACGAGCGAGCGCCCCCCCCTCCTGAGCCGTGCCAGGCCGCGTGCCCTCAACATGGGGGGGTTGGGTGCTCTGGGGCAGGGGGGCGGACTGCGGGCCCCCCACCCCAGAGCACCCTGTCCCCATGTTGATGAGGACAGGACCTCTTCCCGACAACCCTTGCCATTGGTTGTCGGGGTCTGCGGGCGGAGGCTTATCGGAATCTGGGAGTCCCCTCAAATAAGGGGGCCCCCAGATACCGGCCCCCCACCCTAAGTGAATGGATATGGGGTACATCGTACCCCTATCCATTCACCTGTAGGCAAAAAGTAAAAGTTAATAAACACACAACACAAGGCTTTTTAAAATATTTTATTATTCTGCTCCGGATGCCCCCCCTGTCTTCGTTATTAGCTCAATTAGCAGGGGGGGCTTCTTCTTCCGCTCTCCGGGGGTCTTCCACTCTCCGGGGGTCTTCCGCTCTCCGGGGGTCTTCTCCGCTCTCCGGGGGGGGCTTCTCCGGACTCCGGGGGGCTTCTTCCATCTTCTCCCCTCTTCCGCTGTTGACTCGGCGAACCCCGGTTCTTCTGCAGCTCTCCGGTGCCTTCTTCTTCAGCGCTGGCTGCCTGCTATGTTTGTGTGTTAGCTCGATTTCAAACAGGCAGCCGGCGCGGTCTTCTGTGGCGTCAGGGTCTTCTCTTCCTTTCTTACGATGTTGCCTCGTCGCCTGTTGTCGCTGTAATGATGGAAGCGCGCCTTGCATCACATTTATATAGGCATCACCGTCCCATCATGCTCCGGTAGGTACCCACGTGGTGGGTGCCTACCCACGTGCACCCACCACGTGGGTACCTGCCGGAACATGATGGGACGGTGATGCCTATATAAATGGGATGCAAGGCGCGCTTCCATCATTACAGCGACAACAGGCGACGAGGCAACATCGGAAGAGGGGAGAAGACCAGAAGACCCTGACGCCACAGAAGACCGCGCTGGCTGCCTGTTTGAAATCGAGCTAACACACAAACATAGCAGGCAGCCAGCGCTGAAGAAGAAGGCACCGGAGAGCTGCAGAAGAACCGGGGTTCGCCGAGTCAACAGCGGAAGAGGGGAGAAGATGGAAGAAGCCCCCCGGAGTCCGGAGAAGCCCCCCCCGGAGAGCGGAGAAGACCCCCGGAGAGCGGAAGACCCCCGGAGAGTGGAAGACCCCCGGAGAGCGGAAGAAGAAGCCCCCCTGCTAATTGAGCTAATAAAGAAGACAGGGGGGGCATCCGGAGCAGAATAATAAAATATTTTAAAAAGCCTTGTGTTGTGTGTTTATTAACTTTTACTTTTTGCCTACAGGTGAATGGATAGGGGTACGATGTACCCCATATCCATTCACTTAGGGTGGGGGGCCAGTATCTGGGGGCCCCCTTATTTGAGGGGACTCCCAGATTCCGATAAGCCTCCGCCCGCAGACCCCGACAACCAATGGCAAGGGTTGTCGGGAAGAGGTCCTGTCCTCATCAACATGGGGACAGGGTGCTCTGGGGTGGGGGGGCCCGCAGTGCGCCCCCCTGCCCCAGAGCACCCAACCCCCCCATGTTGAGGGCACGCGGCCTGGCACGGCTCAGGAGGGGGGGGGGCGCTCGCTCGTCCCCACTCCTTTCCTGGCCGGCCGGGTAGCGTGCTTTGGATACGGGTCTGGTATGGATTGTAGGGGGACCCCCTACGTCGATTTTTCGACGTAGGGGGGGTCCCCTTACAACCCATACCAGACCTAAGGGCCTGGTATGCTCCTGGGGGGGAACCCATGCCGGTTTTGTTTTTACAAATTGCCGTGGAGTTCTCCCTCGGGAAAGCATACCAAATGCCGTCGCTGGAATGGGCTTTTACAAGGTGTGACTAGTTTACACTTTGTAGAACCAGCCCTAATTTTACACTTGCAAAATAACACTTACGGCGCAAAAAGGAAGCTGGAAAGCTTTGTGGATCGCCTTAAGTGCTAATTTGCATACTAGCAACGGCATTTCGACTCGAAATGCCCCCAGCGGCGGATGCGGTACTGCATCCTAAGATTCGGCAGTGTAATTCAATTACACATGCCGGATCTTCTGCCTAACTTTGGAAAAAGCCTTTTGAGGATCGTTTCCAAAGTTACACACAGACTGAACAGCAGTTAAGTCGGAGTATCTCTTTTGTGGATCTGGCCCTTTGTCTGTCCTGAAATGTGTCTCTTGGAGGAAAGCAAAAAGAGGCTTACCCTTCCTGAGCTCGCGCAAGACTGTTGATCGCTTCTCCGGGACGTTCAATCCCCTGACGTTGTGAGAGATCACAGTGGGATAGGGGTCCAGGTTAGAGTACGCCATGTGTCCGCTTGATCTTGTTATAGATGTGACTGAGGTATAACGAGAAACACACTATTGTGGCGAATAGCCGCTTTTAGTACAGTACTTTAGTGCAATCAGTAAATTCTGCTGTTATATTTATGATATTGGTAGAAGTCAGGGAGGGGTGGGGGGAGAGAGAAGAGAGAAAGATCTGAGAAGAAAATAGGAAATTAGGAGATGGTAGATGTCTCTTAAGAAGGAGAGTAAATAGGTTACACCTTTAAGAATAGTTGTACTATTGACAAGGTTAAGTTTGTGTGTCCCTTTAAGGGTAAGCCCCTTACTGGGAGACACTGTGTAGGGCAATGTGAGGCTACGGATTCGACAGCCAGCACTCAGTGCTTGTAGATTGATAAAATATAAATCCACAAAAAGTATATATAAAAAAAACAATAAGGAAAGGATCAAACCTACAAGCCGAAGACATAGCCCCACAGCCTTCTTCAGTTGAACTATATATGCAAATGAAGTATATCTGCAGTGAAAAACATATATCATTGAACTAGGCACGTATAAAACTGTAAAACAATAACTATAGCCTGAGACTAAGGAGGAAGATCGGTCGGCCGCATCAACCACCAAAACTAACAGTAGGAGAGTTCCAGGACTCCCAATGCGTGACTCCAGATTAGCGTGTCTGGGTGAATTTGCCCGACCGTTTGTGTACCCATCGAGACATGACTGTTCAACAAGACGGCATGTTGCGAGCAGCGTGATCAAACCTGTAAGTAGGGAGGGGTATTTTGCTGGCTTCAAGGTCAG
This sequence comes from Rana temporaria, assembly GCF_905171775.1. Classification (NCBI taxonomy): domain Eukaryota; kingdom Metazoa; phylum Chordata; class Amphibia; order Anura; family Ranidae; genus Rana; species Rana temporaria. The sequence goes on along the minus strand of NC_053491.1, from coordinate 476,020,581 downwards.
GAAAGTTATGCCCCTGGCACGGGGAGCTATGCTGACATATCGTGGGATGTTGTTCCTCATTATGCGGGCCCTGCATCAGAAGGCTGTTCAATATCAGCTGTTTAACAAGTCCAGGGGATTCGGCCTGATGTCAGCTGGTTGGGAGGACTTTTATGTTACGTGGCCACGGCACTTTCCCGGGTCCCCTTCCGTCCCATCCCGCCACATGTTTACTGAGGTGTCTATCGGGTTGAAAGGGTAGTGTCCTGAACCTGGTATTAGATTCACGTGGATCATCCTCCCTGGTAGGCATGGATCAGAGTTAGAGCAGGGAACCATCTTTGCGAGCGTGTAGCTGTGAGTGTGCCATGCTTAAGTGTTATAGTCCCGGCATTTCCTAATGGAGAGTTTTTTTTATCCTTTCTGAGAGTGGGTATAAATTTCAGTAATCCTCAGGTGGAACACAGTCCCAACAGGCTAGGGGTGTTGCGTCGATAATTATAGAATAGTCCCAGCACCCTCCAGGGATGGCTCAACTGACGTGTGATGACTCCAGTCCCTAGTGTTCCAAAAACAACCAAGCTGTATTTTTAGCTTCTTGCGCACTGTGTGTGGAGACCTATGTTGCACCTAAGGTGGCTTTTGATCCTTTGGGGCTTTAGGGGTGATGGTACTTCAGTGTATAGCCGTTGGTCTGACCTAGGTCAAGTGTCGGGCCTAGCGTGAAACTAGTCCAGCCTTGCCGCAGTGTGCAAGAAGCCGTTTACATCATTATGTCAAATCAAAATCGGTACATACCAGTGTTGAGTCTTTGGGCTCGCAGCATTGGGAGTTAGTCGTTGCTATATCCTGGCGATCCAAGTGCTAATCCAGTACTCTGTCCAGAGCCCTGGAAGAGTGCGCGTTCCCTGGGTTCGGTGTTCCCACCATGGGTCCTCCTGCGCGGCTGTGTTTCTGGTTCGGTGTACCTGCCACAGAGCACCCCTGGCGTCCGTGCCTCGTCCTCTTCGGGCCTTTCCCTTCTGGTGTAGCAAGTGGAGAGCATGGAGGGCTTCTGTCCAGCGGGGGCAGACGATATTCCTGATACCAGTCCGGAAGCTCCACCGGGTTAAGCTGCAGGCCAGAGCAAAAGTCTTCCAGATCATCTGGAGAACGCAGGGCAAATTGGCGACCGTTGTGGATCACTAGGAGTGCAAAGGGGAAGCGCCACGTGTACCTCATTCCCTTGTTCCTAAGCTCCTCCAAGAGAGGGCGGAGAGCCCTGCGTTTTTTTAAAGTAATTTGTGATAAATCCTGGAAGAGCAGGATCGTTTCTCCATTAAAAACAATCCGGTCATTTCTTCTTGCTTTCTGCATTATTTCTTCTTTTAGTACGAAGCTCTGTAGGCAGCAAATTACGTCCCTTGGTGGCTGATTATCAGGTCCGCGCGCTCTCAAGGCCCTATGAGCCCTCACCAACTCAATGTCTGAGTCTTCAGGCCTTTCCAGTAGGCCGTTAAACATGCGTTGGAGGGCCAGGTTGATTTGGTCAGGTTCGACCGATTCCGGTATCCCCCTGACGCGTATGTTGCACCTCCTTCCCCGGTTGTCGAGGTCTTCCAAGTGTCTCGACATTTCTATGAAATGGTTAGATTGTGAGACCGTCACTCTCTCCAGCCGGCGTATGGCCCTCTCCCTCTGTTTCCCTGCCGTCTCGACCGTCGCCATCTTGTCGTTTAGCACGAGCAGGTTAGATTTTAAGTCCGTGATGGCCGCCGAGAAGGTGGACTTTATGTCCGCTGCGAATATGGACATATCGGCATAGGTGAGAGGTAGGTTCGGGTTTGTTGGGCCTCGGGCGTTGTCTTCAGCAGCGGACTGTGAGTCGTCGCTGAAGTCTTCCAGTGCACGCGTCGGCGCCATCTTGCCGCTCAGGCCTCCGCTCAAGGAAAGGGCTTGTCTTTTAAAAATGTCCGATATATTGCTCCCTTTGTACACCGCTGATGAGCGTCTGGGTCTGGACTGAGGTGGTCTGTAGTTCAGCTTGCTCATTATCCGAAATTATGCTGCAGATATACGGGCTTTAGGCTGTGGGTCTGCCGGAGCTCTTTCAGTGTGCTGCCATCTCTCCGCTCGCCAGGCCACGCCCCCCAGATGGCGGATCTTAAGTGTATCTATGCGAAAATGATTCTAAGAATCAGTCGCATAGATACACGGGTCAAAAAAGGGAGATACGATGGAGTATCCTGAGATACTCCATCGTAACTTCTATGAGAATATGGCCCGTGATATGTAAACACAATGGCCCAGATTCACAAAGCACTTACGCCGACATATAACAAGTTACGCCAACGTAAGTGCAAATGTGCGCCGTCATATCTGTGCGCCAGGCCCACAAACTAATATGCGCCTAAAAACAGGCTACACCCCGCCGACGTATCTTGCTTACGCCGGAGTAGGGTGGGCTTACATTTAGGCTGGGAGCATGGTGCCGCTCACATTGATTAGCCATTCAAACATGCAAATAAGGGAAATACAGCGATTCACGAACGTGCGTGTGCCCGGCGCATGCTACATGAGATGCGCGTAAGTTGTACGTCCGGCGTGAAATTATTCCCCATAAAGGAGGTGCAACCCAGCAACAGACATGCTCAGGTCTGCACCAGGGAACACAAGCCGGCGTATTGTGCGTTGGACGTGTGTCTGGCTGGGCGTACGTTATGTTCACGGCGTACGCAGTGATCCGGCGTAGCTTAGGCAGTTTTGCCGGCGTGGTTGTGAGCAGGCGCATGGGGTTGCGTCCACGTCACGGCGCTCGGCCCATTTGCATGGGGTCACACCTCATTTGCATGGGTTCACACCTACTTCCACCTACGCCGGCGTGCGCCTTCGAAACCCACGCCACGCTGGTGCAGCGTTGGGAGCACTGGCTTGCTGAATGCAATGCTTGCCTCTCTGCGCTGCGTTGGCGTAGCGTACAGTGTTTGCTCTACAGCGGCGTAATGTGCGCCCTGCTCTCTGTGAATCTGGGCCAATAACAGCGTGTACAAAAATTCTAATGGAGATAAAGTCCAAAAAGTAAAAACCAAATAGGAACACCAATGTAATGAACTTCCCTAGGTGAGTGTCCACCAAGTAGCTGACTCACAATCTTCTGTAGACATTAAACTGATATGGTGTAATAAAATAAGAATGGCCATAGAGCTGTCAAAGTGGAAAATTCTTCTATCAAAGGGATATACATATATACTCTTACCAGACAAGGTGGTCAGTGGGTCAGTCAAGCTCATATTGGCCGAAAGCCCAGGAATCGAAGGCTCTACCAACCAGGATAAGACTGGAACCCAGAGGGGGATCGATCTAAACACGGTGGACTCACGTGTCAGCGAGGATGGATGGATGGGATATGTGTTGGCCAGAAGCCTAGGTTGATGAATCGCCAAACTGAATGGAACTGGAACCCAATGACGGCTAGTAATAGGTGGAGGGGTGCTCTCAATCAAGCCAGGATAAAAATGTGGACGAATAGAAATGCTCCATATGGTGCAGGTCAAAAAAGGGATTTATTCATAAAAAGTACAAACATCAATGACAGATGGGTACAAAGGTTGTGATCACAGGATAAAAAAGATTAAAAGCAACGTGGGGATCGAGTAATGCAAGCCTGATGTGTTTCGTCCCAACAGACTTCAACTGGGGCATATGGCTGTCCCCCCACATTGCCAATATTTATAACATATCATGTTAGTCTAGCATGTAACAATGGGGAATGTGGCTCCACCCTCGGCATTAAGACCGGAAGTGTTGGCCCCCAGCGTGTGTCCCATGCCTCACTATGAAATCCCATGAGAGCAGTCCCATGAGAATAGGGAACATGGCTACGCCCACTGAACCAAAAACTGGAACTCACTACCATCAGCGTGGGTTTTACGCTTCACTCTGGGATTTGTTTTCTTGGATGGGTTTTGGGTTGTATTTCAATAAGGTACTTCTATCTACTTGTATGACTATATCAATCTGCAGTTCTATATCCCTTTTCTAGAAATTTCATCTGCTAGAGTCTCTGCTTGATATTGAAAATCTATGCCTATACGTGCCCATCAGTGCTGCATATCAGTGCCCACCATCAGTGCCCATAAGTGCCACCTTATCAGTGATCATCAGTGCAGCCTCATCAGTGAAGCAGAAAACTTAATTATTTACAAAATGTTATAACAGAAACAAAGAAAACCTTTTTTTTTCAAGTCTTTGTTTAGCAAAAAATAAAAACCCCAGAGGTGATAACATACTACCAAAAGAAAGCTCTAATTGTGGGAACAAAATGATAAAAATGTTGTTTGGGTACAGAGGGTAGTTAAAACTCCCCTTTTCACATCACCTCCTCTCAGTAAGGAGATGTGTGGAATTACCTTCTATTACATTCATTTTTTTAAGTAGTAGCTCCTCCCTTTACATGGCTTAATGTCATTCTTTAACCCCATAATGTGGTTTTAATATCTCTATCCCAGTAAATTCACAATTTATACTTTTAGCCATAGGATTCAATATATACCACCCATGTATTCTTCTGACCTCAAGGATATGCTTATGCACAGTATTTTTTTTTTTATATTTACTTTTCTATAACATTTGCATTTTTTATTTACAACCACTAGACGACCAGCCGCCGCAGTTTTACGGTGGCAGGTCAGCTCGGCTGCGCGAAATCACGTAATATAACGTGGATTCGCATTTCAGCCACTAGGGGCGCGCGCGCCCCCTGCTCGCCCCTGGTGCTAACGCCCATGCCCGATCGCTCATTACAGTAAACACACAGCTCCCGGTCCTGTCAGGAGGATAAATGACTGATCGTCTGTTCATACAATGTATGAACAGCGATCTGTCATTTCCCCTAGTCAGTCCCACCCCCCCTTCAGTTAGAACACACCTAGGGAACATAATTAACCCCTTCCTCGCCCCCTAGTGTTAATCCCTTCTCTGCCAGTGACATTTTTACAGTAATCAATGCATTTTTATAGCACTGATCGCTATAAAAATGCCAATGGTCCCAAAAATGTGTCAAAAGTGTCTGAAGTTTACGCCATAAGGTCGCAGTACCGATAAAAATCGCAGATCGCCGCCATTACTAGTAAAAAAAAATGCCATAAAACTACCCCTTATTTTGTAGACGCTATAACTTTTGCGCAAACAAAATCGATAAACGCTTATTGTGATTTTTTTTATGAAAAATATGTAGAAGAATATGTATCGTCCTAAACTGAGGACAAACAAAACGTTTTTTTATATATTTTGGGGGATATTTATTACAGCAAAAAGTAAAAAATATTATTTTTTTTCAAAATTGTCGCTCTATTTTTGTTTATAGCGCAAAAAATAAAAACCGCAGAGGTGATCAAATGCCACCAAAAGAAATCTCTATTTGTGGGGAAAAAAGGACGCCAATTTTGTTTGGGAGCCACGTCGCACGACCACGTAATTGTCAGTTAAAGCAATGCAGTGCAGAATCGCAAAAAGTGGCCCGGTCATTGACCAGCAAAATGGTCCGGGGCTGAAGTGGTTAAAAAAAAGTTTTTTTGGGGGGCATGGCTTGGCGCGCAACGAGTATGGACGCACACTAGGAGAGCTCCGGCACATTCACAGCCTGGACTGCCTAAGTACCCAACCCTTAGCTCTCAGATGCTGGGCAAACGGCTCTACAGCACGCTGCACTCGCGCCCTAAAAGAGGCTCTGCAGTGACCCCAACGCAGAACATTTTGGACCTGTTTCAGACCAAATCAGGAGGCCGCAAAAGCATATGGAAGGCCAAGATGGCGCCAGAGCAGCACCACGAGGAGGACTATAGCGAGGACTCCCAATCTACTCCTGAAAACTCAGGTAGGGGGACGGCCCGCTCAAATCAGCCCCTCACTCTAGCCGACATGTCGGTGATTGCGGCAGATAGTAAATCCACGTTCTCGGACGCCATCACGGACATACAGTCGAACCTGATGGCCCTTAATGAGAGAATGGTGGTGGCTGAGGCAACAGGCTGGAACAGGGACAAGGCGATTCATAGACTTGAGAAGGTGTCCTCCTCACAACGCCATCATTTTATTGAGATTAAAAGGCACTTAGAGGATTTGGACAATAGAGGAAGGAGGAATAACATTTGTGTGAGGGGCATCTCTGAGTCCGTTGAGCAGGCCCAAATCCTTCCAGCCCTGCAGAGGGTGTTTAACAGTTTGCTGGAATGGCAGGAAGACATGGCCATAGACTTTGTTAGGGCACACAAAGCGCTTAGACCGAGGGGTCCTGATGGTGCACCCCCGTGACATTATATGCTGCCTACAGAATTTTGTTACATTGAAGGAAGAAATAATGCGCAAGGCGAGGAGGAATGAGCAAATAGTTTTCAATGGAGCTACCATCATGTTATTCCAAGATCTCTCTCAGATCACTCTGAGAAACCGAAAAGCTTTGCGCCCCCTGCTGGAGAAGCCTAGGGAACGTGATTTGAAAAACACCTGGAAGTTTCCCTTTGCTTTAACGGTGAGCCTTGGTGGTCATCAGCATACCTTACGTGACCCAGAGGGTTTGCAAGATTTTTGTGCCGCATTGGACCTTGACTATGTGCCACTACCAGATTGGTACGCTGATTTCCAAGAGCTGCGTCTGGACAGGTCGCCCTTGCGGTCCCCCCTCTCTACTCCTGAAAAGAGAGAAAAGAGAGCAAAAAGCAGAAATCTCTCCGACCCGGGGGCTCCAAAGCTGGAACACCTAGAGCCTCTAGAGAAGACTGCAGAGATCAAGAAGATGACTGATCGGATCCTGGACAGTACAACCTATTGCGCCTTTTCATTGTTTTTTTTTTCCGACTGATTACCACCCGAATGCCCCTGGTTACTGTTGCGAGCTCCACCCTCGCCCTTTCTTGTCCTACCCCCCCTTCTTCATGCCCCTGCCCTTTTTCTGTTCTGGTCATCTGCCCTCTATGCCGCGGCTGACTTTGAGTGACAGGTGATACCACGACTCCGGGCTTGGCTATTTTTTGTTTTCCTCCTCATGTTTTTGTGTTCCTACCCTCCCTCCCTTTCGTTCAGGTTTCAACTAAAGACTTGTTTGATCTGCCCAACCCAGACAATGAGGACAACTTTATGTTGCTTGCTTTGGGAGTGGGGGGTTCTGGGAGTTTGGGAATGGGGGGGTTGAGGGGGTGGGTGCTGGGGACCTACTATTGTTTTTTTTTTGTTTCTTGCGGGTGGGGCGGCTTGCTACTATAAGGGTTTGTTTAGTCACTGTGTTGCCCTTTAGAAGTTTTGTTTCTCCCTATTGGGTCAGGGAAATATTATATCTAGGATTAGATGATGCCATATTAGCTTTAATCTGAAGGCTGTGTATGTGTTTTGTTGCAAATTCCTACACTTACTTGAGTTACCACTTTATTGTTCGACTCAGCGGACTGTATACTTGGTTGTCGGCTGCCTCCCTCTTCCCCCATCGAGTGCCTCTGCACCTATTTGTTGGGTGACGGATGCATTATCACACCTCCTACTCAGGATAGGTCAATTCTGCCTGTGAAGGGAATTCTTTAGTCCACTCCATTACCTTTTACTCTTCTCTTTTTTTGATCTTTCTCTATACTCTTTCCTTTTTACCTTTTGGTATAGTCAACTTTAACTTGTGTATGTCACTACAATTGTTTTTAGCTAACTTGAGACCTTTAGTTTTATTTTTCAGAGACGCTCTGCACCATCTCGCTCTGAGTTCTCGTCATGGCTTACGCGGACCTAGGCCGGAACCCTTTCATAATATCCCACAATGTCAAGGGCTTGAACATCCCTGAGAGACGATCCACATTGTTGAGAGAACTCAAAAAAGGTAGGCCACATTTTGTACTCCTACAGGAGACCCATTTTAAAATGCAACATGTCCCTAGATTGACAGACTCCTATTTCAGGGAGGCCTTCCACGCTACGTGTGATGACTCCAGGGCTATAGGGGTTTCCATTTTGATCAGTAAAGATGCACCATTTACTCTACAGGAAACGATGATAGATACAAGAGGCAGATTTGTGTTTCTGAAGGGCCTGTACAACAATGCTTCTTTTGATGGTAGCCAATGTTTATTTCCCAAATAAATCACACATCTCCTTTTGCCAGCAAGTTACACAGGAGCTTTTGGGGTTCTCCTCGGGATGTTTAATCCTGGGAGGAGGCTTTACTGTTCCGCTTGACCCGCTCACTGACACTTCCAATGGGAAGACTTGCATTACGTATCGGACCCTTAAGCGGATCAAGTCTATGCTCCAGTCTTTACAACTGTTTGATACTTGGAGATTCTTACACCCTGACGGACGTGACTTCACATTTTTCTCTCCTCCTCATGACTGACATTCCCGCATATATTATCTCTTCATCTCCCAAAGAGATCTGACACTGCTCACGGGTGCACACATTGGTATCCAATCCTTTTCGGATCACGCCCCGATCTCAATCTCCTTGAAAGATCTTGCGTCCTCATTAAGAGCCCACTTTTGGAGGCTTAACGCGTCCCTATTGACCGACCTTGACCTTCTAGCGGAACTGACTACCTCGATCACTGAATTCTTCCAACAAAACTCTCTTGAAGACACCGACCCTCTCACAGTATGGAAAGCCCACAAATGCACGATAAGAGGGGAACTCATGGGGATGGGTGTGCGACGTAAGAAAGATAGAGAAAAGCTTGTACAGGCCCTGGCAGGACAGATGAAATACTTAGAAACACTAAACAAGCAGTCCTTGTCCAGTCAGATGGCCTCCAAACTTCTAGAAAAAAGGAAGGCCCTCCAACAGCTCTTTGACGACAGATCAAGGCGGTATCTGTTTTTTAGAAAACTGATTTATTATGAATCTGGTAATAAGTCGGGTAAGCTCCTGGCAAGGGCCTTAAAGGAACAGACGTCTAGGAACTTCATAAAGGGTATTAAGAGGGGAGATGGTAAACTGGATGTTACGACTGACTTGATAGCCAGACATTTCCATGACTTCTATACACGGTTATACAACTTACCTACTTAGCATAGATTGGGGGGTATGGAAGGTGAGAGGCCCCAGATTATTCGGGACTTTCTTGTAAAGAGTGGCATGCCTGCGCTTTCTGACTCCGATGTGTCACTTTTAGAGGTACCGATCACGGTGGAAGAAGTGACTTCTGCCATTAAACAACTTAAACCAGGTAAAAATCCGGGCCCGGATGGATTCTCGTCCATCTACTATAAGTCCTTTGCCCAGATCCTGGTGAATCCTCTGCGAGCTGCCTTGGATTATTTTTCTGAACCCAGAAGGGTCCCCCCCCCTGATTTTTTATCGGCCCACATCACGGTCATTCATAAAGACGGTAAGGATCCTACGGACTGTGCTAGTTACCGCCCAATTTCGTTGCTAAACCTAGATGCTAAGATTCATGCGAATATACTGGCTTCCAGGTTGACCCCCTTGCTTTCAGACTTGATTGGCCCGGACCAGGTGGCCTTTATGCCTGGTCGTGAAGCCAGAGATAATGTCATTAAGGCATTGCTCCTGACCCAGGCTGCACACATGGGGGATGTGGAGGGCCTTCTCCTGTCCACGGACGCGGAGAAGGCCTTCGACCGTGTAGCATGGACTATATGTTGGCAGTATGTGCTAAAGTGGGCTTGGGCCCGCACATGCTGGCCAGGATCTCCTCCTTATACCAATGCCCGACAGCGAAGCTAAAGATCAACGGGACCCTCTCGGACAAGGTCCTAATAACAAACGGCATGAGACAGGGGTGCCCGTTGTCCCCCCTGCTGTTCATACTTTCTCTGGCGCCCTTTGTCAGATTAGTCAGAGATAATACAGACATTCAGGGCTTTAAGGTTCTGGGTAGAGAATACAAAGTGGCCGCTTATGCGGACGACTTACTTTTTTTCCATACCATTAACGTCCCTACCTAATGTCCCTGCCTGTTCTGATAAAGGAGTTTGCTATTTATGGCTATGTCTCCAATCTCAAGATCAACTACACCAAGTCGGAAGCCCTGAATGTCTCCCTACCTGATAAATTAAGCCAAGTGAAATTGACATCCTCTTTTAGATGGGAATCTAAGGCCCTGAAATACCTGGGGGTTTGGCTCACACCCAGACTGACAGACACTTACGGACAGAACTTCCCCATGTTTCTTAAAAGTGTTAAGACCGACTTAGGGAGATGGCAGTCGAGATTGTTTTCTTGGTTTGGACGTGCCGCCATCAATAAGATGGTAATCCTCCCCCAGTTGCTATACCTATTTCATGCCCTTCCCCTCAGAATTCCTATGACATTTTTTGCCTCACTGAAAACCATTATATTGAGGTTTCTTTGGAACTCCAAAAGGCCCAGAATCAGACTCTCCCTATTGATGAAACCCAAAGAGAGGGAGGGCATGGGTATCCCAGATTTTGTCTCCTACTATCAGGCTTAACCTGACTAGGATCATCGACTGGCATGGTCATGGTGCAGCAAAAGACTGGGTGACCCTGGAGGCGGATTTGAGCCCACTCCCGCTTGTATTCTCCCCTTGGGTGCCCTGGGGAAGCTACCCGAATAGTCTTAAAAATCACCCAGGAATCTGCTATGGCACACCCTTTCTCCCTCACAGCCCTTCTTCACTGCAAATGGAAGTCGGTTCCAACCTTATACCAGCATAACCTACTGCTAAGAGACACAGCTTTGCTTGGAGAGAAATCAGAAAAAGCCTTCGGCTACCCCCTTTCATGTCTCGGCACTTACCAATCCAGGGAAACCCGAGTTTCCCCCCAGGTCTGGACCACAGGCCCTTCAAAATTTGGCAGGACAAAGGTCTCACAAAATTCTCATCCCTATGTGACGCCTCTTCTGGTCGCCCCCTACCCTTTGAGACTGTTGTTGCAACCTTCTCACTACCTCCTTCCCATGTGTTCCACTTCTATCAATGTACCAACTATTTAAAAGCTGCAAAACTTTTTTCTCCCAACTTCTCTGACCAACTACTCGCAGAAGGTTCCTACAGAATCTCAGCCATCTACAAACCACTACTCCTTAAAACCACCCCTCCTCTGCATTCCTCATCTGCAGCTAATTGGGGAAGGGACTTCCCAGATGATGATCTAGTCAACAAACTGATCCAGGGTTTCAACGCCTGACCCCCAACAAAATCTGGAAAGAAACCCAACTGAAAATCCTCCACCGGGCTCATATACTATTTCTACATTCCACAACGGACCAAAACGCCGCTAAATGCCCCGTGTGTCATCAACAGAGACCTTCCCTAACTCACCGTTTCTGGTCATGCTTGTACATATCCTCCTTCTGGGAACAGGTACTGGCCTATATTTTTGGAATTACCTTACTAAAACTGCCCAAAGACCCTCTGCTCCTCATTTTTGGCTATTGGGACCCCCTGCTGCTACAATGGTCCCGGCGGACATGCCCATCTTCGTCTGCTCCCCTGGCTCCTGCAAGTGTTAACAAAGACTGGTCATTGCTCTGCCTCCTTGTCGCACGGAGGGCTATTTTGAAAAATTGGACCTCTGCTCACTGTCCCTCTGTAACTCAAGTACAGCGTGAGCCCCTCCTCCTTTACAAAGAACATGCCACCACGGATTTCAACCGCGATACCTCTAAGGCCCCGTACACATGACCGAACATGTTTGCTGAAACTGGTCCGCGGACCAGTTTCAGCAGACATGTTCGGTCGTCTGTACAGCTGAGCGGACAGGATTCCAGCGTACATTTGCCCGCCGGGCCTTTTTCGAGCGGGCAAATATTTCTAAACTTGTTTAGAAACATGCCCGCTGGAATCCTGTCCGTCGGACATGTTCGGTCGTCTGTACAGACTTACCGTACATGTCCGAGCGGCCACCATCCCTCGCATGCGTCGAATGACTTTGACGCATGCGTGGAAGCATTGACCTTCCAGCATCACACACGTCGCCGCATCATCGTCGCGGCGACGGTGCGGACACGTCACCGCGCTGTCTGTCCGCGCGGATTTCTGTCTGATGGTGTGTACAACCATCAGACAGAAATCTCCGAGGGGACATGTCTGCTGAAAACGGTCCGGCGGACCGTTTTCAGCGAACTGTCCCCTCGTCTGTACGAGGCCTAAGTCTCGTTTCTTATCAATCTGGGGACCCTTCATGTGCTCTACTCTATCTTCAGGGGAATGCTCCAACTTTGAACATTACACCTTCTCCTACTTTAAATCCCCCCGCCATCCGTACCTAGACGAAACAGTCTCTCATGATGTTTATTGCCATCAATGACACAGTGCCCCCAAGTGCCCCCCCTCTCCCCTCCCCCCTCCCCCTTCCCCTAAGGGTATCTTCTATAAAGCGTTTTATGTATTTCTTTCGCTCCTACAGTATTCTTAGGAACCTACCAATTAATAAGATCCACCCAGTTGCCTGATTGATGAAAGGTACTAACTGATTGATATCTCTGTTTATATGTTATGTTTTATACGCTTACCTGGTAGGTCCTATGATGGTTCTTTGTATGGGTACTCGACATGCACATTTACCTACCACCTATACCCGTTATTAACCACTTAAGCCCCGGACCAATATGCTGGCTAAAGACCCAAGGGGTTTTTACAGTTCGGGACTGCGTCGCTTTAACAGACAATTGCGCGGTCGTGCGACGTGGCTCCCAAACAAAATTGGCGTCCTTTTTTCCCCACAAATAGAGCTTTCTTTTGGTGGTATTTGATCACCTTTGCGGTTTTTATTTTTTGCGCTATAAACAAAAATAGAGCGACAATTTTGAAAAAAATGCAATATTGTTTACTTTTTGCTGTAAAAGTTTTTTTTTTCCTCAGTTTAGGCCGATACGTATTCTTCTACCTATTTTTGGTAAAAAAAATCGCAATAATCGTTTATCGGTTGGTTTGCGCAAAATTTATAGCGTTTACAAAATAGGGGATAGTTTTTTTGCATTTTTATTTTTTTTATTTTTTTTTACTTGTAATGGCGGCGATCAGCGATTTTTTTCGTGACTGCGACATTATGGCGGACACTTCGGACAATTTTGACACATTTTTGGGACCATTGTCATTTTCACAGCAAAAAATGCATTTAAATTGCATTGTTTATTGTGAAAATGACAGTTGCAGTTTGGGAGTTAAACACAGGGGGCGCTGTAACATTTAGGGATCACTGTGTATGTGTTTACTAGTGTAGCGATGGAGCGGCTATAAACAAATAGCCGCGCCGTCGTCCCGGATCGCTCCCCGAGCGGACCCGACCTCCGCATGTACCGGGGGGGTCCCGATCGGACCCCCCACCCACGTCTAGCAGAGGACGTACAGGTACGTGATTGTGCCTGTCCGTGCCATTCTGCCGACGTAAATGTACATGAGGAGGTCGGGAAGTGGTTAATATACCCTCTTTATGCTTATACCTTTTTATTTTCATATAATGGATGTACTCTACAGTACTTGTACCATGCTGATACATCCGCCACTATCCCTTCCCTTACTGTTATGTTATTGTTTTTTTTCCCTTTGTATGTCTTTTTAAAATCAATAAAAATTATTTGAAAAAAAATAAAAAATCACCCTATTACTGGAAGCACGCTCGAAATCTTCCATAAGCTGACTAAGACCCTAGACATTTCCTCTCAACCTAGCCCGTTGACGCGTTTGAAAGACAATCCTGACTTTGAACCAGGCCTGAATAACCCTCATTTTCGATCTTCAGACAGTTTGAAGCCCCTTTTGGCAGGGGACTGCTTTAGCAAGGGAGTAGTGAAAGATTGGGAGATCCCTTAGGAAGGAGGCGAATTCCCCTCACTTGCCTTTTTGGGCTTACCTACAATTATGCAGTTACTTGGGTGGGCCAATGGTTAAAAGCAAATTTCAGAGGCCCCTTAAAGCCCTGGAGTCAGTCTGTCATGAAGATGCGCCCTGCACAAAAAACACTTTCTTGACCTATGCATGGCTCCAGGACCTGAAGCACAAGGCTACAGATGAGCTCAGGGTGAGATGGTCGAAGGAGCTGCACGTAGAGATCACCGCCAAACAGTGGAGGTATGCTTGTATTTTGACTCATAAATGCTCCATAAGTACTAAGATGCAAGAAACGGCCTACAAAATCATGACTCATTGGTACAACACGCCGGCCAAGATGCATGGATGGAACTCTCAGATTTTAGACTCCTGCTGGAGATGTAGTAAAGAGAGAGGGACACTGCTGCACATTTGGTGGCAATGTCCACTAATAGCCCCTTTTTGGGATAAAATTGTTGCTCTCATTAAGCAGATAACGAAAACCAAAATTAATTTAAATGCGGCTGCATGCTTGCTACACATCACTAATGTTTCACTGAAGAGATACAAAAACTCTCTGACGAGACACCTCCTGAATGCAGCGAAGTCCCTAATTCCACTATACTGGAAGTCGCAAAGAGTTCCATCCACTGCTGAATGGTTGAGGAGAGTGTCTGACACTTTTATCATTGAGGAAACTCTAGCTCAGGCCACTGACAGCGCCGAACAATTTCACAAAATCTGGCAGCCATGGCTGCTCTTTAGGTACTCTGCTTCATACACAGATAACATGTCCTAAGTGCTTTTATGGGATCATTTATATATTTTTGGAAGGCCCTGGGTCGTCTCTGGCGCCTCGGGTCCTCTCATCTGGTTGAATCTGGGTTCATCTACAGTATATTGACTATTACCGTCTCTTTCCATTTCTATACTCTTCTTTTTTTTTCCATTGCTTTCATTTCATAGTGCAGTTGGCGTAATGTTGCTCGCTATGTCTGTTTTGTTGTTGTCTTACTTTGACTGAAATCACTTGAGCCTGAGTTAGCTGCCATAGTTTTTTTGGGCTCGTATAGGCTATTGAAACACTCTAGAAATTGCTACTGATGATACTTAGTCCGGGTAACATAAGAGTGATGACTTAATCGAAGTTCCTTATGAATGCCTGTTCTTCAATGTTTTGCACTGTATTGTGTATATGTACCTATTCTCGCCTCATTTTTAGCAAGGGCCTCTGCACTTGACTTGTATTGTGATGCTATACATTTGCTTCAATAAACTTGGAATGTTAAAAAAAAAAAAGTTTTTTTTTTTCAATAGCTTTTTTAAAATCCTTGTTCCTGAATGTGTATACGATTGGATTAAGCAATGGAGTCATTACACTGTAAAAGAGAGAGAGGACCTTGTTCAGAATATCCAGTTGTCCTTTTGTTGGAAACAAATACACAGCAATTATAGTCCCGTAAAAAATGCACACTACGGTCAAGTGAGAGCTGCAGGTGGTGAAGGCTTTCTTTCTTCCTGTAATTGATTTAATTTTGAGAACGGTTAAAACAATATAGATATACGATATAACAATTATCATAAAAGGTGCTATGATACCAATGAAACCTAATACATAGGTCTGAATATGGATCCATACAATATCAGAGCAGGAAAGCTCAAGTATAGGTCCAAAGTCACAGAAGAAGTGATGAATGATGTTTGGTCCACAGTAGTATAAACTGCACAAAGATATGGAATCAATCAAGGTCATTTTGAAACTTAGTAACCAAATGATAATCACTAATTTAATGCAAATTGATTGGTTCATTATAGAGTTGTAATGCAGAGGCTTACAGATGGCCAAATACCGGTCATAGGACATCACAGCCAGTAGAAAAAACTCTGAGGCCTCAGCATGGGAAAAGAAGGTGAACTGGATGATACATCCAGCAAGAGACATGGTACATCCATCATGTAAGATGATATATAGAAAGTTGGGAAGAATATCTGTAGACAGAATTATATCAAGCAATGACAGTTGGGTGATGAAGAAGTACATGGGAGACTGGAGTGTTTTACTCAGATGATATAAAACCACAATGAAGAGATTTCCAGAAATAGTAACACAATATATGAAACACAGCACCAAGAAAAATAGAATTTGTATTCTTTTTATATTTGGGAAACCTGTTAGTACAATATAGGTGATGTTATTGTGATAGCCCACCTCCACCTGGTAAGAGAGTATAAAAAAAGGAAATAATAATTTAGGTTGTAAGTAGAGTTGAGCGAACCCGAACTGTAAAGTTCGGGTTCGGTATGGACTTTGGGTTTTTCCCGAAACCCGGACCCGAACCCGAATAATTGGAAAAAGTTTGGGTCCGGGTTCGGAGTTCGGGGAAAAAAAAATGCGCGGAGGTCCCCGCAAATTCAATAACCAGACCCTTTAGGTCTGGTATGGATATTAAGGGGAATCCCGCCGTCAATTTAAAAAAAAAATGACATGCGGTTCCCCCTAAATATCCATAACCAGACCCTTCAGGTGGAAATTTGGGGTGGAGTTCCCCTTAAAATCCACACCAGACCTGAAGTGTCTGGTTATGGATATTTAGGGGGAACCGCACGTCATTTTTTTTTTAATTGATGGTGGGGTTCCCCTTACTATCCATACCAGACCTAAAGGGTCTGGTTATTGAATTTGCGGGGACCTCCGCGCATTTTTTTTTAAAAGTCCGTGTCCCATTGACTACAATGGGGTTCGGAGTTCGGGTTCGGGTTCCCGAACCCGAACTTTTTTTTTAAAGTTTCGGGTTCGGACCCGAACCCGAACATCCAGGTGTGCGCTCAACTCTAGTTGTAAGCATAAGAAAATCTTCCATGTAGGGCAAAACAAAAACACCATTTAGTCTGAAATGTATCCATTCAATTTTGTTAGGATCCTTCTTCAATATGTTACTATCCAGTTGAGTTTTGGCTGGTTGGCTGATATTTTGTACTATACTGAATTCGTCCTAATGAGCCTTTGAATTTGACTGAACGTTCTCCTACCTTCTTGTTTTCCAGACTAGAGCATAGACCTGTTCATAATAGGTTTATGCTAGGGCTGATGCTTTTAGTCAGAAAGGAGCATCAGTTGTGATTAATGTAAAGCTATATGTCTGTCCCAGCAGTGGACATATTAGACATCTGCAGAGAGATATGACACTGGAACAGTTTCCTCCACAGGCAACAGGTCTGGGAGGTAAACAGTCTTTGAACTCCTCACACCCTCTCCAGGCATCAGACCTGGGAGGCTATGGAAAGAGCTCTTATACCGACATCCTCTCCAGGCCAAGCCCAAGAGGCAAAGACTCTTCTAGAAGGGTTCCCTGTTATTTATCTACTTCTCCAGCCCTCATTATTGTCAACAACCCCCTAGTAAATTGCCGGGTGAAGTAAATACACATAACCCCTAACATTTTATCTTTTGCACAGTCTACTGGAGAACACTTCCCAACAGTAGGCAAAAAGCACACAATGACTAAGGCTTAGGGCAAACACAAAGAATGCAGAAAATAATAGCAATCAGAACTTAGGCTAGCCACAGCCTAGCTGCCCACTAAAGTTAAATTAGTGTAAATCAGCTAAATTCAATGCATCAAATCATTCCAAATCTTACAATTCATTTTCTTTAGAAAACCTGAGTAGAAATGTCGGTCCTCTGACAGCATGCTGTAGACAAGAAGCCTTGCCTTATACTTGGAATCTATTGTCTCTCTGCAGAGGTCTGGTACACCCCCAGACAGTGAGAGCTAGTACTTCTTAGCCAGTAAAGAGAATGAGCTTTTTTTTAATGTGAAGCTATAGTTCCAGTTGGACCCCTGCAAGTCATATAGACATGAGCTAGGGGACTGACAGGCCTCCAACTCCTGCCATCTCGAAATTGGTTCACCGAGAGACAACTGTTTCCACCCAGAGAGCCAGTCTTCTCTTCAGCTTGCTGACTTTTCTATATAGTCCAATTAAAGCCTTGTACACACGATCAGTCCATACAATGAGAACGGTCTGATGGACCGTTGTCATCAGTTAACTGATAAAGCTGACTGATGGTCTGTCGCGCCTACACATCATCGGATAAAAAAACGATTGTGTCAGAACGCGGTGACGTAAAACACAACGACGTGCTGAAAAAATGAAGTTCAATGCTTCCAAGCATGCGTCGAATTGATTCTGAGCATGCCTGGATTTTTAACCGATGGTCATGCCTACTAACGATCGTTTTTTTTTTCATCGGTTAGGAATCCATCGGTTAAATTTAAAGCAAGTTGGCTTTTTTTTAACTGATGTTTAAATAACCTATGGGGCCCACACACGATCGGTTTTGACCGATGAAAATGGTCTATCAGACCGTTGTCCTCTGTTTAACCTATCGTGTGTACGAGGCCTAAGACTTTTACCAAAAAAATCGATTAGCTGTTTTTAAAAAAAATAATAATTAACTGGGCATTAATAAATAAAAAATATTACTGTGCAACATTTCTAATTTACTTCACTAAAACTTGAACCTACATTTTAAATTGTTCATTTTTATTACTGGACATAAATAACAACAATAAATACAAGAAGACATGATTTTTCCCTTAAAGGAAGGAAGAAAAAACAGCGGATTGTCAAGAAGTTAGATATTAGACATTGGAAATAACAATATTAACAGGTATAAAATGTGAGGAATATTTCACTGAACCAGGAAAGCTCAAATTCCAAATGTATAATACAATATTTTTTTGGAATTAGTTGAGTTGAGTATAAATATTGGAAAATTCCCGGTTAAATTAGGTAAAGGAGAGAGGCTCTGAAGCAGATAAAAATGTTATACATCTTATACTTCGACATCTACAGTTCTTCATCTGTAAGGAAACACAAAACAGGAATTCTATGATGTGTCTATAATTTCATTTATCTACAAACATACTGCACCTCAATTCCATGTGCATTTTTAGAGATGACATCTGGATGTGACCGTTCACTTTGAAAATCCCCGGCAAACAGTGTAAGATCAGCCATCAAATGCTTTATTGGAAATAATATATCACTTACAGGGAATTATTAGTCTCTGCTATTTATTGAGTTGATATGAAACACTTTTATACATTTACTCCTCCTTGGTGGGCTGTTTTTTGCATTGCTAATTTATCTGATTGCTAATAATCTTTTAGGAATTCTTTTTTTAGATTGTATTTCTCCTGACACACACCCTTTATCAATCTTAATTTGAAAGCAGTAGGGAACTCCATGTTTATTGTTAATTTTTTGCCAATTACCTTTTTTCTACCATTGTTTCTGAACATTACTACATGCAGAAACTACAAGGACAATGTTGGTTGTTTACTGTATCATGTTTTTATATTTACATTTCTTTTATAAATATGGAATGTAGGATTTTTTTGCTATGGGTTATCCATCAACATTATCTGTGAAGGTTCTCATTGTTCCAGGTCATAGTATAGCTAGTAATAGCTAGTAGTAGTTAGTGACATTTCATTGGAATTGTTCTGTACCATTTAAGATGTTTTATGCTTTTTTTTAATGCTTCCAACCCACTTCTTCAGTTCTGACGGGTGATATGAATCCCCAGAATTTATATCCAAATAGATAGCAGGGACGCCTTAATCCAATCACCATGGAAGGTTTCAAGGCAGGTGCTAATATTTAACCACTTCAGGCCTGGAAGAATTTACCCCCTTCCTGACTTTTTGCGATTCAGCACTGCGTCGCTTTAACTGACAATTGCACGGTCGTGCGACAATGTACCCAAACAAAACTGGCGTCCTTTTTCCCCACAAATAGAGATTTATTTTGGTGGTATTTGATCATGTGGTTTTTATTTTTTGCGCTATAAACAAAAAATTGCGTAAATTTCTTACTTTTTGCTAATATCCCAAAAAATATATAAAAAAGCAAACATCTTCCTCAGTTTAGGCTGAGATGTACATTTAAAAACAATTGCAATAAGTGTATATAGCGGTCACAGAGCATGTGATGGGCATGCGCGTACCCACTATGCCGTGATTTAAACGGGGCGTACTTGTACGCCCATTTGCGCAGCCGTGCCACTGTGCCGACGTATATCGTCACGCGCTGGTCGGCAAGCAGTTAAAGAACAGGACGGGAGTTGTGAAAATTATGCAACCACCCTGTTCTAGTTACATAATGTCACCCTATAATTCAAAAAATATTTCATAACAACCCGCACGTTCTGCCATGCGATTCAATGTATAACAGATATGTATACTTCTGGCAGGAATGATATACTTATATGCATAAGCTGACAATGAGCCGTCCTGGCCAAATAAATATTTGTGCAATCCTATACGGTATATCTGTATGTAAGTGCTGGAGGTGAGCATTGGGGGAGGGGACAGGGGAAATATAGAGCAGAAGATCTTGGGAGGAATGAAGAGAACAATTTAGTTGGTATTTTGAGACTAGGTTAGTGATGTAGCTGGGGGCAGAGTTGTGGATGGATTTGTAAGTTGTTAGCATTTAGAATTGTATTCGTTAGGTGAGAGTACGTCAATGGAGGGATTAACAGAAAGGGGTAGCAGAATGGTTGGTAAGGTGGATAAGTCTGGCAGCAGCATTCATGATGGGCTGAAGAGGGATAGTCTATGTAAATGTAATATTATATTAATGGAGTGGTGCTAAATCTAACAATAATTCCTAAATAAACAGCAAAGGGAACTATATTATATATATATATATATATAAATGTACTAAAGTTAAATATAACATAATGCAAACATAAAATAGCGAGTGTCAAACAAATTAGCCACAATAGGTGGTGTTGAAAAAGTTCAATGCAAAAACGTGAATACACATGATAATTAGAGATCTTTGTGAAATGCTTAATAGTGCTTCCGATAATCCCGGTGAAATATGAGCAATCACATAGTCCAATGCTCAATCCAAGAAATTAGGCAAACTCCACCACCATGTGCAATGGCCGCTCACCTTCAATTAAAAGGTAACACACATCAACTGCAAAGTGTATGTCATTCAGTAGTTGGTAGCAGCCAATCATGTCACACATGTAGTAAGAATAATAATCCTCATGGTGTAGTATTATCAGCAAAAAAAAACAAAGGTAGATTTACAGTTACAATAACTGATATGCATACAGCAACTGGGACCGTGGGGTCACACACAGGCAGAACACTGTAGAATTCAAACTTCCGGTCTCGGCCGTGACTGGAAATTATGTTGACTGGCTCCTCCCGATATGTTGCGTCAATGACATGTGACTTTCTCAAGAGAAGGAGGCTGAGTGACTGACACTAGAACAGTGGTTCTCAACCTGGGGGTCGGGACACCCTCAGGGGTCGAATGATGATTTGCCAGGGGTCACTGAATCCTGGGCTGTTCCTGAAGCCCGCACTGCTCTCCCAGGCTACCTGGCCGGCCAGGAAGGGAGTGGGGACGAACGAGCGCCCCCCCTCCTGAGCCGTACCAGGCTACATGCCCTCAACATGGGGGGGTCGGGTGCTCTGGGGCAGGGGGGCGCACTGCGGGCCCCCCCACCCCAGAGCACCCTGTCCCCATGTTGATGAGGACAGGGCCCCTTCCCGACAACCCTGGCTGTTGGTTGTCGGGGTATGCGGGCGGGAGGCTTATCGGACTCTGGGAGCCCCCTTTAATAAGGGGGCCCACAGATACCGGCCCCCCACCCTAAGTGAATGAGTATGGGGTACATCGTACCCCTACCCATTCACCTGCAAGCAAAGTGGTATAAACACAAATAAACAACACAGGGTATTAAAATATTTTATTAGTCTGCTCCGGAGGCCCCCCCTGTCTTCTTTAGCTCTTTCAGCAGGGGGGGCTTCTTCTTCCGCTCTCCGGGGGTCTTCTCCGCTTTCCGGGGGTCTTCTCCTGCTCTCTGGGGGTCTTCTCCGCTCTCCGGGGGGGTCTTCTCCTGCTCTCCGGGGGTCTTCTTCTATTTTCGCCGCTCTCCGCTCTTGACTCGGCGCACCCCGGTTCTTCCTCCCGCTGTCCGGTGCCTTCTCCTTCAGGGCTGGCCGCCTCTAGTATAGTGGCGGCCAGTCCGCTGTTCTGTGACGTCTTCTTCTTCTTCTCTTCTTCTGCCTTCTCCCGATGTTGACCCGTCGCCTCTTCTCGCTGCAATGACGGGTGCGCGGCTTGCATCAGACATATATAGGCCTCACAGTCCCATCATGCTCCGGTACCTACCCACGTAGGTACCACGTAGGTAGGTACCACGTGGGTAGGTATCGGAGCATGATGGGACTGTGAGGCCTATATAAGTCCGATGCAAGCCGCGCACACGTCATTGCAGTGAGAAGAGGCGACGGGTCAACATCGGGAGAAGGCAGAAGAAGAGAAGAGAAGAAGAAGACGTCACAGAACAGCGGACTGGCCGCCGCTATACTAGAGGCGGCCAGCCCTGAAGGAGAAGGCACCGGACAGCGGGAGGAAGAACCAGGGTGCGCCGAGTCAAGAGCGCAGAGAGGCGTAGATAGAAGAAGACCCCCCAGAGCGGAGAAGACCCCCCCGGAGAGTGGAGAAGACCCCCGGAGAGCAGGAGAAGACCCCCGGAGAGCGGAGAAGACCCCCGGAGAGCAGGAGAAGACCCCCGGAAAGCGGAGAAGACCCCCAGAGAGCGGAAGAAGAAGCCCCCCTGCTGAAAGAGCTAAAGAAGACAGGGGGGCCTCCGGAGCAGACTAATAAAATATTTTAATACCCTGTGTTGTTTATTTGTGTTTATACCACTTTGCTTGCAGGTGAATGGGTAGGGGGACCGGTATCTGGGGGCCCCCTTATTAAAGGGGGCTCCCAGATTCCGATAAGCCTCCCGCCCGCATACCCCGACAACCAACGGCCAGGGTTGTCGGGAAGGGGCCCTGTCCTCATCAACATGGGGACAGGGTGCTCTGGGGTGGGGGGGCCCCGCAGTGCGCCCCCCTGCCCCAGAGCACCCGACCCCCCCATGTTGAGGGCATGTAGCCTGGTATGGCTCAGGAGGGGGGGGCGCTCGCTCATCCCCACTCCCTTCCTGGCCAGCCGGGTAGCGTGCTTTGGATACAGGTCTGGTATGGATTGTAGGGGGACCCCCTACGTCGGTTTTTCGGTGTAGGGGGGGTCTCCCTACAACCCATACCAGACCCAAGGGCCTGGTATGCTCCTGGGGGGGAACCATTGCCGTTTTTTTATTTAAAATTTGGCGTGGAGTTCTCCCTCAGGAATGCATACCAAATGCCGACGCTAGAATTGGTGGGAATCCAAGTCGGATCCCCGTCGCTTCTATGACGCGCACGTTGCAATGTACTTTGTCTATTCCAGCGAGTGCGAGATGTCGGCGAGATATCGGCACCATGTCGCCGAGAATCAGCGCGATGCAGTCGTGCTAAAAACACAATATCACAGTCACCCACTGTATCTATGCGCCTGATTCATAGAATCAGGTTATGCATAGATATGCCTAAGATCCGACAGGTGTAAGTGACTTACACCGTCGGATCTTAGGCTGAAATTCCAGGCCGGCCGCTAGGTGGCGCTTCCATATATTTTATGCGTCAAATATGCAAATGAGCATTTACGCTGATTCAGAAACAACCGCCCCGGTGCTTTTTTTTTTACGTTGTTTGCGTTCCCTTTTATTCGGTGGAAAGTTACCCCTGTTATAGCAGGGGTAAGTGCGGCGTAAAAAAAGACAACGTGCAGCGCCTTCTAAGCGTAGCAAGCTTGTTTAATTAAGGTAAATGTTTAGAAACATGTAAAAAGCCTACTCACAAACATAAGTAGGTACAGGCAGGAGTATAGAGCCTGAGGAAGAGACTTGAAAGTTTCGAACGCGTGCACCTCCCGCGCCCGGAAGTGACGCCGTCTGTAGTCCGCAGTGGAAACCTGACCTCAGTCAGTGAGTTCCGATGGCGCCTCGGTTCCTGCCACCGCTGCTGCACAGAGAGGGACATCTCCACGCTGCCTGCACCAGGACATCGAACGGTCCCCGGGACACATACGCGGATGATATCTATACTCCTGCCTGTACCTACTTATGTTTGTGAGTAGGCTTTTTACATGTTTCTAAACATTTACCTTAATTAAACAAGCTTGCTACGCTTAGAAGGCGCTGCACTTTGTCTTTTTTTGCTTCTATACAGATTACACTTCATCTGTCAGCTGGCAGCCATCTAAAGCAAGACTATAGTGATATAGTGCTATGGACATTTGATGGACTATTATATTTCCTCCAAAGCACTGTTTTTTGGGACAATTTTTCTTTTCCTTGTCATTTTTCCCTAGTCCCCATCCCTAATCCAATCCAATTTTCTGTTGTGATCTCTAGACACCAAACAGGGAGTGCGCTCGATTATCATGTTTTGTTGTAAGTGCGGCGTATCCTATGTTAAGTATGGCTGTCGTTCCCGCGCCGAGTTTTGAATTTTTTACGTTGTTTGCTTAAGTCGTTCGCGAATACGGCTAGACGTAATTTACGTTAACGTCGAAACCAATTACGTCCTTGCGACGTCATTTTAAGCAATGCACGCTGGGAAAATTTGCGGACATCGCATGCTCTGTTCAATCAGCGCGGGGACGCGCCTGATTTAAATAGTACACGCCCCCTAGCCGTGGAATTAGAATTCCGCCGGGGATTTACGATACGCCGCCGCAACTTTAGAGGGAAGTGCTTTCTGAATTAAGCACTTGCTTCAAAAAATTGCGGCGGTGTAACGTAAATCAGATAGGTTACACAGGTCTAAAGATCCGCTAACCCATCTGAATCTAGCCCTTAATTGTGAGAGGGATATTGGTTCTGTCTATTCCCCGGATGACTGGAAAATTGCCATTAAAGTGTGCTATGCATACTCTCATTGCACTAACCATTGGGACATGATGATGAGAATATTGCATAGATCATATCTTACTCCGGTTAGGATGTCTTTAATTTTTCCTACAGAGTCAAGTGACTGCTGGAGGAAATGCGGTGCGCGGGGAAATATCTTTCATATATTGTGGGACTGCAAGATTCTTCGCAGTTTCTGGAATGAGGTGTTTAAATTAATTTCCCTAATAACAGGTTTCTTTATAAAACCATCTCCACAACTGGCTCTCCTCTCCCTCACCTTGAATAATATCCCTAAACAATTCCGTAGCATAACATGCCATGTTCTTATTGCTGCCAGACTAACAATCACGTCCAAATGAAACTACTGAATGACATACACTTTGAAGTTGATGTGTGTTACCTTTCACAAAGGCGTAGCCCCATTTGTATTTGATATGTAATCTCACTGAGGGAGGCTCTTTACCACATTATCAGCTGTGTTCAATCACAGTTGATCACGGTGTAAACAGGAAGAGACGTGTTTCTGCTTTTCCTCTATCATCCGACAGACGGCAGTATAGGAGCGCCGATCTGACGGGGGGTTTGCACTGATTGATTATCAGCACAGCCCCCCCCCAGGATGCCCACATAGGACCACCTATGCCACCAGGAATACCCACCACTGATGGCCACCAGGTATGCCACCCATGGTCACCAGGGATGTCAATCTGTGCCCACAAATTATGCCAATCAGTGTCCATCAGTAATGCCTGCCAGTGCCTTCTTATCACTAATGCCCATCAGTGCCATCCATCAGTGTCTATCAGTGCCACCCTTCAGTGCCCATCATTGTCACCTATCAGTGCCCATCAGTGCCGCCTATCCATGCCCATCAGTGCTATCCATAAGTACCCATCAGTGCAGCCGTTCAGTGCCCATCAGTATAGCCTATCAGTGACCATCAGTGCCACCTATCAATGCCCATCAGTGCCATATATCAGTGCCCGCCAGTGCTGCCTATAAGTATGAAAACAAAGTGTAGCACTAAAATTTCTCATAGAACAATGTGACCGTTTTACATTGAAAGTATTTAAATATAAACATGTGATATGTAAACACAATAACAGCATGTACAAAAATTCTAATGGAGATAAAGTCCAAAAAGTAAAAACCAAATAGGAACACCAATGTAATGAACTTCCCTAGGTGAGTGTCCACCAAGTAGTTGACTCAGAATCTTCTGTAGAGATAATACTGATATGGTGTGATAAAATAAGAATGGCCATGGAGCTGTCAAAGTGGAAAAGAGATATACATATATACTCTTGCCAGACAAGGTGGACCCACTTGCCAGAGGGTCAGTCAAGCTTGTATTGGCCGAAAGCCCAGAAATCGAAGGCTGTACCAACCAGGATAAGACTGGAACCCAGAGGGGGATCGATCTAAACATGGTGGACTCACGTGTCAGCAAGGATGGATGGATGGGATATGTGTTGGCCAGAAGCCTAGGACTCAGATGAATCGCCAAACTGAATGGAACTGGAACCCAATGAAGGCTAGTAATAGGTGGAGGGGTGCTCTCAATCAAGCCAGGATAAAAATGTGGACAAATAGAAATGCTCCATATGGTGCAGGTCAAAAAAGGGATTTATTCACAAAAAGTACAAACATCAATGACAGATGGGTACAAAAGTTGTGATCACAGGATAAAAAAGATTAAAAGCAATGTGGGGATTGAGTAATGCAAGCCTGATGTGTTTCGTCCCAACGTACTTTAACTGGGGCATATCACTGTCCCCCCACATTGCCAATATTTATAACATATCATGTTAGTCTAGCATGTGACAATGGGGAATGTGGCTCCACCCTCGGCATTAAGACCAGAAGTGTTGGCCCCCAGCGTGTGTCCCATGCCTCACTATGAAATCCTATGAGCGCAGTCCCATGAGAATAGGGAACATGGCTACGCCCACTGAACCAAAAACTGGAACTCACTACCATCAGCGTGGGTTTCACGCTTCACTCTGGGATTTGTTTTCTTGGATGGGTTTTGGGTTGTATTTCAATAAGGTACTTCTATCTACTTGTATGACTCTATCAATCTGCAGTTCTATATCCCTTTTCTAGAAATTTTATCTGCTAGAATCTCTGCTTGATATTGAAAATCTATGCCTATAAGTGCCCATTAGTGCTGCATATCAGTGCCCACCATCAGTGCCCATCAGTGCCACCTCATCAGTGTCACCTTATTGGTGCCACCTCAGTGCCCATAAGTGCCACCTTATAAGTGCCCATCAGTGAAGGAGAAAACTTAATTATTTACAAAATGTTATAACAAAAACAAAGAAAAACATATTTTTTCAAAAATTTTGGTCTTTGTTTAGCAAAAAATAAAAACAACCTAGAGGTGATAAAATACTACCACAAGAAAGCTCTAATTGTGGGAACAAAATGATAAAAATGTTGTTTGGGTACAGAGGGTAGTTAAAACTCCCCTTTTCACATCACCTCCTCTCAGTAAGGAGATGTGTGGACTTACCTTCTATTAAATAAAATTTTTTAAGAAGTAGCTCCTCCCTTTACATGGCTTAATGTCATTCTTTAATCCCATAATGTGGTTTCAATATCTCTATCCCAGTAAATTCACAATTTATACTTTTAGCCATAGGATTCAATATATACCACCTATGTATTCTTCTGACCTCAAGGATATGCTTATGCACAGTATTTTTTTTATATTTACTTTTCTATAACATTTGCATTTTTTATTTACAACCACTAGCCGACCAGTCGCCGCAGTTTTACTGCGCGAAATCAGGTAATATAACATGATTTTGCATTTCAGCCACTAGGGGCGCGCATATGCCCCCTGCTCGCCCCTGGTGCTGACACCCGTGCCCGGCGGGCACGATCACTGCCGGGCACCCGTGATCGCTCATTACAGAGTGAGAACCGGGAGCTGTGTGTGTAAACACACAGCTCCCGGTCCTGTCAGGAGGAGAAATGACTGATCGTCTGTTCATACAATGTATGAACCGCGATCTGTCATTTCCCCTAGTCAGTCCCACCACCCCTTCAGTTATAACACACCTAGGGAACATAATTAACCCCTTCCTCGCCCCCTAGTGTTAACCCCTTCCCTGCCAGTGACATTTTTACAGTAATCAATGCATTTTTATATCACTGATCGCTATAAAAATGCCAATGGTCCCAAAAATGTCTCAAAAGTGTCTGAAGTTTCCGCCATAAGGTCGCAGTACCGATAAAAATCTCAGATCGCAGCCATTACTAGTAAAAAAAAATCCCATAAAACTACCCCCTATTTTGTAGACGCTATAACTTTTGCGCAAACCAATCAATAAACGCTTATTGTGATTTTTTTTATGAAAAATATGTAGAAGAATATGTATCGTCCTAAACTGAGGGAAAAAAATATTATTTTTTTTCAAAATTGTCGCTCTATTTTTGTTTATAGCGCAAAAAATAAAAACCGCAGAGGTGATCAAATACCATCAAAAGAAAGCTCTATTTGTGGGGAAAAAAGGATTGCAATTTTTTTTGGGAGTCACGTCGCACGACCGCGCAATTGTCAGTTAAAGCGACGCAGTGCCAAATCGCAAAAAGTGGCCCGGTCATTGACCAGCAAAATGGTCTGGGGCTAAAGTGGTTAAAAAAGTTTTTATTTTTTCAATAGCTTTTTTAAAATCCTTGTTCCTGAATGTGTATACAATTGGATTAAGCAATGGAGTCATTACAGTGTAAAATAGAGAGAGGACCTTGTTCAGAATATCTAGTTGTCCTTTTGTTGGAAACAAATACACAGCGGCTATAGTCCCGTAAAAAATGCACACTACGGTCAAGTGAGAGCTGCAGGTGGTGAAGGCTTTTTTTCTTCCTGTAATTGATTTAATTTTGAGAATGGTTATAACAATATAGATATATGATATAACAATTATCATGAAAGGTGCTATGGCACCAATGAAACCTAATACATAGGTCTGAATATGGATCCATGAAATATCAGAGCAGGAAAGCTCAAGTATGGGTTCATAGTCACAGAAGAAGTGATGAATGATGTTTGGCCCACAGTAGTATAAACTGCACATAGATATGGAATCAATCAAGGTAATTTTGAAACTTAGTAACCAAATGATAATCACTGATTTAATGCAAATTGATTGGTTCATTATAGAGTTGTAATGCAGGGGCTTACAAATGGCCAAATACCGGTCATAGGACATCACAGCCAGTAGGAAACCCTCTGAGATCTCAGCATGGGCAAAGAAGGAGAACTGGGCGATACATCCAGCAAAAGGCATGGTACATCCATTATGCAAGATAATATATAGAAAGTTGGGAAGAATAACTGTAGACAGAATTATATCAAGCAATGATAGTTGGGTGATGAAGAGGTACATGGGAGACTGAAGTGTTTTACTCAGATGATATAAAATCACAATGAAGAGATTTCCAGAAATAGTAACACAATATATGAAACACAGCACCGAGAAAAATAGAATTTTTATGCTTTTTATATTTGGGAAACCCGTTAGTACAATATAGGTGATGTTATTGTGATAGCCCACCTGGTAAGAGAATATAAAAAAGGAAATAATAATTTAGGTTGTAAGCATAAGAAAATCTTCCATGTATGGCAAAACAAAAAGAACATTTATAGCCAGATTCATAGAGAGTTACGCCGGCGTATCAGTAGATACGCCGATGTAACTCGGAATCTGCGCCGTCGTAAGTTTAAGTGTATGCTCAAACTGAGATACAGTTAAACCTATCTAAGATACGATGGCCTGCGCCGTCGTATCTTAGGGTGCAATATTTACGCTGGCCGCTAGGTGGCTCTTCCGTTGAGTTCGACGTAGGATATGCAAATGACTAGATACGCTGATTCATGAACGTACATGCGCCCGTTGCAGTAAACATACGTTGTTTCCGTAAGAGGTACGCCGGCGTAAAGATAAAGCTGCCCCCTAGGTGGTGTAGCCAATGTTAAGTATGGCCATCATTCCCGTGTCGAAATTTGAAATTTTTACGTTGTTTGCGTAAGTCGTCCGTGAATGGGGCTGGAAGTAATTTACGTTCACGTCGAAACCAATACGTCATTGCGGCGTACTTTGGAGCAATGCACACTGGGATATGTACACGGACGGTGCATGCGCCGTTCGTAAAAAACGTCAATCACGTCGGGTCACCAATCATTTCCAAAAAACACGCCACCCATCCTCATTTGAATTATGCGCGCTTACGCTGGCCAAATTTACGCTACGCAGCCGCAACTTAGGAGGCAAGTGCTTGTGAATACAGTACTTGCCTCTCTGACTTAAGGCGGCGTAGCGTAAATACGATACGCTATGCCGCCTTAAAGATGTGGCGTCCTACCTGAATCTGGCTATTAGTCTGAAATGTATCCATTCAATTTTGTTAGGATCCTTCTTCAATATGTTACTATCCAGTTGAGTTTTGGCTGGTTGGCTGAGCTTTTGTACTATAATAAATTCTCCCTAATGAGCCTTTAAATTTGACAGGATTCCCCAGCCTTTATCTTAGTGCACTATCTGTCTACTGCCCCAATTCCCTCACCAACCCCCCCCCCCCCCCCAAATGGCTGAAATCAACTCTGTCAACCTTTAATTGGAGCAATTTGCTTAAAGTCAAATGAAGAGAAGGTAATGCCGCATACACACGATAATTTTTCAGCATGAAAAAAACGTAGTTTTTTAGCATGTCCAAAAGAACGTTGCCCACACTCATAGTTTTTAAAAAATGGTCTAGCAAAGCTCGGTGACGTACAACACGTACGACGGCACTATAAAGGGGAAGTTCCATGCGGATGGCGCCACCCTTTGGGCTGCTTTAGCTGATTCCATGTTAGTAAAAGACGATTTGCGCTTTTCTGTCTGTTACAGCGTGATGAATGTGCTTACTCCATTATGAACAGTAGTTTTACCAGAACGGTAACAGCTCCCATCTCATAACTTGCTACTGAGCATGCACGGGTTTTTTACGTTGTTTTAGCCAACACAAGATCATTTTTTACAACCCGAAAAACATCATTGTTTAAAACGACGTTAAAAAATGCAGCATGTTCGAATTTTCTTTTTGTCGTTTTTCAGAACCTGAAAAATGATGTGTAGCCCACACACGATAATTTTAAATGACGTTTTTGAAAAACAACATTTTTTTCATGCCGAAAAATTATCGTGTGTACGCGGCATAAGGGTTTACAGGCTACTTAATACAGCAATGAATTCTCTCTGCCTGGAAATATGTCCTTCTCAAAGGCTGGTAGAGGTTGTATGATTTTTAAACAAATCTGGCAATGGACTGGGCAATCTTTGATTGCTGAACGTTCTCCTACCTTTTTGTTTTCCAGACTAGAGCATATAACTGTTCATAATAGGTTTATGCTAGGGCTGATGCTTTTAGTCAGAAATGAGCATCAGTTTTGATTAATGTAAAGCTATATGTCTGTCTCAGCAGTGGACATATTAGACAGCTGCAGAGAGATATGACACTGGAACTGTGTCCTCCACAGGCAACAGGTCTGGGAGGTAAACCGACTTTGAACTCCTCACACTCTCTCCAGGCATCAGACCTGGGAGGCTATGGAAAGAGCTCTTATACCGACATCCTCTCCAGGCCAAGCCCAAAAGGCAAAGACTCTTCTAGAAGGGCTCTCTGTTATTTATCTACTTCTCCAGCCCTCATGATTGTCAACAAACCCCCTAGTAAATTGCTGGGTGAAGTAAATATGCAGAACCCCTAACATTGTATCTTTTGCTCAGTCTACTGGAGAACACTTCCCAACAGTAGGCAAAAAGCACACAATGCCTTAGGCTTAGGGCAAACACAAAGAATGCAGAAAACAATAGCAATCATAACTTAGGCTAGCCACAGCCTAGCTGCCCACTAAAGTTGAATTAGTGTAAATCAGCTAAATTCAATGCATCAAAGCATTCCAAATCTTACAATTCATTTTCTTTAGAAAACCTGAGTAGAAATATCGGTCCACTGACAGCATGCTGTAGACAAGGAGCCTTGCCTTATACTTGGAATATATGGTCTCTCTGCAGATGTCTGGTACACCCCCAGATAGTGAGAGCTAGTACTTAGCCAGCAAAGAGAATGAGCTTTTTTTAATGTGAAGCTATAGTTCCAGTTGGACAACTGCAAGTCATATAGACATGAGCTAGGGGACTGACAGGTAGTGATGACGCGAACCTAAAATTTCCCGTCCGCGAACGGCTATTGCAAACTTGCGCATATGTTCGCAAATGCGCGAACCGGGCGAACCGCCATAGACTTCAATGGGCAGGCAAATTTTAAAACCCACAGGGACTCTTTCTGGCCACAATAATTATGGAAAAGTTGTTTCAAGGGGACTAACACCTGGACTGTGGCATGCCGGAGGGGTATCCATGGCAAAACTCCCATGGAAAATTACGTAGTTGTCGCAGAGTCCGTTTTTAATCCATAAAGGGCATAAATCACCTAACATTCATAAATTGTTTGAAATAACGTGCTTTAAAACATCAAGTATGATGTTATATCGATCAGGTAGTGTAAGGCTTAGGGTTAGGGTTAGGGTTACAGATAGGGTTAGGGTTAGGGTAACAGATAGGGTTAGGGAAACAGATAGGGTTAGGGTTACAGATAGGGTTAGGGTAACAGATAGGGTTAGAGTAACAGATAGGGGTAGGGTTAGGGTTAGTGTTAGGGTTACAGACAGGGTTAGGGTTACAGATAGGGTTAGGGTTACAGTCTGCAACCCTAACCCTAACCCTATCTGTAACCCTAACCCTATCTGTATACCTAGCCCTAACCTAACCCTATCTGTAACCATCACCCTATCTGTAACCCTAACCCTAACCCTATCTGTAACCCTAACCCTATCTGTAACCCTAACCCTATCTGTAACCCTAACCCTACCCTAACCCTAACCCTATCTGTAACCATCACCCTTTCTGTAACCCTAACCCTAACCCTATCTGTAACCCTAACCCTATCTGTAACCCTAACCCTGTCTGTAATAGGGTTAGGGTTCACAGTGACAGATCAAACTCTCCGTTTAACGCACCGCAAACACCTGCACAACCGCAAACTCCCCATTTACACAAGGTTGGATACCAAGCTAGCCATGTCCCGTTCCTTGTCCTCACTGATGTCAATGAACGTTTTGGAGATTGCAGGCGATGGGGGTTTTTCAAAGCCTATGGTCATGCTGAGGTAGTTCAGTGACAGCTAAGTGACCCAGAAAACAATGATTCTGCAGTGTGGGCCCATTGTTGGCCTAGTAGGCTTTAATGATCACCTTAGATGATCACAAAGAAAATTAATGGTTTTTCTATGCAAAATTATCCAGCCGATCGCTTTTGGTCTGTTCACAATGAAGCAACAACCTTATCATCTGGGGTGTGCTAACATTGCCATTGCCAACACACTCATAGAGGTGGTCGCTTCATTGTGATACGCAAGCCCCTTCACCACAACAAGGTAACAATCACGAAGGGGAATTGACAGATGTATGTGCATTTTTGTTTTTGCAGCCACAGTGCAGCACCAGAGGCCAGAAAAATTAGGCATGTACACATGCCTGAAAAAGTAGGTATTGTTGCAGCTGCTGCTGTAGCAGCGGCCAGAAAAATTGATGTTTTCTAGGCAGAAAGTGCACTAAAACATTGCGGCTTGAACCCTATTTGGTGGCGGATAAGTCACGCAAGTCATCCAGCATGCAGAGATAAAATACAGCAGCGTGTGGACCATTTGTAGCCCAAGGAAGCTCATCTCATCAGGCCTTTAGTCAAATGTATCGCCCACTGTCAGTCCCTTCGGGATCCATGCCTCATTCATCTTAATAAAGGTGAGGCAATCTAGACTTTTTTGATCTAGGCGACTTGAAGCGGGGCAGGCCAGAAGTTATATCGCAAATTGGGATAGCTCAGGCCACAGGTCAAGCCTGCACACCCAGTAGTCAAGGGGTTTATCGCTCCTCAGAGTTTCGATATCTGCATTTAAGGCGAGGTAGTCTGCTACCTGTCGGTCGAGTCGTTCTCTGAGGGTGGACCCCGAAGGGCTGTGGCGACGCGTAGGGCTGAAAAAGCTCCGCATGTCCTCCATCAACAACACATCTGTAAAGCGTCCTGTCCTTGCCAGCGTGGTCATGGTAGGAGGAGGATTACTTTCACCTCTTCCACTGTTAAATTCCCGTTGTGCTGTGACATCACCCTTATATGCTGTGTAAAGCATACTTTTTAATTTATTTTGGAACTGCTGCATCCTTTCCGACTTCCGGTAATTTGGTAATATTTCAGGCACTTTCTGCTTATACGGGGGGTCTAGTAGCGTGGCCACCCAGTACAGGTCGTTCTCCTTCAGCCTTTTTATACAAGGGTCCCTCAACAGGCACGACAGCATGAAAGACCCCATTTGCACAAGGTTGGATGCCGAGCTACTCATGTCCCGCTCCTCGTCCTCACTGATCTCACTGAAGGTCTGTTCTTCCTCCCAGCCACGTACAACACCACGGGTACCAGATAGGTGACCACGAGCACCCTGGGATGCCTGCTGTGGTTGGTCTTCCTCCTCCTCAAAGCCACATTCCTCCTCTGACTCCTCTTCCTCACACTCCTCTTCCAGCGTTTCTGCAGGTCCAGCAAGTGATGCTGATAAGGCTGTTTCTGGTGGTGATGGTGATCACAACTCTTCCTCTTCCTCTCGCTCATCTACGGCCTGATCCAGCACTCTTCGCAGGGCAGGTTCCAGGAAGAAAACAAATGGGATGATGTCGTTGATGCTGCCTTCAGTGCGACTGACTAGGTTTGTCACCTCCTCAAAAGGATGCATGAGCCTACAGGCATTGTGCATGAGCGTCCAGTAATGTGGCAAAAAAAATCCGAGCTGTGCAGAGGCTGTCCTAGCACCCCGGTCATACAAATACTCGTTGACGGCTTTTTCTTGTTGGAGCAGGCGGTCGAACATTAGGAGTGTTGTATTCCAACGTGTCAGGCTGTCGCAAATCAGTCGCCTCACTGGCATGTTGTTTCGCCGCTGGATATCTGAAAAGTGTGTAGGAACGCCTGAAATGGCCACACACCTTCCTGGCCTGCTTGAGGACGTCCTGTAAGTCTGGGTACTTATGCACAAAGTGTTGTACAATCAGATTCATCACATGTGCCATGCACGGGACAAGTGTCAACTTGCCCAAATTCAATGCCGCCAACAAATTGCTTCCGTTGTCACACACCACTTTGCCGATCTCCAGTTGGTGCGGAGTCAGCCACTGATAGAGTTGAGCGAACCCGAACTGTAAAGTTCGGTTCGGTTTGGACTTTGGGTTTTTCCCGAACCCGGACCCGAACCCGAATAATTGGAAAAAGTTTGGGTCCGGGATCGGAGTTCGGGAAAAAAAATGCGCGGAGGTCCCCGCAAATTCAATAACCAGACCATTTAGGTCTGGTATGGATATTAAGGGGAACCCCGCCGTCAATTTAAAAAAAAATGACGTGCGGTTCCCCCTAAATATCCATAACCAGACCCTTCAGGTCTGGTATGGATATTAAGGGGAACCCCGCCGTCAATTAAAAAAAAAATTACGTGCGGTTCCCCCTAAATATCCATAACCAGACCCGTTATCTGAGCACGTTGACCTGGCCGGCCGCAGAAAAGAGGGGGGGACAGAGTGTGCCCCCCCTCTCCTGAACATGTGGAGGATGTCCCCATGTTGATGGGGACAAGGGTCACATCCCCACAACCCTTGCCCGGTGGTTGTGGGGGGTATGCGGGTGGGAGGCTTATCAGAATCTGGAAGACCCCTTTAACAAAGGGGACCCCCAGATCCTGACCCCCCCTGTGTGAAATGGTAATGGGGTACACTGTACCCCTACCATTTCACGAAGGAAGTGTAAATTCTTGAAAAAAAAAAACACACACCGTAGAATAATGTCCTTTATTAATAAAAAAAAGAACAAAAACTCCAGCGGTGATAATCCACTCGTTCCCGGCTTCCTGCTCCAACGTTGTCCTAAACCAGTGACGAGTGCGGGTGATCTCCAGCGATGAGAAGATCCAGCGACGGGTGATCTTTGGTCCAGCGATGAGAACATCCATCCAAAGAGCAGCATCGCCGACCTCCTCTCATCGCTGGACACAGCCCAGCGAATGACGCGCTGAAGCTGTGACATTACTTATATAGGGGAGGCAGGGCCACCCGTCACGTGACCCCGCACCCTCTGACATACCCTCTGCTACGTCACTGGGGAAGCCCAGAGTCTTCCCTCTTCCTGGGCTTCCCCAGTGACGTAGCAGAGGGTACGTCAGAGGGTGCAGGGTCACGTGACGGGTGGCCCTGCCTCCCCTATATAAGTAATGTCACAGCTTCAGTGTGTCATTCGCTGGGCTGTGTCCAGCGATGAGGGGAGGTCGGCGATGCTGCTCTCTGGATGGATCTTCTCATCGCTGGACCGGAGATCACCAGTCGCTGGATCTTCTCATCGCTGGAGATCACCCGCATTTGTTGCTGGATCAGGACAACGTTGGAGCAGGAAGCCGGGAACGAGTGGATTATCACCGCTGGAGTTTTTTTCTTTATTAATAAAGGACTTTATTCTACAGTGTGTGTGTTTCTTTTACAATAATTTACACTTCCTTCGTGAAATGGTAGGGGCACAGTGTACCCCATTACCATTTCACACAATGGGGGGGACCAGGATCTGGGGGTCCCCTTTGTTAAAGGCCTCAGACTCCACCAGCTTGTATGGTAAAAGCTGGCGGGCTAAGAGTTCCGACAAGCCAGCTGTCAGACGCCGGGCAAGGGGGTGACTCTGTGACATTGGCTTCTTATGCTCAAACATGTCCTTGACAGACACCTGACTGTGGGCAGATGAGCAGGAACTGCTCAAGGTGAGAGACGGAGTGGCAGATGGTTGAGAGGGGGCAAGGAGGACAGCAGTGGTTGACGTGACTGAAGATGCTGCACCAGGAAGAGGATGGTGGCTTTGAGCTTGTGTGCTGCTTGTACTCTTCATCATGTGTTGATCTCATAGGCGTTTGTGATGTGTGATCATGTGCCTTCGCAACGCAGTTGTACCTAGGTGGGTGTTGGTTTCCCACGACTCAGTTTCTTTTGGCACAGGTTGCAAATGGCATCACTGTTATCAGAGGCAGACACACAAAAAAAAATGCCACACTGCTGAGCTTTGCAGTGCCGGCATTCTGGTGGTGGCAACAGCATGCGTTGATTGGCGTGCAGTCTGGCTGACCCTGGGTGCCGATACATGCTGTCTGACTGTGCCACTAGCTCCTTGCGACGACCTCCCCCTGCTTCCAACTCGTCTCCTCCTCCTCTCTGTCTCCCCATCTGAACTTTCCCCCTCTTCTTCTTCTCTTCGAGCGGGCACCCACGTGACATCCCCGGACACATCGTCATCATCAACCGCTTCACTTGTATCTGACAAATCAGCAAAGGAAGCAGCAGTGGGTACATTATCATCACACCATACGTCCATGTGTGTAATGGCGCCTGACTGAGTCATATCCCTTTTATCTACAACCTCTGGCAATAATGGTTGCGCATCACTCATTTCTTCCAACTGATGTGTAAATAACTCCTCTGACAGCTCAAGTGAAGCTGCCGTGATGCTAGTGTTGGTGGTGGCGGCATGCGGGCGAGTGGTAACTTGAGAGGTGCCCGAAGATGAGCTGGAGGAGGATGGTGCGTCAAGGTTTCGAGCGGAAGCTGTAGAAGATTGGGTGTCCTGTGTTAGCCAGTCAACTATGTCCTCAGAACTTTTCAAGTTCAGGGTACGTGGCCTCTGAACACTGGGCATTATTCTAGGGCCAAAGGGAATCACAGCACCACGACCACGACAGCCCCTGCGGGGTGGCCTGCCTCTGCCAGTCATTTTTTTTATTTGTTTAGTTGTACTATGTGTGCAAGCTACTGTGACACCAGATATGAGTGGCACTGTGCACTGGCAGAAGTTGGCAGAGTAGACGCTGTAGGCCTGACACACGCCTGCAGACAATTAACTGCTATTCTATTGCAGTCAAAATTGTGTTTTTTCTTTTTAAATTTAATATACTATGCCACCAGATATATGAGTGGTGGCACTGGGCAAGTGGGCACAATATACACTATGAGCCTGACACACGCTGGCAACTGACTACTATTATATTGCAGTAAATTTTTTGGGGTTTTTAAATGTTATGTACTGTGCCACCAAGATAGATGAGTGGTGGGTGGCACTGGGCACAATGTATGCTGTACCCCTGACACACGCTGGCAGCCAGGCAACTGACTACAATTATATTGCAGTAATATATATATATTTTTTAAATGTTATGTACTGTGCCACCAAGATAGATGAGTGGTGGGTGGCACTGGGCACAATGTACGCTGTACCCCCGACACACGCTGGCAGCCAGGCAACTGACTACAATTACATTGCAGTAATTTTTTTTTAAATGTTATGTACTGTGCCACCAAGATAGATGAGTGGTGGGTGGCACTGGGCACAGTGTACGCTGTACCCCTGACACACGCTGGCAGCCAGGCAACTGACTACTATTCTATTGCAGTAATAAATATATTTTTTTAATGTTATGTACTGTGCCACCAAGATAGATGAGTGGTGGGTGGCACTGGGCACAGTGTACGCTGTACCCCTGACACATGCTGGCAGCCAGGCAACTGACTACTATTATATTGCAGTAATATTTTTTTTTAAATGTTATGTACTGTGCCACCAAGATAGATGAGTGGTGGGTGGCACTGGGCACAGTGTACGCTGTACCCCTGACACACGCTGGCAGCCAGGCAACTGACTACAATTATATTGCAGTAATATTTTTTTTTAAATGTTATGTACTGTGCCACCAAGATAGATGAGTGGTGGGTGGCACTGGGCACAGTGTACGCTGTACCCCTGACACACGCTGGCAGCCAGGCAACTGACTACAATTATATTGCAGTAATAATTTTTATTTTTTTTAAATGTTATGTACTGTGCCACCAAGATAGATGAGTGGTGGGTGGCACTGGGCACAGTGTACGCTGTACCCCTGACACACGCTGGCAGCCAGGCAACTGACTAATATTCTATTGCAGTAATAAATATATTTTTTTAATGTTATGTACTGTGCCACCAAGATAGATGAGTGGTGGGTGGCACTGGGCACAGTGTACGCTGTACCCCTGACACATGCTGGCAGCCAGGCAACTGACTACTATTATATTGCAGTAATATTTTTTTTTTAAATGTTATGTACTGTGCCACCAAGATAGATGAGTGGTGGGTGGCACTGGGCACAGTGTACGCTGTACCCCTGACACACGCTGGCAGCCAGGCAACTGACTACAATTATATTGCAGTAATATTTTTTTTTAAATGTTATGTACTGTGCCACCAAGATAGATGAGTGGTGGGTGGCACTGGGCACAGTGTACGCTGTACCCCTGACACACGCTGGCAGCCAGGCAACTGACTACAATTATATTGCAGTAATATTTTTTTTTTTTAAATGTTATGTACTGTGCCACCAAGATAGATGAGTGGTGGGTGGCACTGGGCACAGTGTACGCTGTACCCCTGACACACGCTGGCAGCCAGGCAACTGACTACTATTCTATTGCAGTAATATATATATTTTTTAATGTTATGTACTGTGCCACCAAGATAGATGAGTGGTGGGTGGCACTGGGCACAGTGTACGCTGTACCCCTGACACACGCTGGCAGCCAGGCAACTGACTACTATTATATTGCAGTAATATTTGTTTCTATTTTTTTAAATGTTATGTACTGTGCCACCAAGATAGATGAGTGGTGGGTGGCACTGGGCACAGTGTATGCTGTACCCCTGACACACGCTGGCAGCCAGGCAACTGACTACTATTCTATTGCAGTAAAACATTTTTTTTTAAATGTTATCTACTGTGCCACCAAGATAGATTAGTGGTGGGTGGCACTGGGCACAGTGTACGCTGTACCCTGACACACGCTGCCAGCCAGGCAACTGACTACTATTCTATTGCAGTAAAACATTTTTTTTAAATGTTATCTACTGTGCCACCAAGATAGATGAGTGGTGGGTGGCACTGGGCACAGTGTACGCTGTGATCCTGACACACACGCTGCCAGCCAGGCAACTGCAATTAGATTACAGGAAAAAAAAAGACTGATATACTAGCCCTAAAAAGGGCTTTTTGTGGTGCTGTCCTTACAGCAGAGATCAGATGAGTCTTTCAGGACTGGAGTGGACACTGAAAACACTAGCCTAGCTATAGATTTGCCTAAAAAATTCAGCAGCAGTCACTCTCCCTCCTCTCACTAAGAATGAAGGTTCAGAATGAATCTAAAATGGATGCTGCCCGAGAGGTGGGAGGGTCAGGGAGGGAGGGTATGCTGCTGATTGGCTGGAATGTGTCTGCTGACTGTGAGGTAGAGGGTCAAAGTTTGCTCAATGTTAATTAATAGGAGGCGGATCAGACAGCGCATATGTTTGCGTGCATCAGCGAACGCAAACGCGCAAAAATCGCTGCAAATTATTCGCCGGCGAACAGTTCTGTACATCTCTACTGACAGGCCTCCAACTCCTGCCATCTCGAAATAGGTTCACTGAGAGACAACTGTTTCCACCCAGAGAGCAAGTCTTCTCTTCAGCTTGCTGACTACTCTATATAGTCCACAGCTTCTTACGAAAGGAGACCAGTTAAGACTTTTACCGAAAAAAGCATTTAGCTGATTTAAAAAAAAAGAAACTTTAACTGGGCATGAATAAATAAAAAAATATTAGTGTGCATTATTTCTAATTTACTTCACTAAAACTTGAACCTACATTTTAAATGGTTTATTTTTATTCCTGGGCATAAATAATAACAATAAATACAAGAAGACGTGATATTTACCTTAAAGGAAGGAAGAAAAAACAGCGGATTGTCAGGAAGTTAGATATTAGACATTGGAAATAACAATATTGCAGGTATTAAATGTGAGGAATATTTCACTGAACCAGGAAAGCTCAAATTCCAAATGTATAATACAATCTTTTTTTGGCATTAGTTGAGTTGAGTTGCAAATTGCAGTATAAATATTGGAAAATCCCTGGTTAAATTAGGTAATGGGGAGAGGCTCTGAAGCAGATAAAAATGTTATACATCTTATACTTGTACATCTACAGTTCTTCTTCTGTATGGAAACACGAAACAGGAATTCTATGATGCGTCTATAATTTCATTTATCTACAAACATACTGCACCTCAATTCCATGCGCATTTTTAGAGATGACATCTGGATGTGACCGTTCTCTTTGAAAATCCCCGGCAAACAGTGTAATATCAGCCATCACATGTATTAGTGGAAATAATATATCACTTACAGGGAATTATTAGTCTCTGTTATATATTGAGTTGATATGAAACCCTTTTATACATTTACTCCTCCTTGGTGGGCTGTTTTTTGCATGGCTAATTTATCTGATTGCTAATGATCTTTTAGGAATTCTTTTTTTAGATTGTATCTCTCCTGACACACACTCTTTATAAATCTTAATTTGAAAGCAGTAGGGAACTCCATGTTTATTATTTCAACTTTTATCCAATCACCTATTTTCTACCATTGCCTCTGCACATTACTGCATGCAGAAACTACAAGGACAATATTGTTCTTTTACTGTATCATGTTTTAATATTTACATTTCTTTCTATAGATATGGAATGTAGGATTTTTTTGCTATGGGTTATCCATCAACATTGTCTGTGAAGGTTCTCATTGATCCAGGTCATAGTAAAGCTAGTAGTAGTTAGTGACATTTCATTGGAATTGTTCTGTACCATTGAAGATGTTTTTTGCTTTTTTTAATGTTTCCAAGCCACTTCTTCAGTTCTGACGAGTGATACAAATAGCCAGAATTTATATCCATATAGGTAACTGGGACGCCTTAATCCAATCACCATGGAAGGTTTCAAGGCAGGTGATAATATTTAACCACTTCAACCCTGGAAGAATTTTCCCCCTTCCTTACCAGAGCACTTTTTTGCGATTCAGCACTGCGTCGTTTTAACTGACAATTGCACGGTCGTGCGACAATGTACCCAAACAAAACTGGCGTCCTTTTTTCCCATAAATTGAGATTTCTTTTGGTGTTATTTGATCATGTGTTTTTTTATTTTTTGCGCTATAAACAAAAAATTGCGTCAATTTTGGAAAAAAAAAACAATATTTCTTACTTTTTGCTATAAGAAATATCCCCAAAAATATATAAAAAAAGCAAACATCTTCCTCAGTTTAGGCTGAGATGTACATTTTAAAAAAATGCAATAAGT
Organism: Rana temporaria; assembly: GCF_905171775.1. NCBI lineage: Eukaryota > Metazoa > Chordata > Amphibia > Anura > Ranidae > Rana > Rana temporaria. The sequence continues at coordinate 475,978,716 of NC_053491.1, read as the reverse complement.
GTATATTGATTGGTTTACGCACAAGTTATAGTGTCTACAAAATAGGGGATAGATTTATATAATGTTTTAATACATGTTTTTTATTAGTAATGGTGGTGATCTGTGATTTTTATTGTGACTGCGACATTATGGCGGACATATGGGACACTTTTGACACTATTTTGGGACCATTGTCATTTATACAAGATCAGTGCTATAAAAATAAACTGATTACCATGTAAATGACACTGGCAATGAAGGGGTTAAACACTAGAGGGCGATCAAGGGGTTAAGTGTGTCCTAGGGAGAGATTCTAACTGAAGGGGGGAGGGGCTACCACTGACATGACAGAGATCACTGCTCCCGATGGCAGGGAGCAGTAGATTTCTGTCATGTTGCTTGGCAAAACAGGGAAAAGCCTTGTTTACATAGGCATCTCCCCATTGTGCAACTTCATGACACGATCGCAGGACACCGGCAGACATCGAGTCCGTGGGTCATGCACGTGATGGGCGTGCGCGTACCCACTATACCGTGATTTAAACGGGGCGTACTTGTACGCCCATTTGCGCAGCCGTGCCACTCTGACAACATATATCGTCACGCGCTGGTCGGCAAGCAGTTAAAGAACAGGATTGGAGTTGTGAAAATTAGGCAAACACCCTGTTCTAGTTACATAATGTCACCCTATAATTCAAAAATTATTTCATAACAACCCGCACGTTCTGCCGTGCGATTCAATGTACAGGGTGGGCCATTTATATGGATACACCTTAATAAAATGGGAATGGTTGATGATATTACCTTCCTGTTTGTGGCAAATTAGTATATGTGAGGGGGGAAACTTTTCAAGATGGGTGGTGACATGGCGGCCATTTTGAAGTTGGCCATTTTGAATCCAACGTTTGTTTTTTTCAATAGGAAGAGGGTCATGTGACACATCAAAATTATTGGGAATTTCACAAGAAAAACAATGGTGTGCTTGGTTTTAACGTAATTTTATTCTTTCATGAATTATTCACAAGTTTGACCACTTATAAAATGTGTTCAATGTGCTCTCCAGTGAAATGCGGCGAGTGTTACGCTGTGGGCTCTTGCTGAATGAAGCTAGGACAGCCACTGATGTTTCTTTATTAGACCCCTTTCACACTGGATATGCCTATAGTGGAGCGTTAAAATTGCGGTAAAATCACGGTAAAATAGCAGTGTTTTACCGTGATTTTAATGCTCCGCTATATGCGTATCCAGTGTGAAAGGGGTCTAATGAAGAAACATCAGGTGCTGTCCTAGCTTCATTCAGCAAGAGCCCACAGCGTAGCACTCGCCGCATGTCACTGGAGAGCACATTGGTCAGAAACTTGTAAATAACTCATGAATTAATAAAGTTACGTTAAAACCAATCACACCATTGTTTTTCTTGTGAAATTCCCAATAAGTTTGATGTGTCACGTGACCCTCTTCCTATTGAAAAAACAAAAGTTGGATTCAAAATGGCCGCCATGGTCACCACCCATCTTGAAAAGTTTCCCCCCTCACATATACTAATGTGCCACAAACAGGAAGTTAATATCACCAACCATTCCCATTTTATTAAGGTGTATCCATATAAATGGCCCACCCTGTATAACAGATATGTATACTTCTGGCAGGAATGATGGCCCATATTCTCGTAGATCGGCGCATATTTAGTGTGGCGTAGCGGATCTCCGATGCGCACCGCCGGCTTAACTTGGCGAGAGCCGGACCATATTCCTGGACCACATGCGTCCTACGCAGCGCTCGCGTAACTTAAATGTGTCGGCGTAAGTAGGCGCAAGTGATGGTAGGAGGGATGTGGGCGTGAAGCATGCTAATGAACCGTGACCCCATGCAAATGATGTCCAGACCGAACGGCGCATGCGCTGGATGTGCCCCGCCCTCTGCGCATGCGCACAATGACACTAGGCGTAAATCCCTGCTGAGTTGGGCGCCCAGTGTATAAAAGCCTCAGCACATCCGCCCAGCTAGTGCAAAGTGACTCCCTTGGATTTCGTTTTTTGGAGTTTACACTTTGCTGCTGCTATGCCAGGCCCAAGGAAAGACAGGAGAAAAAAAAACTTCACCCATGCTGAGAGGGCAGTTATTGTCTCAGCAATGGAGCGCTTTGATACCAGGCTCCATGGTGCTGAGAGTGGCAACACAAGCAAAATAAAAAAGGAGGAGATTTTAAGAAGAGTGACGGCACAGGTCAATGCCCTTGGCCATGAGGTGAGGACCCCCCAGGACATAATCAAGAAAATGAATGACTTGCGGGGTGTGGTCCGAAATAAAATGGCCACCATTGCCAAACATGCCAGGGGCACTGGAGGTGGGCCACCCTGTCCGATCCGCCTTACAGAGGAGGAGGAAGTGATAGCCCGATGCCTGCGGAGGGAGCAGGTGGAGGGCCTGGAGGGCCATGACTCCAGTGAGCCGCCCATGAGGACAGGTAAGTGTGTTTTATCTTCTATCTGGTGTGTAGCATGTTTGGGGGGGGGGGGACATGTGACAAGTGTGCGGGTCCACCAACATGTGAATTTTTGTGTCATCCACAGGTGTGCAGGAGGGAGCTGGGCCGTCTACTGCTGGCAGTGTCCGTCCAACACCATCCCCCCAGCAGCCTGCTTCAGTGGCTGACCCCCTGGGAAGCCAACAGGCTTTGTTGGAGGGGAGTGGGCAGTCCTCCGCGCAGGAGGTGGTTGAGGAGGAGATTGCCCATGAGGAGGTGGTGGGCAATGAAGAGGAGGTGGTCCAGAGCGAGCAGGAGGTCTTTTTATTTCTAGAGGACTCGCATGAGGTGGCCGGACCATCACAACGCCACCACATTTCCAGCCCCTCAGGGTCTTCCAACACCCTCTCCAGCCCCTCCCGTCCCATGCCCCTCACCACCAGCCCCTCACGGCCCTCCCCCTATTCAAGGGCCCCAGGCACTCCTGTCCCCAGGAAGGCCACTCATAAGACCAGGGGTGTGGCAGGAGTCCTGCAGGAAAAGCTGGCCAGGCAGCAGGACCAGCAGAGCCGCCATATGGGGGACATTGTGGAGGAGTTGAGGCGGCTGAATAATAGCCTGTCCTCCTCTGGAGCAGTGCCCGATGCTCTCCAGGATGTGTCTGGAAACTCTGCAGCCACAATCACCAGCCTGGGTGAGCTGCATACCACCACAGCCGAACTTGTGGGGGAGGTCAGGTGCCTGCGGAAGGCTGTTCAGGCCCAGACTGCTTGCCAGGAGGCCCTGCTCACCCGCATAGCAGTGGCTCTAGAGGGCAGACAGCCAGCCAGGGAGGCACCTGGGGATGCTCCTCCACCTGATGCCCCACCCCCCCAAATGAGGCTCCTCCCAGGCAAGTGAGGGCCAGTAACCTGGGCACCAGGCGCAGTCCATACCGGGGCCAGTGATTTTTTTATTTTTATTTATGCTCTGAGTAAGAGCTTTTTTTGTATTATTTATGCTCTGAGTAAGAGCTTTTTTGTATTATTTATGCTCTGAGTAAGAGCTTTTTTGTATTATTTATGCTCTGAATAAGAGCTTTTTTGTATTATTTATGCTCTGAGTAAGAGCTTTTTTGTACTATTTATGCTCTTAAGAGCTTTTTTTTTTTGGGTGCTGCACAAAGTAGTGCACAGTACAGTGTGAATGGTGTGTGAATGTGGGGGGGTGACACTCCTGCCAGTAAGGGGTGTCACCCTCGGTCGCTGGGGATAAGTTCTCCCCAGGTCCGTGTGAAAGGTGTATGAATGGACAGCAACATCATTGGAGCCTTGACGCGGCGTTGCTGCTCCTTAGTACCGTGCGGTGTACTTCGGTCTAATCCAATGGGATGTGCATGTGGGGAGTGTGTGCTAGGGACCACAGTGGTGTGCATGCGTGCATTCTTATTGTGCAATGTTTAATGTGTATTTTTAACGTTCAAAGACTCGTTCCACTAGACATCTCCTGATTGCTGATCCCTCAGAAGACGGGGTACCCTCGGTTAGGGGGGTAATGTCTGGTTGGGGGGTCAGGTCATCACGTAGCTCAATCTCCAGGCCCTTTCTCACAGCAAAGTTGTGCAGCACGCAACATGCAGCGATGATCTGGCACACGAAGTTTGGGGAATACAGCAGGGTACCCCCAGTCTTATCCAGGCATCGGAAACGTGACTTCAGGATGCCAAATGTGCGCTCAACCACTCCACGGGTACGTGCATGTGCTTTATTGTAGTTTTCCTCTCCTGGGGTTTGTGGGTTCCGGAATGGGGTCATCAGGTGGGGTCCCAGGGCATATGCAGAGTCACCTGTAAGGGAAAAGACAGGAGGATGCTAGTCATGCATGTGCCCCTCGTGATGTCTGCATCATGGGGGGGGACAGTCATACCTGACACCCATGTCACTCACCAACCAGCCAGCTGTCCCCATACATGTTCTCTTCAAATTGTCTTGGGATGTCGCTTTGACGGTATATGAAGCTGTCATGGCTGGATCCTGGGTGTTTGGCACGGACGTGCCATATGAGCCCATGGGCATCCATGATCACCTGGACATTGATGGAATGCCAGTGCTTCCTATTCACATAAATGTGCTGTGTCTCATGAGGGGGCTGTATTACCACATGGGTGCAATCAATGGCCCCGACGGTGCGTGGGAATCCTTCAATTTCGCAGAACTCACGCATTACCTTCAGCCGCTGGACCTCCTGGGTGGGTCTGATGATGTGGTGGGGCATGCGTCTCAGGATTGCAGGGATAACCTGGTGCACACATCTGCTCATACTGGTTTGTGATATCCCAATCACGTCTCCACTTGTTCTTTGAAAAGAACCAGTGGCCAGGAAATGCAATGTTGCCAGGACCTTCACCAGTGGCTGCACTGCATGTGAGCGTTGTGTTGGGCTGGTGATGTCATCCTGCAGGGCTCTGGTAATTTACAGGATGGCATCAGGGCTGAATCTGAAACGGCGATACACCTCCACATCAGCCATGCCAAAGAGGCTAATGCGCTGTGGGTATATCCTCTCACGTGCCCTCCTACGTGCCCTCCTCCTTCTACGCGCCTCTGCCTCTTCCTCTTCCTCTGCCTCTGCATACACTAGTAGTGCTAAGACCTCGCCTGCCCCTGGCATGTTGGCATACGAATGTGTTGTCCGAGAAGTTTGGTTGCTCAGCTCGTCCGGGATGGTGCTGCTGTATTGGCTTTCAAGCTGACTTACTCAGGTCTGGAGCAAAGTTATCCGAGCTTTATGAGGAGTAACTTTCAGCCGGACATTCTTCTTACGCGCACAGCGCGTAGCCTACGCCGATCGTGCGTAGGTTCGGGAATCTGCTTATGTACATCATTTGCATATTTGAATACTAATTCTATGGCCGCGTAGGATGCCTTCAGCGGAAATATGCGCCTACGCCGCGTAAACTTAAACGAGCTAGGACGGACGGGAGCAGCCTTGTTTCTGGCGGATCTGGTTCTGTGACTGCGGCGCTTAGATAGGACGGCGCATCTTTACACTTACGCCGCACATCTCCATATACGCCGGCAGAACTTCTTTAAGAATATGGGCCGATATACTTATATGCATTAGCTGGCAATGAGCCGTCCTGGCCAAATAAATATTTGTGCAATCCTATATGGTATATCTGTATGTAAGTGCTGGAGGCGAGCATTGGGGGAGGGGACAAGGGAAATATACGTAGAGCAGAAGATCTTGGGAGGAATGAAGAGAACAATTTAGTTGGTATTTTGAGACTAAGTTAGTGATGCAGCTGGGGGAAGAGTTGTGGATGGATTTGTAAGTTGTTAGCATTTAGAATTGTATTTGTTAGGTGAGAGTACGTCAATGGAGGGATTAACAGAAAGGGGTAGCAGACAATGAATGGTTGGTAAGTTGGATAAGTCTGGCAGCAGCATTCATGATGGGCTGAAGAGGGATAGTCTACGTAAAGGTAATATTATATTAATGGAGTGGTGCTAAATCTAACAATAATCTATATACTGTATATATAAAACTCAACGTGTGTGTGTGTGTATGTATGTATGTTCCAGCATCACGTCCAAACGGCTAAATATATCAACATGAAACTTGGCACACATGTCACTTATATGTCAGCAACAAACATAGGATAGGTGGTTTAACCCTTACCCACCCCCATTTGCCATGGTTGGGGTTTTCCTTTAAAGTCCCATTCAACTCTATGGGAAATACATGTTACTTCATAACTTCCAAACGGCTGTAGATATTTCCATAACACTTGGTCACATGTTACTTATATGTCCACTTAAACTATAGGATAGTTAATGTATCCCTTAACTACCCCCATTTGTGAGGGTCAGGGTTTTTGTTTAAAGTCCCATGCAAATCAATGGGAAATGTATGTTCCCACATAACTTCTGTACGCCTGGAGATATTTCAATAATACCTGGTACACATATTACTTATATGCCAAATAAAAATATATGACAGTTAAATTAACCCTTACCTACACCCTTATATAAAAGATGGGTATATTTATATTACTATGATTTTCCTCCCCAAAAGGTTAAGATAGGAAGACCGGGCAACGCCGGGTATTCAGCTAGTTCTTAAATAAACAGCAAAGGAAACTATATATATATATATATATTAACCACTTCCCGACTGCCTCATGTAGATATACGTCGGCAGAATGGCACGTACAGGCATATGGGCGTACCTGTACGTGCCTGCCTAGATGTGGGTCGGGGGTCCGATCGCGACCCCCCCCCCCGCTGCACACGGCGGTCGGGTTCCCTCGGGGAGCGATCCGGGACGCTATTTGTTTTTAGCCGCTCCGTCGCGATCGCTCCCCGGAGCTGAAGAACGGGGAGAGCCGTATATAAACACGGCTTCCCCGTGCTTCACTATGGCGCTGCATCGATCGAGTGATCCCCTTTATAGGGGAGACTCGATCGATGACGTCATTCCTACAGCCACACCCCCCTACAGTTGTAAACACACACCAAGTGTACACTAAATCCTACAGCGCCACCTGTGGTTAACTCCCAAACTGCAACTGTCATTTTCACAATAAAGAATGCAATTTAAATGCATTTTTTGCTGTGAAAATGACAATGGTCCCAAAAATGTGTCAAAATTGTCCGAAGTGTCCGCCATAATGTCGCAGTCACGAAAAAAATCGCTGATCGCCGCCATTAGTAGTAAAAAATAAATAAATAATAAAAATGCAATAAAACTATCCCCTATTTTGTAAACGCTATAAATTTTGCGCAAACCAATCGATAAACGCTTATTGCGATTTGTTTTACCAAAAATAGGTAGAAGAATACGTATCGGCCTAAACTGAGGAAAAAAAATTATTTATATATGTTTTTGGGGGATATTTTTTATAGCAAAAAGTAAAAAATATTGCATTTTTTTCAAAATTGACGCTCAAATACCACCAAAAGAAAGTTCTATTTGTGGGGAAAAAAGGACACCAATTTTGTTTGGGAGCCACGTCACACGACCGCGCAATTGTCTGTTAAAGCGTCGCAGTCCTGAACTGTAAAAACACCTTGGGTCTTTAGGCAGCATATTGGTCCGGGGCTTAAGTGGTTAATAAATGTACTAAAGTTAAATATACCACAATGCAAACATAAAATAGTGAGTGTCAAACAAATTAGCCACAATAGATGGTGTTGCAAAAGTCAAATGCAAAAACGTGAATAAACACGATAATTAGGCCTCGTACACACGATAGGATAGCCAGAGGACAAGGGTCTGAAGGACCGTTTTCATCGCTCCAAACCGATCGTGTGTAGGCCCCATAGGTTATTTATCCATAGGTTAAAAAAATGAGAACTTGCTTTAAAATTTAACCTATGGACTGGTAACCGATAGGTCAAAACCGATCGTTAGTATGCAAAAGCATCAGTTAAAAACCCACGCATGCTCAGAATCAAGTCGACGCATGCTTGGAAAAAAAACCTTTTTTTTTTAAGCACGTCGTTGTGTTTTACGTCACCGCGTTCTGACATGATCGTTTTTTTAACTGATGGTGTGTACGCACGACGGACCATCAGTCAGCTTCATAGGTTAACCTAGGACAACAGTCTTTCAGACCATTGTCCTCTGGTTAACCTATCGTGTGTACAAGGCATTAGAGTTCTTTGTGGAATGCTTAATAGTGCTTCCAATAATCCCAATGAAATATGAGCAACCACATAGTCCAGTGCTCAATCCAAGAAAAGAGACAAACTCCACCACCATGTGCAATGGCCACTCACCTTCAATTAAAAGGTAACACACATCAACTGCAAAGTGTATGCTATTCAGTAGTTGGCAGCAGTCATTCATGTCACACATGTAATAAGAATAATAATCCTCATGGTGTAGTATTATCAGCATGTTTAAAAAAAAAACAAAGGTAGACTTACAGTTACAATAACTGATATGCATACAGAAACTGGGACCATGGGGTCACACACAGGCAAAACGCGACCGGAAATTATGTTGGATGGCTCCATACCCACCATACTCAACTACACCACTGCTTACCCAATTCCATCTCCCAAAAGCTCCAAGTGAATGCCGAGACCGGAAGGGCCAGAATGGCAAGAAAAGGCACAAGTGGACCAAACTAGAAGGTTAATAAACCTGCAATTAATTGTGTATTCAACCACCATTAATTAAGATAGTAAAAACAATGGCCTGGATTTACAAAGCACTTGCGCCAACGTATCTCGAGATAAGCCGCCTAAGTGCAAATATGAGCTGTCGTATCTGTGCGCCTGACTCAGAAACTAAGATACGCCTGAAAATAGGCTTCATCCGACCGACGTAACTTGCCTACGCCGGCGCAGAGTGGGCGCATATTTACGCTGGTCGTATTTGGCGCTCCCATTGATTTTCTATTCACATATGTAAACATGGCCGATCTGACCTGTAGGCTCACTATGCAAGCCGCTTAGGGCCCCGCAAAGCTGCGAAGGGCCCGCCTGGTATAAGGTCATTTTCGCCCCCTCACCCCGCTTCTCAACTCGCTGTCTGCATGGGAGAAGAGGCAAGAAGTCAGCACCCCTTGCTTCTCAATTTAATGTAAGATATCATTTCCGACAGCAGAACACCCCCTCCCCCCACTTCTCAACTTTCTTTAATGTGACATGTCACTGTTGTCAGCGCCCCCCGCTTCTCATTTTTAATGTGCCATGTCATTTTGCTTAGGGCCCCAGGGAGGGCAGGATCGGCACTGTATGTAAATGAGGGAGATACACCGATTCACGAACGTACGTCCGTCCGACGCAGTGCGCGTAAAGTCATACGTCCGGCGCAAAGTTATGCCCCATAAAGGAGGTGTAACTCAGCAGCATCCATGCAAAGATAACACAAGCCAACATATTTTACGACGTTTACGTAGGACGTGAATATGACTAGGCGTAGGTTACGTTCACGCCATAGGTAGTGATCCGGCGTATCTTAGGGAGTAGTGATTCTGAGCATGCGCACTGGGATGCGTCCACGGGACGGTGCATGCGCCGTTCGTTATATATATCTGTCTGGCGTTTGGCCCATCATTTGCATGGGGTCATGCCTCATTTGCATGGCTCACGCCCACTTCCACATACGCCGGCTTACGGCTAGGAAACCCAGTGCAGTTTTGGCAGCACTGGCTTTGTGAATCCAGTGCCTGCCTCTCTGCGCTGCGTCGGCGTAGCGTAAAGGAGATACGTTACGGCGGCATATATATGCACTGCTGTATGTGAATCCGGGCCAATGATGGAAAGATGAGCACTAAAGTGCGACCAGATATTCAAAAAATAACATAAAAAATAAATAAATAAATAAATAATATACTCACTGCACAATCTGTTGATGTGCAGACAAGTATAGTGTTAAAAAACACTGATTGTCAGATATAGAATATAATGAAAGAGGCTGAAAAAGCATTGAAGGGTAAAATTACTATTTATTATCATTATACACAATTTATATAGCGCCAACAGTTTAATCACTTAACAACAGGCCCATAGCCAAAATACGGCTACAGGGCAGTTGCTTAACTCTGGGAGGCCATTAATTAACGGCCTTCCAGAATTGCGCTGACTGATAGCGGTCAATGACGGAGCGATCACTTGTAAACAAACCGGCGTCATGTGATGACGCCGGTTCCTCTCTCCCCTCTCTGTACTGATCGGTACAGTGTAAGAGGAGAGGTGGAGAGAGGGAAGGCAGCAGCACTGTGGGCTAGATCTGTGACAATTGCCCATATAACTATTATGTCTCTATACCCTGTAAACAGTCATTTCAGAAAAATTTTTTTTTTCCTTTAGTGACCCTTTAATCAACTTCATCGGTGGCAATTGGGCAAAATGAGGAGAGTATTGAGTGTGAACCTGATGTGTTGGGTAGGGGAGGAATTTGAATACTGGATATCCCCTTGCAAATTGTGTCAATTTTGCTTTTGAAATGGTTGGCAATCGGTTGAGCGGTAAGCAAGTTGGTGGGTGGGGGCAGTGGGGGGTAAAGTAAGGAATTAAGGGTAGAAAAAAAGTGACAAGGTTTGGATGAGAGGGTTTTGATGAGTGTTGTAGTAGGTTTGTTTAGCAGTGTGGAGACAGGGATTGTATTTGAGAAGGGCAGATTTGCAGAGGGTAAATTCTTGCAGCACGGCTGCGTCTCTTGAGACTTCTGGTGTCGTCTGTTTGCCAGGGTTGTGGCAGATGGGGCCTAGTTCTGCGTGTAGAAAGCAAAGCAGCAGTGCTGGATTCTATGAATGGAGAAGCTGGGCAGAAGTGTTGGGTACTCTTTTTTTTTTTTTGTTTACCACTTTTTAGACTCAACCCATATAGAGGACACGAGACTTCTTCACGTTTTGCCTGCTTATAGCGTCTCTACTTTGGTTTCGCATCATTTGTGGTACATCATCCTTTAATTCATTTTTTTTTATATAAATGTTTATGACCTGTTTTAAAGTCTTTACATATGAACATTAATGTTCCTAAAAAGTACATGACATAAACATTACGGGGCAGATCCTCGTACAATTGCATGGGTGCAGCGTATGTCAGATACGCTACGCCGCTGTAACTTACTTTTTTAATCTTTGAATCCACAAAGAATTTGCGCCGTAATTTACGGCGGCGTAGTGTATCTCACACGGCGTAACAGTGCGTAATTCAAATCGGCGAGTAGGGGGCGTGTTTCATTTAAATGAAGCGCGTCCCAGCGCCGAACGAACTGCGCATGCGCCGTCTCTAAATTTCCCGCCGTTCATTGCGCTAAATGACGTCATTTTGACGTGGACGTAAATTATGTCCAATAACGAATGTGAAAGAAAAATAATTGCGCTATTATTTTTCTTTCACATTCGTTATTTTTGTTTATACACAACCTAATTGCTGCTTATTAATCCCGATCTCTTACCTTAGCGCAGTTGTTTCCAACTATTTTTCGTAAATTATGTCCAGCCCCCACGGACGACTTACGCAAAAAAAAAATATTTTCAAATTCGACGCGGGAACGACGGCCATACTTAACATTGCGTACGCCACCAAATAGCAGCTTTAACTATACGCCTAAAAAAGCTGAACGGAAACGACGTAAAAGAATGCGATTGCCGCTCGTACGTTCGTGGATCGTCAGAAATGGCTAATTTGCGTACTCGACGCAAAATACGACGGGAACGCCACCCAGCGGACGCCGAAGAATTGCATCTAAGATCCGAAGGCGTACGAAGACGTACGCCTGTCGGATCTAACCCAGATGCCGTCATATCTTGTTTTGAGGATTCAAAACAAAGATACGACGCGGGAAATTTGAAATTATGCGGGCGTATCAGTAGATACGCCGCGTACTTCCTTTGTGGATTTGCCCTTACATGTCTAATTTTCTTCCCCTTAACTCCTCCCCTGCCCCTCATCTCGTGACTCCTCATCTTCTTCTCTTGAGAGATTTGATCTTTGCCTCTTATCCCGTTACTTCAGGTTTTCTACATAACTCCATGTTTTCTTGAAATCGTTAATTGTTTTTCCATTTAGATTTAAAGCCTATTTTTTCCTCTTCCACCCAATATTTCAGCTCCTCTATCCGATATGTTTCCTCTACCGAGTCTATCCATTCCAAAATTTGTGGGCTTTCTGCCTCCTGCCATTTTTTAGGGATCATTCTTTTGGCGGCATTTAATAGGTGGGGAGTCAATGAATTTTTGTAATCTTTTATTGCCTCTTCTCCAGATTTGTTTTAATATTTACTTTTCTATCACATTTGCATTTATAATTTAAAAAACGTATTTTTTTATTTTTTCAATGGCTTGTTTAAAATCCTTGTTCCTGAAAGTGTATATGATGGGATTAAGCAATGGAGTCATTACAGTGTAAAAGAGGGAGAGGACCTTGTTCAGAATATCCAGTTGTCCTTTTGTAGGAAACAAATACACAGCGATTATAGTTCCGTAAAAAATGCAAACTACAGTCAAGTGAGAGCTGCAGGTGGTGAAGGCTTTTTTTCTTCCTGTAATTGATTTAATTTTGAGGATGGTTAAAACAATATAGATATACGATATAACAATTAACATAAAAGGTGCTATGACACAGATAAAACCTATTACATAGGTCTGAATATGGATCCATGAAGTATCAGAGCAGGCAAGCTCAATTATGGGTTCATAGTCACAGAAGAAGTGATGAATGATGTTTGGCCCACAGTAGTATAAACTGCACAAAGATATGGAATCAACCAATGTCATTTTGAAACTTAGTAACCAAATGATAATCACTGATTTAATGCAAATTGATTGGTTCATTATAGAGTTGTAATGCAGCGGCTTACAGATGGCCAAATACCGGTCATAGGACATCACAGTCAGTAGGAAAAACTCTGCAAACTCAGCATGTACAAAAAAGGAGAACTGGATGACACATCCAGCAAAAGACATGGTACATCCATCATGTAAGATGATATAAAGAAGGTTGGGAAGAATATCTGTAGACAGAATTAAATCAAGCAATGATAGTTGGGTGATAAAGAGGTACATGGGAGACTGAAGTGTTTTACCCAGATGAAATAAAATCACAATGAAGAGATTTCCAGAAATAGTAACACAATATATGAAAAACATCACCAAGAAAAATTGAATTTTTATGGTTTTTATATTTGGGAAACCTGTTAGTACAATATAGGTGATGTTATTGTGATAGCCCACCTAGTAAGAAAACAAAAAAATGCATAATAATTTAGGTTTAGTACAAGCCAGGTCAACAATGGGTCTCACCTTGACTACATATAGGGTATTGTTAGACATGTTCTTACTGTACTTTCCCATCCGCTCTAGGGCTGGTTGGAAAAAAGATATTGGTTCTATCCCCGTAAAGGTCTGGGTGGTAATCTCCGGACCTCACCCCATGTGTCTCTTTCTCCATCACACAGACTGACCCAGATTTTTATCCTCCATAGAGTCTATAGAACTCCCCAATTTCTCCATGCAATTGGACTGAGATCTGAGCCAACGTGTGCTAAATGTGGTAACACGCGTACTCTAATACATCTTTTGTGGTGGTGCCAGAATCGCCAAAGATATTGGGTGGAGGTGATTGATACTTTAAACGGGCTATTGGATATTAACATTCCAGCCGAACCACCTATATGTCTACTGGGCTACTGCCACATGTCTACTTATACCTCCTCTACTGGTAACACTACAAGGCACACACTTTTGTTGCCTGTAGACAGATCGCTTTTAAGTGGATCTCTCCCTACCCGCCGACTGTATCTGAGTGGATTTCAGATCCCAATATGATTATTATGTTTGAAAAACATGCATATTGCCTAAGGAACTTCATGAGTAAGTTTGATGCTACCTGGTCAAAGTGGCTCCAGTCCTTGACATTGGCTTCTCTGTAAACCAATGTGTACTATGTATTTTGTAATACTAGATATTGTTCTTTTTCCTTTTTTCTTATATATATATATATATATATATATATATATATATATATATATATATATATATATATATATATATATATATATACATACTCCAAGAGTAGGGTGGGGCTGGGGGTTTGGGGGGGTTTGTTGCAGGGGTTGTTGTTTTTTTCCCCTTTTGGGTTGTGTTTGGTTTAACCACTTAAGGACTGCCTAACACCGATATACGTCGGCAGAATGGCACGGCTGGGCACAATTACGTACCTGTACTGTCAGGGCCAAAGCGCTGTACTTCCTCCTTTAACACACCAGCGTAGTAGATTGGCTTCCCGGCGGCTAACTGGGCACTTTAGGCGTGTGCGCATACGCATGTCACCAGCGTGACCGCCCTATTTAAACCAGCTCCTGTCAGTAGACAGGTTGCTGGTTTATCGTCAGCTACTTCCTGAACCTGTGTCTCTGGAAACCATTTCCTGTTGGAATTCCGTTCGACTCACCTCTCACCTGGAACCTGACTTCGGATTGCTTCACCACTCTATTGAACTCTTCTGACCCCGACCTCGGCTTGTGACCTGGACTCTGTTGTTGTTTCTCCTGCCCTTGAACCTCTTGGCTTGTGACCCGGATCTGCTGTCTTCTCTGCTCCCCGAACCTTGGCTTGCACCCCGGACTTTCCAGTTTGTTTCTTGGACTCTTTCAGTACCGGTTATCCAGCTTCAGTATCGTTTGTTCCTGTTTCCGTCTGCAGTTACCCAGAAGCACCTGTCATCTACAACCGTCACCGGTCAACGCTTCTCCACTGGCACCGGTACCGCCTCGTGCTTCCGCCACCTGTTCCAAAACTCAGTGGGCGGGCGCGCTTGGTTGTAAAGGTGAACCACCCTCGGCAGTTCGGTCTCGGTGAGTACTTGATTCCTGATAGTATAAACCAGCCGAAAACAAAAAATGTCCGAGACCGACAGGGTGCGTTCACCTTTCGAGACACTTTGCCAGCAGGTGTCCGCGCTTACCGAGGCGGTGCAGAAACTTCAGGAGGGATATGTCCAAGTCGATGGCCGTCTACAACAGTTAACTGGGTCTCCTGGGGTAACACCCCAACCTGCTGCATCTGCTGTCGGGACTTCCTCATCACAGTCCATTCCCATTTCAGCTGTCGGATTGATCCACCCGGAACCTCGGGTCCCTCCTCCGGAGCGTTTTTCTGGCGAACGCCGAAAATACCGGGCGTTCAAAAACGCGTGTACTTTATACTTAGACCTCCAGCCTAGAACTTTTTTCTCAGAGGCCGTGAAAGTTGGATTTGTTATTTCCCTCTTGTCCGAAGAACCCCAGGCTTGGGCGCACAGCCTAATGGAAAAACGAAGTCCGATCCTAGATTCACTGGACTCTTTCTTTGATCATATGGCTCAGTTATATGATGACCCGCAGCGTATGGCTTCTGCTGAGACCGTCCTCCATAATCTAACCCAGGGGAGGCGTCCGGTAGAGGATTATACCGCGGAATTCCGCAAATGGTCAGCTGACACCGGCTGGAATGACGCAGCACTAAAATACCAATTCCGCCAGGGACTCTCAGAAACTCTCAAGGATGAGTTGGCAAGAACCGAGGCTCCCGCTTCATTAGAGGCCTTGATCCAGTCCACCACCCAGCTGGACCGACGTTTACGAGAACGACGCACTGAGCGCTTCCAGACTTCACGCCCTGCTTGGGTTCCACCCAGGGTAGTTCCAGCTGCATCCCCTCCTGTGGCTCCTCAACACGGCAGTCTTCCAGACCCGGAACCCATGCAACTCGGACTGGTTCGAACCCCTCTCACCAGTGAGGAAAGACTGCGTAGACGCCAGAATAACTTGTGTCTGTATTGCGGTGCCACCGGTCATTTTCTTCGCACCTGCCCCATAAGACCGAGTAAGTTCCCGATTCAACCCGTTTTCAACCTTCATGTCTCAAATAGTTCTCAAACTCATCTTGTACTCTTCGTCTCTTTACAGCTACCGGAAAAGACCATCCGCCTCCCGGCCATCCTTGATTCAGGTGCATGCAGTAATTTTCTGGACTCCAATTTAGCCCTTAAACTCCACATACCCCTTCGCAATAAGGATCAACGCCTGCAAATACATTTGGCTGATGGCTCTCTTCCTAAATCGGGACTAGTCTCACAGGAAACTGTGCCTCTTCTAGCCATTACCGATTCAGGTCATCAGGAATTTCTACGACTAGATCTCATTCCTTCACCGCTTTTTCCTATTATTTTAGGACTCCCCTGGTTGCAAACACATCAACCTTGCATCGATTGGCTGAAGAAAGAGGTCAACTTTACATCTTCCTTTTGTGCCCAAAACTGCTGCGCACCCACGGTAGCCACCTGTTCAACTGTGGTAACCTCACTTGAACTTCCACCTCACGTCCCCTCTGTTTACCATGAATTTAAAGACGTTTTTGATAAACAGCAGGCTGACTCTCTCCCTCCCCATCGGCCTTATGATTGCCCGATTGATCTCTTACCTGGCTCTGAAATACCTTTCGGCCGCATCTTCCCGTTATCTGAAACTGAGCTTGCGGCTCTTAAGGAATACATCGACGAAAACTTACAAAAGAACTTTATCCGACCTTCTTCTTCTCCAGCGGGGGCAGGTATCTTTTTCGTTCAAAAGAAAGACGGCTCGTTACGACCCTGTATCGACTACAGAGAACTTAACCGGATCACCATCAAAAATAGGTACCCGTTGCCTCTCATACCAGAGCTTTTTCAGAGATTTCGAGATGCCCAGGTGTTTTCCAAATTGGATCTGAGGGGTGCCTACAATCTTGTTAGAATCCGAGTCGGGGATGAATGGAAGACCGCCTTCAGGTCACGGTTCGGTCATTTCGAATATCTCGTCATGCCATTCGGGCTCTGCAATGCCCCGGCCACCTTTCAACATCTGGTCAATGATATCTTTCGTGAGTATTTGGACGATTTTTTAGTTGTATACCTGGACGACATCCTAATTTTTTCCCCTTCTCTTGAGCTTCATAGGCACCACGTCAAGAAAGTTCTTACTATCCTCAGGAAACACAAATTATTTTTGAAAGCCGAAAAATGCGAATTTGAAAGAACGACGATACAGTTTCTAGGTTTTGTCATCTCCACCGGCGGGGTCGCCATGGATCCCCAGAAGATCAAAGCCATCTTAGACTGGCCGACACCAGTGGATAAGAAGGCAGTGCAGCGGTTTATTAGCTTCGCCAATTTCTACCGGCGATTTATCGTCGGGTTTTCTGCCATTGTGATTCCTATCACCAAACTTACCCACCAAGGCAGCCATTTTCACTGGTCGCAGGAGGCTCAGGAAGCTTTTGAGAAACTAAAAAAAGATTTTTTCTTCAGCACCTGTCTTACGGCACCCTGATCCAAAGTTGCCCTTTACTTTGGAAGTGGATGCCTCTGAGACAGCCCTAGGAGCCATTCTTTCACAAAGGCAAGGGTTAAAGTCCCTACTCCATCCCGTGGCCTTTGCCTCCAGGAAACTAACAACTCCAGAGAAGAATTATGACGTAGGGGACAGAGAACTCCTCGCTATCAAATTTGCCCTCGAGGAGTGGAGGTACTTGTTAGAAGGAGCAATTCACCCGATTATAATTTTTACGGACCATAAAAATCTCGAGTACTTGCGCTCCACAAAACGTTTGAGACCTAGACAAGCTCGATGGGCTCTTTTTTTTTTACGATTTAATTTCCATATTACTTATAGGCCTGGTTCGAAAAATGGAAAGGCGGACGCACTTTCCAGGATGTTCCCAGAGACTCCTTGCACAGCGGAACCAAGTACCATCCTGCCTTCCCGGAATTTTCTCTTGGTTTCTGAAACTGATCTGTTAAATTCCATCAAAATTGCATCCAGACAAATCTCGGACCCAGTATCATCGTCACTAAAGGAGCGCGATGGCTTATTTTGTCTTCAAGACAGGATCTACGTTCCCACCGAGATCAGGCAATCAGTTCTGAGCACCTTCCACGACCGTAAGTTAGCCGGTCATTTTGGGGCAAGGAAGACCTCTGAACTACTTTCCCGTTATTTTTGGTGGCCAAAATGGAAACAAGACTGTAAAACTTACATTTCTTCATGTGCAATCTGTCAACGCAACAAGGGTCCTAAAACCAAGACCTGGGGGTTACTTAAGCCTCTGCCAGTTCCAGAACGTCCGTGGGCTGATATTGCTCTAGATTTCATCGTAGATTTACCTCCATCGGAGGGCTTCACGACAATCCTGGTAGTCGTGGATCGCCTGTCTAAAATGGCACATTTTCTACCCATGGTTGGAACCCCTTCTGCTGCCGAAACGGCGAAAATTTTCTTCAAAGAAATCGTTAGGCTTCACGGGGTCCCCAAAACCACTGTCTCAGACAGAGGGGTCCAATTTACCTCTAAATTTTGGAGAGAGCTTTTCAGATCCCTGGAAGTCAAAACATGTTTGTCATCAGCCTACCACCCGCAAAGCAACGGGCAAACGGAAAGGACGAACCAAACTCTTGAACAATACCTCAGATGTTTTTGTTCTGCCTCCCAAGATGATTGGTCATCTCTATTGCCCACCGCGGAGTTTGCCTACAATAATTCTGTTCACACTACCACCAACCAGACACCCTTTTGGGCTAATTGCGGTTTTCACCCGGCCTTCCTGCCAGACCCTCTCCCAGAGATACCTGTCCCAGCTGCCCAGGAACGTATAACCACCTTACAGTCTAACTTTCGGAAACTCAGGGATGTAATGCAGCAAGCCCAAGAGGATTATAAGAAATTCTATGATAAGGGAAGGAAGGACTGTCCCTCTTTTGAAATTGGGGAAGAGGTCTGGCTCTCCGCGGCTAATTTGAAGTTGCCAGTTCCTGCCCGGAAGCTAGGTCCGAGATTCATTGGCCCGTTTAGAATCAAACGCAAGATCAACGAAGTAGCTTTTGAACTTTCATTACCCAACTCCTATAGAATCCACCCGGTTTTTCATGCCTCCCTCCTAAAACCTACCATCCCCGACCCTTTTCAGGGAAGGGCAGCTCTTCCTGCACCACCAGTGGAGATTGATGGAGAAGAGGAGTTTGAGGTCGAGGCCATTTTGAGCTGTAGAAAAAAGGGGAGACAACTCCAATACCTGATCAAATGGAGGGGCTACCCTCCAGAAGACAACTCATGAGAACCTTCAAGAAATGTGCATGCCCCTCGGCTAATTCGTGTTTTTCACCAGGAGCATCCGGAGTTGATGGCCAGTTTAGGCATCCGGAGTCCGCCCCTTGGGGGGGGCACTGTCAGGGCCAAAGCGCTGTACTTCCTCCTTTAACACACCAGCGTAGTAGATTGGCTTCCCGGCGGCTAACTGGGCACTTTAGGCGTGTGCACATACGCATGTGACCTCTCGGGCCAATCACCAGCGTGACCGCCCTATTTAAACCAGCTCCTGTCAGTAGACAGGTTGCTGGTTTATCGTCAGCTACTTCCTGAACCTGTGTCTCTGGAAACCATTTCCTGTTGGAATTCCGTTCGACTCACCTCTCACCTGGAACCTGACTTCGGATTGCTTCACCACTCTATTGAACTCTTCTGACCCCGACCTCGGCTTGTGACCTGGACTCTGTTGTTGTTTCTCCTGCCCTTGAACCTCTTGGCTTGTGACCCGGATCTGCTGTCTTCTCTGCTCCCCGAACCTTGGCTTGCACCCCAGACTTTCCAGTTTGTTTCTTGGACTCTTTCAGTACCGGTTATCCAGCTTCAGTATCGTTTGTTCCTGTTTCCGTCTGCAGTTACCCAGAAGCACCTGTCATCTACAACCGTCACCGGTCAACGCTTCTCCACTGGCACCGGTACCGCCTCGTGCTTCCGCCACCTGTTCCAAAACTCAGTGGGCGGGCGCGCTTGGTCGTAAAGGTGAACCACCCTCGGCAGTTCGGTCTCGGTGAGTACTTGATTCCTGATATGTACGTTGCCTTTAAGAGCCCAGCTGTGGGTCGCGTGTGCGCCACCGCCGTCGCGCTCGCGACCCGGTCCGAAGCTCCGTGACCGCGCCCACGGACCCGATCACCATCGGTGTCCCACGAACGGGTCACAGGAGCTGAAGAACAGGGAGAGGTGTGTGTAAACACACCTTCCCCGTTCTTCTCTGTAGCAGTGTCACTGATCGTCTGTTCCCTGTTATTCTCTGTGGCAGTGTCACTGATCGTCTGTTCCCTGTTATTCTCTGTGGCAGTGTCACTGATCGTCTGTTCCCTGTTATTCTCTGTGGTAGTGTATCTGATCGTCTGTTATAGGGACCAAAAATGTGTCAAAAGTGTCCGATGTGTCCGCCATAATGTCGCAGTCATGAAAAAAATTGCTGATCGCCACCATTACTAGTAAAAAATAAATTATTAATAAAAATGACATAAAACTATCCCCTATTTTGTAAACACTGAGGGCCATATTCTCATAGAAGTTATGATGGAGTATCTCAGGATACTCCATCGTATCTCCCTTTTTTGGCCCGTGTATCTATGCGACTGATTCTTAGAATCATTTTCGCATAGATACACTTAAGATCCGCCATCTGTAAGTCACTTACACTGGCGGATCTTAAATGTAATGACGCCGGCCCGCGCTAGATGGCATTTACGTGAAGGACTCATTTGCGTATGCAAATTATCCTTCTACGCCGATTCCCGAAAGAGTTTGCGTCGCGTAACCGTCGCTAACGTCGTTTGCGTAAGCGGACATTTAGTCCTGCTATATGAGGAGTAAATTTCCGCAAGTCCCACGTAGGCCATGTTACGGATGGCGTCGGGTCCGCGTCGTGTTTTTTCGTCGGGTATGTTGTTTCCGTAAGTCGTTCTTGAATACGACTTTACGTCAATGATGCACACGTCGGCGTCATTGACGTTTTCCGCCGAGAACTGGAGCATGCGCACTGGGCTTTTTGAAGCCCGGTGCATGCGCAGTTCATTAGAATCGGGGGCGCGCTTAATTTGAATACAAGCCGCCCCCTTGGAGATCCGCCAGGCTACGCCGGGGCATTTACACTCCGCCGTCCCAACTTATGGAGCAAGTGTTTGGGGAATACAACACTTGCTCCTGTAAGTTGGGACAGCGGAGTGTAAGTGCCTTAAGTGCAGCCCGCGGATTTTTAGAGAGAATATGGGCCTATAACTTTTGCGCAAACCAATCAATAAATGCTTATTGTGATTTTTTTACCAAAAATAAGTAAAAGAATACATATCGGCCTAAACTGAGGGAAAAAAAATTATAGATTTTTTGGGGATATTAAGTAACTATTAAATTATAGTAAAAAATATAGATTTTTTTTCAAAATTGTCGCTCTATTTTTGTTTATAGCGCGAAAAATAAAAACCACAGAGGTGATCAAATACCACCAAAAGAAATCTCTATTTGTGGGAAAAAAGGACGCCAATTTTGTTTGGGAGACATGTGGCACGACCACGCAATTGTCAGTTAAAGCGACGTAGTGCCGAATCGCACAAAGGGGTAACCTGCATAATGGTCCGGGTCTTAAGTGGTTGATTTTGTTTGAATATTCTTTTTGCATCGTTTTAATGTTGTTTGCATTTAAGAATAAAAAAATATCTGATTTAAAAAATAAATAGGTTGCAAGTATAAAGCCCCGTACACACGGTCGGAATTTCCAACGGGAAAATGTCCGTCGGAAATTCCAACGGAAAAAAATAGAGATCCTGCTTTTTATCTAATGCTATCAGAATTTCCGACATAACAAGTCTGATGGAGCATACACACGTTTGGAATTTTTGACCACAAGCTCCCATCGGACTTTTTCTGTCAGAAATTCCGACTGTGTGTACGCGGCATAAGAAAATCTACTATGTATGGCAAAACAAAAACAACTTTTAGTCTGACATTTATCCATTAAATTTTGTTAGGATCCTTCTTTAATATGTTACTATCCAGCTGAGTTTTGGCTGGTTGGCTGAGCTTTTGTATTATACTGAAGACCCTCTAATGAGCCTTTGGATTTGACAGGCTCTCCCAACCTTTATCTTAGTGCGCTATCTGTCTACTGCCCCAATTCCCTCACCAACCCACCAGTGGGGACCAAATGGCTGAAATCAACATTTACTTGTAGCAATTTGCTCACAATCAAGTGAAGAGATGTTGAGTGTTTACAGGTTATTTAACACATCAATGAATACCCTCTGCCTGGAAATATGTCCTTCTCAAAGGCTGGTAGAGATTGTATGATTTTTAAACAAATCTGGCAATGGACTGAGCAATCTTTGATTCCTGAAAGTGCTCCTACCTTCTTGTTTTCCAGGCCCTAGCATAGACCTGTTCATAATAAGTTTATGCTAGGGCTGGTGCTTTTAGCCAGAAAAGGGCTAGCGTTTTTCTGAATGTGGAGCTATACATCTGTCTCAGCAGTGGACATATTAGACATCTGCAGAGAGATATGGCACTGGAACAGTTTCCTCCACAGGCAACAGGTCTGGGAGGTAAATTATCTTTAAACTCCTATCCCCCTCTCTAGGCATCAGACCTGGGAGGCTATGGAAAGAGCTCTTATACCGGCATCATCTCCAGGCCAAGCCCAAGAGGCAAGGACTCTTCTAGAAGGGCTCTCTGTATATATGTATCTCCTTCTCGAGACCTCATGATTGTCAACATACCTCCTAGTAAATTGCTGGGCTAAGTAAATACTCGTAATCCCTAACATTGTATCTTTTTCTCAATCTATTAGAGAACATTTCCCAACAGTAGGCAAAAAGCACACAATACGTCAGGATAGGGAAAACATAAAGAATGCAGAAAACAATAGCAATCAGAACTTAGGCTAGCCACAGCCTAGCTGCCCACCAAATTGACATTAGTGTAAATCAGCTAAATTCAATGCATCAAAGCAAAAGTAATTCCAAACCTTACAATTCATTTTCTTTAGAAAGCCAAAGTAGAAATGTCAGTCCATGCTGTAGACAAGGATCCTTGCCTTATACTTGGAATCTATAGTCTCTATTCAGAGGTCTGGTACAACCCTTGACAGTGGGAGCTAGTACTTCTTAGCCCTGGTTCACATTCGTGCGATTTAAAATGTGATTTGACATGTCTGTCTGTACTACTTTTTGCGATTTCGGGGTGCAATTTCCATTGACATCTGTGCAGAAACCTGCACAGATGTCTGTGAAACCACCGCTCTAATCGGAACTGATATGGGGGAGTAAAATTGTGCAAGTTCAGCTGAACTCGCATGGCTTCATTCCCGCAGCTCAGTGTGAATCTGGGCTTAGCCAGCAAAGAGAATGAGCTTTTCTGAATGTGGAGCTATAGCTCCAGTTGGACCTTTGCAGGGAGCAAACTGTTTCCGCGCAGAGAGCCATTCTTATTTTCTGCAGCTTACTAGCAGGGGAAAGGCTTTCCTAAATAGCCTGCGGCTTCTTACCAAAGGAAAGCATCAAGATGTTTTTTGTTTTTTATTTTCACATATACCTGGAAAGTATTTTGCTGATTTAAAAAGAAATTCGAACTGGGAATTAATAAATAAAAAATATTACTGTGCAATATTTCTAATTTATTTGACCAAAATGTAACATACTTTTAATTTAAACTGTTAATTTTTATTCCTAAGCATAAATAAGGACAGTAAATTCAAGAAGACATGATATTTCCTTTAAAGAAAGGAAGAAAAGACAGTGGAGAGTCAGGAAGTTAGATAATTAGACATTGGAAATAACAGTATTGCAGATATAAAATGTGAGGAATATTTCACTGAACCAGGAAAGAATACATTTTTTTTTTTTACATTAGATTAGTTGAGTTGCAAATTGCAGAATAATATTGGGTAATGGATAGAAGCTCTGAAGCAGATACAAATGTTATACATCTTATACTTGTACATCTACAGTTCATCTGTATGGAAACACAAAACAGGAAATTTATGATGTGTCTATGATACTGCACCTCAATTCCATGTGCATTTTTAGAGATGACATCTGGATTTAACAGTTTACTTTGAAAATCCCCGGCAAACAGTGAAAGATCAGCCATCATATATTTTAGTGGAAATAATATACGACTTACAGGGAAATGTTAGTCTCTATTAATTGAGTTGATATGAAACCCTTTTATATATTTACTCCTCCTTGGTGGGATGTTTTTTTCATAGCTAATTCATCTGATTGCTAATAATCTTTTAGGATTTTTTTTTTTTAGACGGTATTTCTCCTGACACACACCCTTTATTAATCTTAATTTGAAGGCAGTAGGGAACTCCATGTTTATTGTTACATCTTTTATCCCATCACCCTTTTTCTACCATTGGTTCTGCACAATTTGACCACTTCAGCCCCAAAAGGATTTGCCCTCTTAATGACCAGGCAATTTTTAAATATATAATAATATCAGAAAAAATCCTAAGATTATGTTGATCCTAGCGCTCTATGGTATACAGTATTGGAGCAGAATAGCAGCTATTATAAAATATAATGTACTGTATATAAGAAATCAAATATGTCTCATCACAAATAACAAAACATTAACAGCGCTGAAATAGAACGTTAATTCATATGAACAAATTGTCCATAATCTGCTATAATGAATGGTCAGAAATAGAAAACAAACCACCATTCAAATGACTCCTCTGAGTCTATAAAAAGTCTTATAAGAAATGCACCACTGATATATGCGGCAGTTTAAAAGTTCACTTCACTGTTGTCATTGCTGGACAATGTTATGAATCATCCCAGGTGAGAGAATCCCATCACTTGTGTGCCCCTTAGGTTATTCTACTCACCAGACCCCTGCTCAAATCGAGCATTGAACACTTCTCACGTCCAACAGATCATCAGCCACTCGCCTCCAGATCCTAGCCCAATGCAGTATGGATATTCCTTTTATTCAAAGGTCATCAGCCACTCTCCTCCCAGTGAATGCCAGTGGAAATCAGTGAGTGCATGCATGCATCTCAGCGGCCATGGAAGTGAACAGAGAAACTCGATATAGTGTAAAACCCTTTTATTGTAAAACACACTCCCCCACATTCCATATATGCTTACAAGATATATGATAAAACAAAGCGCATCACATGGAGAGATATCAGCTCACTCAGTTAGATGTTTCTCCAAACAGTCTAGCAGCTAGTGAGTTCCGGGTTGAAGCTCCCTCCTGTGTGCACGATATGTCACGTAGCCACGGCCTGACGCGTTTTGTGATTGGTTCGCGTCTTCAAAGGGCGTGGCTACACGAAGCGAGAGATCGTTTATATAGGATGATGTGTGCGGATGCCTCTGCCCACTTCTCCAGCCTCAGCACGTTGTTAAGGCGTGCTTCCTCTGTAAGTGTCATTCATTATAGCAGGCCATTTTTAAAGTTTCACTTTAACTGACAATTGCGCGGTCTTGCGGTGCTGTACCCAAACTAAATTTACGCCCTTTTTTCCCAGAAATAGAGCTTTCTTTTGGTGGTATTTAGAGTTGAGCGGACACCTGGATGTTCGGGTTCGGACCCGAACCCGGACTTTGAAAAAAAGTTTGTGTTCGGGACCGAACCCGAACCCGGACTTTGACCCGAACCCGAACCCCATTGAAGTCAATTGGGACCCAGACTTTTGACTACAAAAATGTCTCTAAAAAACTAAGGGAAAGGTCTGGAGCGCTGCAAATGGCAGCAAAACGTCGGGAAGAGCATGGCAAGTACTCTGGAAATAAATGTGGATAGGGAAATAACTTAAAATAACATAAAAAAAATAAAAATAAAAAATATATTGATTTTGACCTTGGAGGATGAGGTCCATACAGTTTTGTTCAAAATGATTCAACCCCCCAATGCTGTAAAGGGTTTTAGGGAATTTAGTGTACATTTGTAATTGTATTCAGAATGCAATCCTACAAGGACTTCATGAAGAACCATATGCAACTAATATGACATCAATTGGTTTTGTAATACAGTAGTAAATGCAAAATTCAAGGCAAAGGGCACTGTTGAAACGCTACCTGGTCGTGGCAGAAAGAAGATGCTGACTTCGACTGCTGTGCGCTACCTGAAGCGTAGAGTGGAGAAAAGTCCCTGTGTGACTGCTGAGGAACTGAGAAAATATTTGTCAGATGTGGGGACTGAACTTTCTGCTCAAACAATACGGCGCACACTGCGTAATGAAGGCCTCCATGCCAGAACTCCCAGGCGCACCCCCTTGCTGTCTCCAAAGAATAAGAAGAGTCAACTGCAGTATGCCAAAAGTCATGTGGGCAAACCACACAAGTTTTGGGATTGTGTTCTGTGGACTGATGAAACAAAATTAGAACTGTTTGGGCCCATGGATCAACGCTATGTTTGGAGGAGGAAGAACAAGGCCTATGATGAAAAGAACACCTTGCCTACTGTGAAGCATGGCTGGGGGTCAATCATGATTTGGGGCTGTTTTGCTTCTGCAGGTACAGGGAAGCTTCAGCGTGTGCAAGGTACCATGAATTCTTTTCAGTACCAGGAGATATTGGATGACAATGTGATGCAGTCCGTCACAAACCTGAGGCTTGGGAGACGTTGGACCTTTCAACAGGACAATGATCCCAAGCATACCTCCAAGTCCACTAGAGCATTTTAGCAGATTAAAGGCTGGAACATTTTGGAGTGGCCATCGCAGTCACCAGACTGAAATCCGATTGAGAACCTCTGGTGGGACTTAAAGAAAGCAGTTGCAGTGCGCAAGCCTAAGAATGTGACTGAAGGTGGAAGCGGCGGTGGAGGAGGAGGAGGAGGTAGCCAACACAGCAGGTTTTGATTTTTAATTGATTTATTTTTTAAATTAGGGTAAACCCCAAAATAGTGAGACAGATCTAGGGTTGCTACCTCATCCTTTTAAACCTGAACACAGAGTTACACAGCTTCTGGGGCTAATTTAATGTCGATAAGGCACCAAGTGAGTTTAATTAGCAGCACTGTAATCAGCCAGAGAATCTGTGTAATTAATATGTTTTTGCTTTGAAAGGGATGAGATGGCAACCCTAGAAAGCTCAGAAAAAAACAATGGCTGGGTAAGGCCGGCCCGGTGTCTATTCTGCACAAGGTACGGACAACTCCTCTGGGATCCATGCCTGGTTCATTTTAATGAGCGTGAGCTTGTCCACATTGGCTCTGGACAGGCGGCTGTGCTTGTCTGTGATAACGCCCCCTGCCGTGCTAAATACACGTTCAGACAATACACTGGCCGCAGGGCAGGCCAGCACCTCCAAGGCGTAAAGGGCAAGCTCAGGCCATGTGCCCAATTTTGAGACCCAGAAGTTTAAGGGGGCATAGCCGTCATTCAGTACGTGTAGGGGTGTGCTCACATACTGCTCCACCATGTTGCTGAAATGCTGCCTCTTGCTAAAACGTTCCATATCAGCTGGTGGTGTTTGTTGTGGCATGCTGACAAAGCTTTTCCACATTTCGGCCATGCTAACCATGCCTTCTGAGGTGCTGGCAGTGCCCCTGCTGCGTTGGCGACCTCTTCCTCCTCCTCTGCCTTCTGCTTCCACTGTGGCCCCGCTGCCAGGTGGGAATTGCACCAGCAGCGCGTCTAACAGCGTGCGCTTGTACTCGCGCATCTTGCGTTCACGCTCCAGTGAGGGGATTAAGGATGGTACATTGTCCTTGTAACGGGGATCCAGCAGCGTGGCCACCCAGTAATCAGCACCTGTCATAATGTGCGAAACACGCCGGTCGTTGCGGAGACACTGCAGCATGTAATTGCTCAAGTGCGCCAGGCTGCCCAGAGGCAACGAAAAGCTGTCCTCTGTGGGAGGTGTATCATCTGTGTCCTCTGTATCCCCCCAGCCACGCACCAGTAATGGCCATGAGCTGGTCTGGATGCCATCCTGCTGTGAACATGGTTCCTCCTCCTCCCCCATGTCTTCCTCCTCCTCATCCTCCACCGCGTCATCCTCCAGAACTGTGCCCTTGCTAGACAATTGTGTACCTGGCCTTTGTTGGTGCACGAACCCACCCTCGGAGTCACTTGTGAATGACTGCCCTGAAAGCCTTGCAAATGATCCTGATTCCTCCTCCTCCTCCTGTCCCACATCCTCTTCCATCATCGCCCGTAGCGTTTTTTCAAGGAGGCATAGAACTGGGATAGTCACGGTGAGAGCGGCATCATTGGCACTGGCCATGTTGGAGTACTCAAAACAGCGCAACAAGGCACACAGGTCTCGCATGGAGGCCAAGTTATTGGTGGTAAATTGGTTCTGTTCCGCAGAGCGACTCACGCGTGCGTGCTGCAGCTGGAACTCCACTATCGCCTGCTGCTGCTCGCACAGTCTGGCCAGCATGTGCAAGGTGGAGTTCCACCTTGTGGGCACATCACATATGAGGCGGTGGGCGGGAAGGCCGAAGTTACGCTGCAGCGCTGCCAGGCGAGCAGCAGCAGGGTGAGAACGCCGAAAGTGCGCACAGACGGCCCGCACTTTCTGCAGCAGCTGTGGCATATCGGGGTAAGTTCTTAGGAAACTCTGCACCACCAAATTCAGCACATGCGCCAGGCAAGGGATGTGCGTCAAACCGGCTAGGCCCAGAGCTGCTAGGAGATTTCGCCCGTTATCGCACACCACCAGGCCCGGCTTGAGGCTCACTGACGCCAACCACTCATCGGTCTGTTGTTCCATGTCCCTCCACAACTCCTGCGCGGTGTGTGGTTTTTCCCCCAAACAGAAAAGTTTTAAAACTGCCTACTGGCGTTTACCCATGGCTGTGCTGAAGTTGGTGGTGAATTTGTTACGCTGACTGGATGAGGAGGTGGTAGAGGATGAGGAAGCGGAGCAGAAGGAGTTAGGAACAGGAGGCAAACTGAAGTGCCCTGCAATCCTCGGTGGTGGAAGGACATGCGCCAAACTGCTATCCGCCTCAGGCCCAGCCGCCACTGCATTTACCCAGTGCGTGTTAGGGAGATATAACATCCCTGACCGTGCTTACTGGTCCACGTATCCGTAGTTAGGTGGACCTTGGCACAGATGGCGTTGCGCAGTGCACACCTGATTTTGTCCTCCACTTGGTGTGCAGGGAAGGGATGGCTCACCTGGAAAAGTAGTGGCGGCTGGGCACGACGTACTGTGGGACAGCCAATGCCATCAGGCTTTTAAAACTCTGCGTCTCCACCAAACGGCATGACAGCATTTCAAAGGCCAGTAATTTTGAAATGCTGGCATTCAGGGCCAGGGATCGCGGGTGGGTAGAGGGGTACTTCCTCTTACGCTCCAGTGTTTGGGAGATGGAGAGCTGAATGCTTCCATGGGACATTGTGGAGATGTTTGGTGACCAAGGTGGGGTTTATGCCTCGCTTCAGGCTCTGATTGCACAACGTGCAAACCACGCGTGTCTTGTCATCAGCACATTGTGTGAAGAACTGCCACGCTAGGGAACTCCTTGGACCTGGCTTTGGTGTGCTCGGTCCCTTGCTGCGTTGGGCAGTAGCAGGCATACTGTCTAGGGGAAGGATGCTCTGCTTTGGCACCCTGCTCCCTCTTCTGCTGTGCTGGTGGCTCTGTGCGACCACCGCCTCTTCCTCCGAACTACACGGGTCACCTGCATGAGGTTGATTCCATGTCGGGTCGAGGACCTCATAGTCCTGCACATCATCTTCCACCCAGTCTTCAACACTGCCCTGCTTGTCGGTCTGCACAATTGCAAAAGCACCAGTTTCATCATCGTCATGCAAGACGTGCTGTGATGGTCCCCCCATTAACTCATCCTGAAATATAAGTGGTTGGGCATCGGTGCACTCAATCTCTTCCCCTTCTGAGGCTGGGCTAGGTGGATGGCCCTGGGAACACATGCTAACAGACTCATCAAAAAGAAGAAGAGACTGCTGCATGCTTTGCGGCTCAGACTGCTTGGCTGATTTGCAAGGGGGTGAGGTGAAAGACTGATGGTGGACATCGGCTGCAGGCGCCAACTCTGAACTTTCAGCACAAGACTGGTTGGAAAACAATGTGAAGGAACTGGAGGCACTGTCAGCAACCCAATCTACTACCCCCTGTTCTGACCTCAACATTCGAAGAGCTGGATTAGGCGCAACCAAATACCGCTGCAGGTTCTGTCGGCTACTCGCACCTGAGAAAGGTGTTTCACTTGTGCTTGTAGCTGGCACAGATCGACCACATCCTCTCCCTGTAAAAGGAGCTCCACCAGCAGCACCACAACCGCGGCCATGAACCCTTAGTTGACGTTTTCCTCATATTTCTCAAATTTAGGGTCTTGCCCTAATTTTGAGAAATTTTAAATACAAAAATAGTGTAATATGGTGAAATAGGCAGAGATTCACCTATATATTTCTCTACCTATAACAAGAAGCAGGAACCCAGCCCTAAACAATGTACTGGCGGAGTGCTGGTGAAATGGGCAGAGATTCACCTATATATTTCTCAAATTTAGGGTCTTGCCCTAATTTTGACAAATTTTAAATACAAAAATAGTGTAAGCTGGTGAAATAGGCAGAGATTCACCTATATATTTCTCTACCTATAGCAATAAGCAGGAAGCCAGCACTAAACAATGTACTGCACAGACAGTATATCACAGGGGACAGGTGGAGTGCTGGTGAAATGGGCAGAGATTCACCTATATATTTCTCAAATTTAGGGTCTTGCCCTAATTTTGAGAAATGTTAAATACAAAATAGTGTAAGCTGGTGAAATAGGCAGAGATTCACCTATATATTTCTCTACCTATAGCAATAAGCAGGAAGTCAGCCCTAAACAATGTACTGCACAGACAGTATATCACAGGGGACAGGTGGAGTGCTGGTGACATGGGCAGATATTCACCTATATATTTCTCCACCTATAGCAAGAAGCAGGAACCCAGCCCTAAATGATGTACTGGACAGACAGTATATCACAGGGGACAGGTGCAGTGGTGTTGAAATATTCATAGTCACCTATAGAATGCTGACTGCCCCTATAGGAAAATATCTGGAACCTGTCCCTGAACTATGTACTTGACAGAAAAACACAGTATATCACAGGTGAACAGGTGGTGGCAGGTGCAGTGCTGTTTAAATATTCAGAGTCACCTATAGATTGCTGACTGCCCCTATAGGAAAATATCTGGAACCTGTCCCTGAACTATGTACTTGACAGAAAAACACAGTATATCACAGGTGAAGAGGTGGTGGCAGGTGCAGTGCTGTTGAAATATTCAGAGTCACCTATAGAATGCTTACTGCCCCTATAGGAAAATATCTGGAACCTGTCCCTGAACTATGTACTTGACAGAAAAACACAGTATATCACAGGTGAACAGGTGGTGGCAGGTGCAGTGCTGCCGAAATATTCAGAGTCACCTATAGAATTCTGACTGCCCCTATAGGAAAATATCTGGAACCTGTCCCTGAACTATGTACTTGACAGCAAAACACAGTATATCACAGGTGAATGAACAGGTGGTGGCAGGTGCAGTGGTGTTGAAATATTCAGAGTCACCTATAGAATGCTGACTGCCCATATAGGAAAATATCTGGAACCTGTCACTGAACTATGTACTTGACAGAAAAACACAGTATATCACAGGTGAACAGGTGGTGGCAGGTGCAGTGGTGTTGAAATATTCAGAGTCACCTATAGAATGCTGACTGTCCCTATAGGAAAATATCTGGAACCTGTCCCTGAACTATGTACTTGACAGAAAAACACAGTATATCACAGGTGAACAGGTGGTGGCAGGTGCAGTGCTGTTGAAATATTCACTCTAAAATCATAATATT
This sequence comes from Rana temporaria, assembly GCF_905171775.1. NCBI lineage: Eukaryota > Metazoa > Chordata > Amphibia > Anura > Ranidae > Rana > Rana temporaria. The sequence continues at coordinate 475,947,175 of NC_053491.1, read as the reverse complement.
ATTATTATTATTATTATTATTATTATTATTATTATTATTATTATTATTATTATTATTATTATTATTATCATTATACACAATTTATATAGCACCAACAGTTTGCACAGTGCTTTACAATGTAGAGGGGAGACAGCACAATTACAATACAGTTCAATACAGAAGGGACAGGGGTGCCCTGCTCATGGAGCTTACAATCTTTATGGGAGGGGGAGGTGGTACAAAAGGTAATAGCTGTGGGGGATGATTTGATGGGGGTGGCTCGGGGATAGTTGTTAGACGGGTGTGAATAGGCTTCCCTGAATAAATGAGTTTTCAGGTATATCCTAAAGGTGGACAGGATAGAGGCTGATCAGACGGGGCAGGGAGTTCTAGAGGATTGGAGAGGCTCTGGAGAAGTTCTGTAGGTGAGCATGGGAGGTAGGAGGTAACAAGGGAGCTAAAGAGCAGGAGGTCCTGGAGGAGCGGAGGAGACGATTTGCACAATATCTGCAGATGAGGTTTGTGATGTAGCTGGGGACAATGTTGTGGATAGCCTTGTATGTTGTGGTTAGTATTTTGAATTTTATACGGTAGGGTAGTGGAAGCCAGTGAAGGGATTGGAATAGAGGGGCAGCAGTCACGGATCGGCTAGTGAGGTGCCTGATTCTGGCAGCAGCATTCATAATAGACTGAAGAGGAATAGCCTGTGTAAGGGTAAGCTATTAAGGAGAGAGTTGCATTTTGTGATTTTGACAGTATTGGTCAGATGGGCGCGCATGGAGTCACAGATCAATAGGGACAGAGATTTGTGGAAAAAGCCATCTGGTCTGTTGACATAAACCTCTCTCAGCCACTCACTCATCTTCTCCTCGTCCATCCAGCCCTTCGGGTTAGCCTTGATGATGACGCCAACCGGAAACTTTTCTTTTGGCAAAGTCTTCCTCTACGAAGAAAATCTGGTCATTTTCCGCACCTATTGCAAGAACAAGATGAATGAAAATAAGATCCGGCCAGAACACATCACCAACATGAATGAGGTCCCCTTCACCTTTGATATCCCCATAAACCGTACTGTCGACAAAACAGGGACCAGTACGGTATCTATAAGCACTACAGGAAACGAGAAGTCATTGTTCACTGTAGTTCTCGGTTGCCAGGCTAATCACCAGAAACTACCACCCATGGTCATTTTCAAGAGGAAGGCTAACCCAAAGGGCTGGATGGAGGAGGAGAAGATGAGTGAGTGGCTGAGAGAGGTTTATGTCAAGAGACCAGATGGCTTTTTACACAAATCTCCGTCCCTATTGATCTGTGACTCCATGTGCACCCATCTGACCAATACTGTCAAAACCCAAGTGAATAAAACTAATTTGGTGCTTTCCATCATTTCGGATAGATTAACCAAAGAACTCCAGCCACTAGATATTGGTGTCAACAGGTCATTTAAAGTTAAATTGCGAGCTGCGTGGGAGCATTGGATGACAGAAGGCGAACACACATTCACCAAGACAGGGAGGCAATGCCAGGCGAGTTATGCCACTATCTGCCAGTGGATCGTGGATGCCTGGGCGAAGGTATCAGTCTCCAGTGTCATCCGAGCTTTCAGGAAGGCCGGAAATTATCACTGAACAGCTAAGTAACAGCAACGAGACTGACTCGGATAATGATAACGATGACAGGGATCCGGGCATGCTTGATGCCGAAATTGCCCAACTGTTAACCTCAGACACTGAAGATGAAGAATTTGATGGATTTGTGGTAGAGGAATAAACTGAAAAAGTGAGTGTATTGTTTTGTATTTTATGTGTTACAACTGAACAATGTTGAGAGTTATTGTGAAAGAGTTGAATAATATTTGACTTATCAGTTTTGTTTCATTTAATGCTCCTTATAACCCAGTGCGCTTTATGTATGAAAAGAAACCCGTTAGCAGTCGATCATTGATATTGCGCCTTGTTGAAAAACTTTTATTTATTTTTATTTAATTTTTTCAATAGCTTTTTTAAAGTCCTTGTTCCTGAAGGTGTATATGATCGGATTGAGCAACGGAGTCATTATAGTGTAAAAGAGAGAGAGGACCTTGCTTAGAATATCTAGTTGTCCTTTTGTTGGAAACATATACACAGCAATTAGTGTCCCAAAAAAAATGCAAACTACGGTCAAGTGAGAGCTGCAGGTGGTGAAGGCTTTCTTTCTTCCTGTATTGGATTTAATTTTGAGGATGGTTATAACAATACAGATATAAGATATAACAATTATAATAAAAGGTGCTATGACACAGATGAGCCCTACTAGATAGGTCTGAATATGAATCCATGAAGTATCGGAGCAGGAAAGCTCAATTATTTGTAGATAGTCACAGAAGAAGTGATGAATGATGTTTGGTCCGCAATAGTATAAACTGCACAAAGACATAGAATTAACCAATGTCATTTTGAAACCCAGTAACCAAATAATAATCACTAATTTAATGCAAATAGATTGGTTCATTATAGAGTTGTAATGCAGGGGCTTACAAATAGCCAAATACCGGTCATAGGACATCACAGTCAATAGAAAACACTCTGAGGCCTCAGCATGGGCAAAGAACGAAAACTGGATGATACATCCAGCAAGAGACATGGTGCATCCATCATGTAAGATGATATAAAGAAGGTTGGGAAGAATATCTGTAGACAGAATTATATCAAACAATGATAGTTGGGTGATGAAGAGGTACATGGGAGACTGAAGTGTTTTACTCAGATGATATAAAATCACAATAACAAGATTTCCAGAAATAGTAACACAATATATGAAAACAAGCACCAAGAAAAATAGAATTTTAATGTGTTTTAGATTTGGAAAACCTGTTAGTACAATATAAGTTACATTATTTTGATAGACCCCCTGGTAAGAGAACAAGAAAATAAATAATAATTTAGGCTGAATCCACCACAAAGACATCTCATTTCTCTCCTCTACGCTCTCCTCCAGGTAGATCCCCTTCCCCTGGTGTCTAAACGACTGCACGAGTCCTGGGAAAGGGACCTAAACCTAACTTTTGATGAAGAAGACTGGGGAAACATCTATACTCTTGCTCATAAAGGTTCCATGAATGTGGCGATCCAAGAAAATGGATACAAAATTGTGACCAAATGGTACAGGACCCCCTCACGCTTGCACAAATTTTCGCCTGACAACCCGAATATTTGCTGGAGATGCAATGATGATGTGGGATCGATGATTCACATCTGGTGGGAGTGTAGGTCTGTCCAGCCTTTCTGGGCTGAGGTACACTCCATCATTAAAAGCGTTACCACGTATGAGTTGGACTACAGCCCGGCACAGTACCTCCTCCATCACACAACCCTCTCTAAACGTGAATATCACAAATCTTTAGCCATGCACATGGTTAACGCGGCTAGGCTCTGCATTCCAACACATTGGCGCTCATCGGCCACACCCACCATTAGGGAATGGCTGTCTAGAGTAGCAAAAATAGCTGAATTAGAGGAGTTAATCACTATTTCTCAGGAACGGCTACAAACTTTCACACAAACCTGGGCTTGTTGGACCAATTTCACATTCTCTGACCGCTATAAATCCTATTTCCCCACCTAAAACGTGATTCACCCCGCGGCTTCGTGAAATCGCTTAATGTTATATACCCTTCTCCCAGGCTGCTGTGTCTGGGAATGCTGCGACGGAGGAGTGGCCCCCTTCCATTCCGCTCTTCTCTCCCCCCCTCCTTTGTTCTTTCCCGTCCACACCCCTCTTTTTTGGAATTTGTTCCCATTTTGACAGTGGACCCGTGTCCAACTTGCTGTCCCACTCTGACCACCTGTTTATTCAGGACTTGCACGTTTATCTACCCCTATTCATCCCTGCTGCATCTCTAAGTCAGATATGGGTAGACTAAGCTTCTTCTCCTACAATGGGACAACTTTTGCAACATCTGGGGCACCTCTGCCCTACGTAAACTATATGTCAGATGTACTCTTCTACCTCTGCACCATGTTTTGCTTTCCAGGTTCCTTTTGCTTCCTAATGTTCTTTTCTGTTTGTTTTATGTTTCAATGTTCTGTCTGATGCATATATTGTTACGGGTTTGTCAATGAAGCCCTCTATATACCTGTCTTGGAACTATGCAACTTGACAAACGTTTGTATTGTACCCTTGATTTTGCCTTAATAAAAACCTTTTGTGGAAAAAAAATAATAATAATTTAGGCTGAAATAAGAAGAAATTTAACTTCTCACAATTGCAGTGGAAAGCAAAAACAAATCCAATGCATTTGTGTTGGTCCCCAAGCCATATTCTCCAGAAGCAATTGTTTCCATACACTGGACTGATGATTGCCAGCAAGCCTGAAACAGGTTAGAATAAATGGCTGTATAATATTAAGCGGTATCAGTGCTGTATACCAATCATTCTGGATTGAGAGTTTTGTAGTGTGACTTAAAGAAATTATTTCAACTGGACCCAATATTATTTGTTGTGCAATTTTTTTTAAACTCTGTATATACTAGACATGTGCACTGCCAACAAAATTTGTTTATTTTTTTTTTTGTTTTTGTTTTATTCGCTTTTTTTTTTTTAACATTTCAAGTTTATTGAAGCAAAAGTATATCATAACAATACAAGGCAAGTGCAGAGGCTTCTGCAAAACATGAGGCTAGAACAAATACCAATACGCAATACAGTGTCAAACACAGTAAAAACAGGCAATTATAGAAAACTTCGAGTAAACCATACTTTCTAAAATACCTGAACTAAATAACATCAGTAGCTAGGCCTAGACAGTTTCAGTATCTCATCTGAGCTCTGACAGAGAGAAAAAAAAAAAAAAACATTAGGCAGTTAACTCAGCTTCCAGCGACACTAAGCAAAATAATCCATCCGCAAAATGAACATGGTAAGCAACACAATGCCGACTGCACTATAGGAAAAAGAGCAAGAGAAGGAAAGAGAAGAGAGTAGAAACAGAAAGAAACAGTAGTAGCCAATATAGTGGGCCAGATTCAGGAACATCAGCGGATCTTTGGTCCGGCGCAGTGCATCTTTTTTACACTGCGCCGGAGCAGCGCAGAGAGGCATGCTAGTGATTCAGGAAACTTTTTTCCTGTCTCTTGCCCCGGCGTGGCGGATTTTACACGGCGTAAGGCGGCGTAGCGCGGCGTAAGGCGGGGTAGAATAAAATGGGTGGCTCCCTATGCTAATGAAGCGGGGAGCGTGGCGCAGGGGTCACGCCGGGGCGCATCTTAGACCGCACATGCTCAGTGACATCCAGGGGTAAATGCCCCAATCTGCACATGCTCAGAACTGCGCCCCGGCGTGATCCCTGAGCTCCGCCGACCCACTACCAAAGCCCAGTCCCTGAATCAGCCCAGACTTCCGCCCTGCAGGTGCAAATGTACTGAAGCTTTTTTTTTCCAAGCTAGGTGGTTTGCATTGTGGTGGGGCAGTTATGGCTGATGAGGAATCCTCAGGTGGGCGGATGACCAATTTCAGCCCAGAGGAGAGGGCTGTAATTATTGAGGGCCTCTCCCAACATGGGGACCGCCTCTATGTGTTGTCCAGCAAGTGTTGTTGCTCAGGTCGTTTGTAACGCTGCTGCTTTAGTTGCTCTCCAGCTGACCTCTGCAAGTTTGGTGTAAAGTTACCCCTGCTTTATAAAGGGTAACTTTCCGCTGCAAACCAGAGTTACACGCACCGGGAGTAGCCTGCGCCGGCAATTCGTAATTTGCTGAATCGGACCAACTCCCTCATTTGCATATTTAAAATAGAAAAACCAGGGCCGCGCTAGTTCAGACCAGCGTAAATGGGCGCCCACGCCGCACCGGCGTGGAAAGGTCCAAACGAAAAAAAAAAAATCTACGTTACGGCGTAATATTGTTTGCTGAATACGGCGCGGAGATACGCCGGCGCAAATTGGCATTTACGCCGCGCATCTCAGTCTACACCGGCGGAAATTGTTCCTGAATCTACCCCACTGTAAATAAATCCAGATCCATCCAAATGAGAGGACATGGGGCATCAAAGACGACCCAGATCCTCCCAAACACACAGGCCCAGATTCACAAAGCACTTATGCCGGCGTAAGATACTCCTCATCGGCGTAAGTTCCAATTTACTCCGGCGTAAAGTTGCACTTGATGCACAAAGGCAGTTACTCCAAGACTTACACTAAAAGGGCCAGATTCATGAACAATGGTGCAGATTTGCACCGGCGTGGTGCATCATTTTTAGACTACACCGGTCCAGTGCGGAGAGGCAGTTAGGTGATTCAAGAAACTTTTTTTGTCTACGATGCCCCAGCGGGGCGGATTTTAGACGGCGTAAGGCGGGGTAAGGCCAACTGGGAGTCACCCTATGCTAATGAAGTTCCGACCGTGGCGCAGGGGTCACGCCGGGGCGCATCTTAGACCGCACATGCTCAGTGACATCCAGGGGTAAATGCCCCAATCTGCACATGCTCAGAACTGCACCCCGGCGTGATCCCTGAGCTACGCCGACCCACTACCAAAGCCCAGTCCATGAATCAGCCCAGACTTCCGCCCTGCAGGTGCAAATGTACTGAAGCTTTTTTTTTTTCTAAGCTAGGTCGTTTGCATTGTGGTGGGGCAGTTATGGCTGATGAGGAATCCTCAGGTGGGCGGATAACCAATTTCAGCCCAGAGGAGAGGGCTGAAATTATTGAGGGCCTCTCCCAACATGGGGACCGCCTCTATGTGTTGTCCAGCAAGTGTTGTTGCTCAGTTCGTTTGTAACGCTGCTGCTTTAGCTGCTCTCCAGCTGACCTCTGCAAGTTTGGTGCAAAGTTACCCCTGCTTTTATGAGGTGTAACTTTGCACCGGAAATTTCAGCTCCGCTCACCGGGAGTAGCCTGCGCCGGTCAAGCTTAAGTTGATGAATCGGCCCAAAAACCTCATTTGCATATTTAAAACACAAAAACCATGGCCGCGCCAGATCCGACCAGCGTAAATCTGCGCCAACGCCGCGCCGGCGTGGAAAGGTTACACCGAGGCGATGAAGTCTATTTGGAGGCGTAATCTGGTTCTCTGGGTAAGGCGCAGCGATCCGCCGGCGCAAATCTGCACTTACGCCGTGCATCTACCAAAAAAATGGTGTAAGTGCTTCATGAATCTGGCCCCAAAAGTGCAGCATAAGTGACTTACACTGGCACGGAGTAACTGGCAAATTCCGGCATATATTAACATGCAAATATGCAAATTGTGACTTATGCCTGATTCACAAAAGCAACGTAAGTTACGCCAGTGTGACTGAAGTCAAAGTTACAACCAAAAGATACCCCACCAAAAGCTGGGGTAAGTCATGTCGTAAGTGAGACTTTTGTCATTTCTAGCACAACCATGTGTGTTTTGGTCACACACTACCTGGTACAGTGCACTATGTAACATAGGACTGCACCCTGACATTTGAATACTGCATATTGCTACAATCTTGCCAAATGCTGCAGTGATTGTTGCAAAGCATATAAGGAGGGATGTGCAACAACTGCCTAGTTTGTGAAAATATTCCCCTCGCACAAAACTCTTTGGCATGTCAGATCCAGAGATTTTCCCACCCGCTATCCTATTTGCCACTTACGCTGACTCGGTGTAACTTTACACTGACGCGGCATAACTTAAGCCGACTCAGAGTAACTTAAACCGACTCGGAGTAACTTACACTGGGGTAGATTCAGGAACAATTTCCGCCGGTGTAGACTGAGATGCGCGGCGTAAATGCCAATTTGCGCCGGCGTATCTCCGCGCCGTATTCAGCAAACAATATTACGCCGTAACGTAGATTTTTTTTTTTTTCGTTTGGACCTTTCCACGCCGGTGCGGCGTGGGCGCCCATTTACGCTGGTCTGAACTAGCGCGGCCCTGGTTTTTCTATTTTAAATATGCAAATGAGGGAGTTGGTCCGATTCAGCAAATTACGAATTGCCGGCGCAGGCTACTCCCGGTGCGTGTAACTCTGGTTTGCAGCGGAAAGTTACCCTTTATAAAGCAGGGGTAACTTTACACCACACTTGCACAGGTCATTTGGAGAGCAGATAAAACCACATCGCTACAGACGAACTGAGCTGCAAGTACACTTGCTGGACAACACCTGTGTGCCATCATGCCAGGGGCAGCCGTGGTCCTTGCACTTCTGCGTCGACGGGCACGTAGGAGGGAACAGGAGATAATCTTCCGCACACGCATTAATGTTTTTGGCATGGGGACGCAGAGGTGTATCGCACCTACAGGTTCAGCCGTGAAGCCATACTGGAAATCACCAGATTCCTGCAGGATGACCTCACAAGCCCCACACTCCGCACACATGCAGTGCAGCCACTGGTGAAGGTATTAGCCACACTTCATTTCTTGGCCACTGGTTCTTTTCAAAGGACAAGTGCACTGTCGGCTGGGATGTCACAACCCACCGTGAGCAGGTGTGTTCACCAGGTGATACCAGCAATATTGAGACACATGTCCCACCTCTTCATAAAACCCTCCCAGGAGGTCCAGCGGATGAAGACAATGCAAGATTTTTATGCAATTGATAGATTTCCTGGCACAGTGGGTGCAATTGATTGTACACATGTGGCACTTCAGCCCCCCCGTGACATCGAGCACATTTATTGTAATCGAAAGCACTGGCATTCGATTAATGTGCAGATTATAGTAGATGCCCAAGGACTAATATGGCACGTCCGTGCCAAACACCCCGGCTCGTGCCATGATAGCTTTATTTATCGTCATAGCAACATCCCAGATGAATTTGACCAGAACGTCTACGGGGACAGCTGGCTGGTTGGTGAGTTACATGGGTGTCAGGTATGACTGTCCCCCCCCCATGATATAGACATCACGAGGGGCACATGCATGAGTAACATCCTCCTGTCTTTTCCCTTACAGGTGATGCAGCATATGCACTTGGACCACATATGATGACCCCATTCCGGAACCCCCAAACCCCAGGAGAGAAGAGATACAACCTAGCCCATGCACGGACCCGTGGAGTTGTGGAGCGAACATTTGGTCTGCTGAAATCTTGTTTTCGCTGCCTGGATAAGTCTGGGGGGACCCTGTTATATTCCCCTGAATTTGTTTGCAAAATTATCGGGGCTTGTTGCATTCTCCATAACTTTGCAGTGAGAAGGGGCCTGGAGATTGAGCTACGTGAGGACCTGACCCCCCAACCACATAATCCCCCCCTGCCAGAGGCTAACCCGTCTGCTGAAGGAAGAGCAGTCAGGAGTCGCCTCGTCGAACGTTATTTTTCACGATTAAATTAATGTTAATGGATGCATGCACATCACTGTGGTCCCTAACACATACACCCCACATTCACACAGAATTGGATTAGACCGAAGTACCACCCATGGTACTAGGGAGCAGCAACGCCGCGCCAAGGCTCCAATTATGTTGCTGTCCATTCATACATCTTTATGAATAAATCATGCACTAACTCCCGTGTGCATATAAAATAATAAATAATTCTCATAACTTGAGAAAATAAAAATAAATTTTTGCAATACATGAGTAAAATGGAAAAAATATTCTCATAACCTGAGTAGAAAAATAAAACATTTTAAATAACATGACTATAAAAAAAAAAAAAAAAACCTGAGTATAATTAAATTTAACCAAAATCAACGGCCCTGTCGTGGGCTCTTTCTTGGCCCTCGGCTCCTGGGGCGCAGTTGCCTGCGGCGAGCCGGGGCTGGTGGAGCCGGGGCTGGTGGAGCCGGGGCTGGTGGGGCAGGGGGTGGTGGGGCAGGGGGTGGTGGAGCCGGGGCTGGTGGGGCCGGGGCTGGTGGGGCAGGGGGTGGTGGTGGTGGTACCTCCCCCAGTCTCTCCCTAGCTGCATCCCTGCCCTCCATTGCCACGGCTAACCTATTAAGGTAGATATTAGTTGCAGCCTGCATCCGCAGCCGGCGGGTCACATTGCTGCGCTGCTGGCGCCGTGTCAGCCTCCCCTCCTCTCTTACTGCACCTGCCAGGCTGCGGACCTCTGCCACCAGCTCGCTTGTGGTGGCCTGAAGCTCACCCAGAGACATGAGAAGGGCTGCCCCGTTACCCACCACGTCCTGGAGGCTGTCGTTTATTAGTAAACTCTGGCCAGCCTGCTGAGTAATGGCCTCCTTCATTGCCAGAGTGCAGGCAGCCTGGCTCTCTGCAGAGGACTCCAGGCTAGCAGCCACCCGTGAGAGATCCCCCGCAAGAGACCCCATATAGCGGGTCTGTTTAGTTTGGTCCCTTGCCAGAGACACCTCCAGCTCGTCATGGACTCTCCTCCTTTTTTGACGAGCCATCCTTGGGGCAGGAGTAGATTGAGGACGGCTGGAGGGGCTTGGGTCCTGTGAGGGCCCGGCCTGGGAGGGGCTTGGGTCCTGTGAGGGCCCGGCCTGGGAGGGGCTTGGGTCCCTAGGTGGGGAATCCCTGATAGGGCTAGAGAGCCCTGAGGGGGTAAATGTCATGAGGGGGAGGTGGGGGAGGGGTCAGGAATGGGGGTCTCCAAAAATAAAATAAACGTTTCCTCCTCCTCTTCTACGGGCTGCTCCTCCACCACTTCCTCCACCACAGAGGTAGGGGCAGTCTCCACCCTGGATGTGGTGGGTCGGTCGGCAGCCGATGATGGCCCAGCTCCATCCTGCACATCTGTGGAGGACACAAAACATTCAGATGTTGGTGGACCCACACAATTGTCACTTGTTCCCTCCCCCCCACACACACATGCAACACACCAGAAAGAAGAGAAAACACACTTACCTGTCCTCAAGGGCTGCTCTCCAGAATCAAACCCATCCAGGCCCTCCACCACCGAACGATCTAGGAACCTGGCCACCACAAGGTCCTCTGATGTCAATGTAATTTTTTTTGCTGGCCCACCACCTGTTCCCCTGGCATGTTTACGCATTGCCACCAACTTGTCTTTAACCAGTTTGCGCAAATCATTAATTTTTTTTCTGATATGTTTGGGCTGCCTCTCCGCAACCCCCAAAGCATTGACCTGGTTAGTAATGATGGCAAAAATTCGCTCTTTATCAGATTTGCCAGTGTGCCCACTCTGTGGCCCATAGAGGCGGTCCCCATGTTGGGAGAGCCCCTCAATAATTACTGCCCTCTCCTCAGGGCTAAAGTTGGTCATCCGGCCACCTGTTGCTTCTTCAGCAGACATAATAATGCACAGACAATAGCAAGAGCAATAGCAAATTACCTAGCAGTTGATAAAATTGCTTGGGAACATTTGCACCTGTAGGGCGGAACTCTGGTCTGATTTATGGCCTGGGCGTAGGCAGTGGGCCGGCGTAGCGCAGGTGTCACGCCGGGGGGCAGTTCTGAGCATGGGCAGATTGGGGCATTTGCCCCAGGGAGCACACTGCGCATGCGCGGCCGACTCTGCGCCCCGCCGTGACCCCTGCGCCACGCTCCCCGCTTCATTAGCATAGGGAGCCACCCATTTTATTCTACCCCGCCTTACGCCGCGCTACGCCGCCTTACGCCGTGTAAAATCCGCCACGCCGGGGCAAGAGACAGGAAAAAAGTTTCCTGAATCACTAGCATGCCTCTCTGCGCTGCTCCGGCGCAGTGTAAAAAAGATGCACTGTGCCGGACCAAAGATCCGCTGATGTTCCTGAATCTGGCCCCCTGATGTGGTTAACCGCTGAGCATGCTCAGGAGATTTACACTGCCTTGGTTTAGTACTGCACATGCTCAGTGGAGATACTCCAGGCAGGTGTAACTTTACCTACTCTGCTGTGACTTAAGTAATAGGGTGTGTTTTATGCAAATTGGGCCATATTCTCATACATTTCAGGCGGCGGAACGTATGTACTTTACGTTACGCCGCCGCAAGTTTAAGTGGCAAGTGCCGGATTCCCAAACCACTTACCTGTGAACTTGCGGCGGCATCGCGTAAAGTCCACCCGTGTAAGCCATCCTAATTCAAATGATCCAGGCATGGGGCGTGGATCATTTAAATTAGGCGCGCTCCCGCGCCGATCGTAATGCGCATGCTCCGTCGGGTAAATTACCCGACTTGCATTGCGCTAAATGACGTCTCACGGACGTCATTTGTTTTGACTGTAACGTAAATGGCGTCCAGCGCCATTCACGGACGACTTACGTAAACGACGTTCAATTTTGAAATTTCGACGCGGGATCGACGGCCATACTTAACATTGAGTACGCCACCTAGGGGGCATCTTTATCTTTACGCCGCGTATCGCTTACGGAAACGACGTTAAAACACTACGGCGGGCAAGCGTACGTTCGAGAATCGGCGTGACTAGTCATTTGCATATTCTACGCTGACCGCCACCTAGCGGTCAGCGTAAATATTGCAGCCTAAGATACAACGGCGCAGGCTGTCGTATCTTAGGCATGTTTAAGTGTATCTCAGTTTGAGAATACACTTAAACATAGGAAACGGACTTACGTAGGCGTATCTGTTGATACGCCTACGTAACTTGTTTGAGAATATGGCCCTCTGTGCACACCCCCATGGCACTTACACCACACTGCACCGCTCTGGAGTAGGTGCATGGTCTTTTGTGAATCAGGGTAACTCTGACACATTTACTCTGGCAGAGTGTAACTCATTTACACTGCGCCGGAGCAGAGTAAATGCCAGGCTTTGTGAATCTGGGCCTGTGTATGTAGTAGAGTACCTAAAGAGCAGCCATGGCTGCCAGATCTCGTGGAATTGTTCGACATTGTCAGTAGCCTGAGCTAGAGTATCCTCCATGGTATAAGTATCAGAAACCTTCCTCAGCCATTCAGCAGTGGACGGAACTCTTTGCGATTTCCAGTAAAGCGGAATCAGGGACTTCACCGTGTTCAGGAGGTGTCTTGTCAAAGAGTTTTTGTATTTCTTCAATGAAACAGTAGTGATGTGTAGCAAGCATGCAGCTGCATTTATCAAATCAATTTTGGTTTCCGTTATCTGCCAAATTAGAGCAATAACTTTTTCCCAGAAAAGCGCTATTTGTGGGCACTGCCACCAAATGTGCAGCAATGTCCCTCTCTCTCTATCACACCTCCAGCAGGAGTCTGAGATCTGAGAGTTCCATCCATGCATCTTGGCCGGAGTGTTGTACCAGTGAGTCATGATTTTATAGGACGTTTCTTGCATCTTAGTGCTTATGGAACATTTATGAGTCAAAATACAGGCATACCTTCATTGTTTGGATGTGATCTCCACATGCAACTCCCCCGACCATTGCGCCCTGAGCTCATCGGTAGCCTCGTGTTTCAGGTTCATAGGTCAAGGAGGTGGTTTTTGTGCAGGGTGTACCTTCGTGACAAACCGACTCCAGTGCTGTAAGGGGCCTTTGAAATTTACTTTTAACCCTTGGCCCTCCCAGGTAACTGCGCAATTGTAAGTACGGCCAGAAAGGTAAGTGAGGGGTACTCGTCTCCCTCTTAAGAGTCACCCAATCCTTCAACACTCCCTTACTAAAGCAGTCCCCTGCTAAGAGGGGCTTCAAGCTGTCTGAGACTCGGAAGTTAGGGTTACCCAGTCCCGGGACGAAGTCAGGGTTGTCTACCAAGGACGTCAATGGGCTAGGTTGAGAGGAAATGTCTAGGGTCTTAGTCAGCCTATGAAAGATTTCAAGCGTGCTTCCCGTAATAGGGTGATCTCTAAGACCACTCCTAGTCAGGTGTGAAGCCTGGTAGTAGGAGACAAAATCTGGGATACCCATGCCCCCCTCTCTTTGGGTTTCATCAATAGGGAGAATCTAATCCTGGGCCTCCGGGAGTTCCAAAGGAACTTCAAGAGAAGGGTTTTCAGTGAGGCAAAAAAAGACATAGGGATTCTGAGGGGCAGGGCATGAAACAGGTACAGAACCCGAGGGAGAATTACCATCTTAATGATGGCAGCGCGTCCAAACCAAGAGAACAATCCCGGCTGCCATCTCTCTAAGTCAGTCTTAACACTTTTGAGAAACCTGGGGAAGTTCTGTCCATAGGTGTCTATCAGTCTGGGAGTGAGCCAAACCCCCAGATACTTCAGGGCTTTAGGCTCCCATCTAAAAGAGGAAGTCAATTTCACTTGGCTTAGCAATCTATCAGGTAGGGAGACACTCAGGGCTTCCGACTTGGAGTAATTGATCTTAAGGTTGGAAACATAACCATAAATAGCAAAAATCTTTCATCAGAACAGGCAGAGATATCAAAGGGTTCGTTAGGCAAAAAAATAAGTCGTCCGCATAAGCGGCCACTTTGCATTTTCTACCCAGGACTCTGAAGCCCCGAATGTCCACATTGGCTCTGACCAATCTGATAAAGGGCTCCAGGGAAATTATGAACAACAGGGGGGACAGCGGACATCCCTGTCTCGTACCGTTTTTTTTGAGGACCTTGTCTGAGAGGGTCCTGTTGATCTTTAGCTTCGCTTTCGGACATTGATATAACGCGGAGATCCTGGTCAGCATGTGTGGGCCCAAGCCCACTTTAGCACATACTGCCAACATAAAATCCCATGCCACACGCTCGAAGGACTTCTCCGCGTCCGTGGACAGGAGAAGGCCCTCCACGCCCCCCATGTGTGCAGCCCGGGTCAGAAGCAGTGCCTTGATTACATTATTTCTGGCCATGTTTGACCAGGCATAAAACCCACCTGGTCCGGGCCGATCAAGTCCGAGAGTAGGGGGGATAACCTGGAGGCCAGGATCTTCGTGTGAATCTTAGCATCTAGGTTTAGTAACAAAATAGGGCGGTAACTGGCACAGTCCGTGGGGTCTTTGCTGTCCTTATGAATGACCGTGATGTGCGCCGATAAAAAGGCAGGGGGGACCCTCCTAGGTTCAGACAGAGAGTCCAAAGCGGCTCGGAGAGGATTTGCCAGGACCTGAACAAAGGATTTATAAGAGATGGATGAAAATCCATCCGGGCCCGGGCTTTTACCTGGTTTAAGTTGTTTAATGGCGGAAGTCACTTCCTCCACCGTGATCGGTGCCTCCAAAAGTGACACCTCAGAGTCAGAAAGGGCAGGCATGCCACTCTTGTCAAGGAAATCCGGAATAATCTGGGGCCTCTCACCTTCCATGTCCTTCAATCTGAGTAGGTAAGTCGTATAACCGTGTGTATAAGTCATGGAAATGTTTGGCTATCAAGTCAGTCGTCACATCCAGTTTACCATCTCCTCCTCTAATGCCCTGTATAAAGTTCCTAGACGTTTGTTCCTTTAAAGCCCTTGCCAGGAGCTTGCCTGACTTGTTACCGGATTCATAGTAAATCCATTTTCTGAAAAACAGATACCGCCTCGACCTGTCATCAAAGAGCTGTTGGAGAGCCTTCCTTTTTTCCAAAAGTTCGGAAGCCGTCTGAATGGACAAGGACTGCTTGTGCAGAGTTTCTAAGGATTTCATCCGTCCCGCCAGAGCCTGAACAAGTCTCTCTCTATCTTTCTTACATCTCGCACCAAACCCCATGAGCTCCCCCCTTATCGTACATTTGTGGGCCTCCCATATTGTAAGTGGATCAGTATCTTCGGGGGAATTCTGTTGAAAGAATTCAGTGAGTGAAGTAGTCAGTTTTGTTATAAGGTCAGGGTCGGTCAGCAGGGACGCATTAAGCCTCCAAGAGTGGGCTCTTGGAGAGGACGCAAGGTCGTTCAGGGAAACTGAGATCGGGGCGTGGTCCGAGAAGGATTGTATACCATTGTGAGCACCCGTAAGCAGTGTCAGGTCCCCTTGGGAGATGAAAATATAGTCTATGCGGGAATGATGGTCATGGGGGGGAGAGAAAAACGTAAAGTCACATCCATCAGGGTGTAAGAATCTCCAAGAATCAAACAATTATAAGGACTGGAGCATAGATTTGATCCGTTTAAGAGTCCGATATGTAATGCAGGCCTTTCCATTGGACGTGTCAGTGAGCGGGTCAAGCGGAACATTGAAGTCCCCTCCCAGGATTAAACATCCCAAGGAGAACCCCAAAAGCTCCTGTGTGATTCACTGGCAGAAGGAGATATGTGACTTGTTTGGGAAATAAACATTGGCTACCGTCAAAGGGGTATTGTTGTACAGGCCCTTCAGAAACACAAATCTGCCCCCGGGATCTATCATCGTCTCCTGAAGGGTAAATGGCGCATCCCTGCTGATCAAAATAGAAACCCCCCTAGCCCTGGAGTCATCACACGTAGCGTGAAAAGCCTCCTTAAAATAGGAGTCCGTCAGCCTGGGGACATGGTGCGTTTTAAAATGGGTCTCCCGCAGGAGCACAAAATGTGGCCTACCTTTTTTAAGTTCTCTCAACAATGTAGACCGTCTCTCAGGGATGTTCAGGCCCTTGACGTTGTGGGAAATTATGAATGGGTTCCGACCCAGGTCCGCGTAAGCCATGACGAGAGCTCAGAGCGAGATGGTGTAGAGCAGTGATGGCCAACCTTGGCACCCCAGATGTTTTGGAACTACATTTCCCATGATGCTCATGCACTCTTCAGAGTAGCTGAGCATCATGGGAAATGTAGTTCCAAAACATCTGGGGTGCCAAGGTTCGCCATCACTGGTGTAGAGCGTCACTAAAATAAAAAAATGAAAACTGAAGGTCTCAAGTTAGTTAAGGACAGGTACAGTTACATACACAAGTTAAAATTGACCATACCAAAAGATAAAAAGGAAAGAGTACAGAGAAAGATCAGAAAAAGAGGAGAATATAAGACAATAGAGTAGTCTAGAGAATTCCCTTCACAGGCGGAATTAACCTATCCTGAGTAGGATGCGTGGTAGTGCGTCCATAACCCCAAACTAGGTACGAGTCGTAGTATGGGCCAGATTAAGATATAATCGCCTATCTTTAGGCGGGCATAGCGTATCTTAGATACACTACGCCGCCGTAAATTAGTGAGGCAGGTCCCGTATTTAGAAAGAACTTGCGTCCTAAGTTACGGCGGCGTAGTGTATATGGGCCGGTGTAAGCCCGCGTAATTCAAAATAGGCTGGTAGTGGGTGTGTTGTATGTAAATGACTCGTGACCCCACGTAATTGACGCTTCTAACTCACGTCGCAAATAGTCAATGCTTTCGACATGAACGTAACTTACGCACAGCCCTATTTGCATACGACTTACGCAAACAACGTAAACCACATAAAATTCTATGCTGTTCCGACGTCCATACTTAACATTGGCTACGCTTCATATAGCAGGGGTAACTTTACGTCGACAAAAGCCTTACGTAAACAACGTATATCAATGCGCCGGGCGCACGTACGTTTCTGAATTGGCGTATCTAGCGCATTTGCATATTCTACGCGTAAATCTACGGAAGCGCCCCTAGCGGCCAGGGTAAATATGCAACTAAGATACGACGGCGTAAGAGACTTACGCCGGTCGTATCTTAGACAAATTCTGGCGTATCTGATTCTTTGAATCAGGCGCCAAGATACGACGCCTCACACTCAGGCCTCGTACACATGACCGAACATGTCTGCTGAAACTGGTCCGCGGACCAGTTTCCGCGGACATGTTCGGTCGTCTGTACGGCCGACCGGACAATTTTCCGGCCGATCGGACAGGTTTCCAGCGGACAAATGTGTCTTAGCATGCTAAGAAACATGTCCGCTGGAACCATGTCCGCCGGACATGTCCGATGGTCAGTATGACTCATCGGACATGTCTGCTGGGCCGGAATCCCCCGCATGCGTCAAAGTGATTCGACGCATGCGTGGAAGCATTGACCTTCCAGGGTCGCGCACGTCGCCGTGTCATCATCGCGGCCACGTCGCGACCACGTCACCACGTTCTCTGTCTGAGCGGATTTCGGTTTGATGGTGTGTACAGCCATCAGACCGAAATCTCAGAGCGGACATGTCCGATGAAAACGGTCCATGGACCGTTTTCATCGGACATGTCTGATGGTGTTTATGAGGCCTAATGCCGGGTACACACGAGAGGATTTATCCGCGGAAACAGCCCCGTACACACGAGAGGATCGATCCGCTGGAATTGATCCGCGGACCGGCGGATAGATCCCCTGGTGTGTACGATCCAGCGGATCTGTTTCCGCGGATTTTTGTCCCCGGGGATGGATTTCCAGCGGATCAAAATTTCTTGACATGCTAAGAAATCGATCCGCTGGAATCCAGTCCAATGGATTGATCCGCTGGTCTGTACAGACTCACCGGATCAATCCGTCCGAATCCATCAAAATCCGCCAGAGGATTTATCCGCGGAAACGGTCCCCCGGACCATTTCCGCGGATAAATCCTCTCGTGTGTACCCGGCCTTAGAGTTACGATGGCGTATCTGGAGATACGCCGTCGTAACTCCTTTCTGAATCTGGCCCATATTTTCTTTTGTTTGCTTTGTCTACTTCAGCCAATACCCTTGGCAATATACTAACTCTTCCGCTATTCAGAAAGATGTTGCATGTATCTTTTTGTGTCAGTTCCCTGCTACAGTAGTTATAATTAATTTGTAAACACTGATCAATATTAGGATAGACGTTGCTTATCTGTAAAATTTCTAAGACAGTATGGCACGCCAGCCAGGAGGGGATTTATAGGCAATCCTGAGACTCCAAAACCAGAAGCCTAATCTGCAACCTCTTAATATTCAGCCATCAAGGTAAACCCCTTGCTTGCTTACATTTGAGTTATCAGACTTCCTTGATCAGTATAGCTTTTTCAGATCAAAGGGTACCTATTTCCCCTATTTTCACTTTTATTTTCTGTATTGGTTGTATTAACAAAGGATCATTGGATTTACTATTTGCAGCAGTGGTCACTTTATAAATGTTATTTGCACAAAAATATGAATGAATTATGTATTTGATTGAAGACACTGCTTACTGTAAGGTGACCAGATTTTTTAAATGAAATCCGGGGACATATTTTTTTTTCACTAGTAATGGCGGCAATCAGCGACTCTCTGCCCATCACCACAGCCGTCCGCCTCACAGCCTGTCAAGTCTTACTCTCTGGGCCCTGGCTACTACTGGGTGGGGAGCGGAGGAAGATCACTCTGCCAGGGAAGGCAAGGAGTTGAGCCAAGGCAGAAGAACATGTGAGCAGAGCTGAATGGGCATGCACCCGAAACTGAAGAAATATTCCCTCCGCTTCGACCAGCACATGATCATCAGAAAGGGGCACAGATAATGGAAAAAATACCCCCCCCCCTAAGCTAGTAGGAGCAGCAGAACGGGGGGGTGTAATTCAGAATTATTATTTTTTTAATTCTGCACTGACTGTCTTTGAAATTGCTCCAGCCCCTGTTCAAATTCAATCTGGGGACAAAACCGGGGACAGACTTGGTCTGGGGACAGTGTCCTCAATCCGGGGACTGTCCCCTGAAACCAGGGATGTCTGGTCACCCTAGCTTACTGACTATAACAATTATAGATATTAAGTTCAATGAACCCATGCAAATCAAGAATAATAATAATCCACTGCAATCAATACAAAACAGCTGGTGCAGACATATTAAAGTGCATATGAAATCCTGTGTAACAAATAACAAACAACTATGAAAAAGTCCATTGTTGGCAGGTGAAAACAGCACAAAACCTGAAAAGAACTCTGAAAAGAATTTCCCTTGTGCTGGATATTTATAAATGCGTGCTTGGTGCTTGGTGAAAGTGACAATTTTAATCCCAGTGGGTGGACACTGTAATCTGTTCCCCTGCAAAGCCCACACTCACCGGATATACACCCCCTTTTGGGGTATGGAACCTTCACAGTGCAAGCCACTGTGTCGCTCTCTGGCAATCAAACCAACCTTGTTGCTGTTCTGGTTTTTCCACTCCAGCTTATGTACAAGAGAAAAGGCCCCACATAGTGTTTTATCGTTTTTTAAAAAGTTTATTGATAAAGCTTTTAAAATGGGTACTCACACATTAGTAGAGTAAAAATTGCATTTAGTCCTATTAGGAAGTGAATCAAAAAATAAGGGAAGGGGGGGGCACTCACATTTGCCACATCCATAAATTTAGAAGACAAAAAAGAACAGTTACTCGAGAAATGGTAATTGATGGTCTGACTTTGGAGGCAAGACAGGAATATCAAAAATATATAAATATAAAAAGGGGGAAACTAAAGCGCTAGCCAATAACCCAAAGTGAAGGGTGGACAATAAAACTATAAGATGAGAGTATAAATTAATGCTGCTCAAATCTAAAATTGCAATAACAACAAATGAATAATTCGAATAAAGTGAATGATGAGCGCAAAAAACAATAGTGTAATAGAAAATTGAATAAATAAAAGTGAAACGTCCACTGTGAAAAAGTATCTCTTATATAAAGAGAAAAACACACCAAAGTGATACACTTATTACTAACACTGTGTGAAATACAGTGACTGATGAGCGCAATGGATATGGATAATCCAGTGTAAATGTGTAATCATGAACCTAAACAAAATTAAAAAAAAAAAAAAAAAAAGGAACAGTTGTGACAAAAGTTCATATGTGACAATTCCTATGTCAAACAGGAGTGATTGAATATCCCAAATGGTGACTGGGTGTCCGTTCACACAGCCGGTTTTTTTCGCTGTTCGTTTTGTTCAGGCTCTGCTAAGCTGAACCTTGTTTGTTTTTACCCTGTGGACCTTAATAAACCCTTCTAGAATTACTTCACTATTGGAGTTTTTTCCGTTTATTTTGGGTCATCTTGAGTGCTTTTGCACACGGAGCCTCCATCTTTGTGAAGACCGTAGCAGCATACACAGTTAGAAGGACACTGTTTCTGCAATCTACAGGCCCCCAGCTGTTGTCACTACAGGGAGAAAGTTGAGGAGGAATCGTTTCCCGGGACACATCCCATCTGAGGAGATACCATGCTGTCATTACATGTTGGTGAGGTAAGCGCTCCGTGAGCTCAGCTGCTTATGAGGATTGTCCCATCACTGTACACGGACACCCAGTCACCATTTGGGATATTCAATCACTCCTGTTTGACATAGGAATTGTCACATATGAACTTTTGTCACAACTGTTCCTTTTTTTTTTTTTTTTTGTTTAGGTTCATGATTACACATTTACACTGGATTATCCATATCCATTGCGCTCATCAGTCACTGTATTTCACACAGTGTTAGTAATAAGTGTATCACTTTGGTGTGTTTTTCTCTTTATATAAGTGATACTTTTTCACAGTGGACGTTTCACTTTTATTTATTCAATTTTCTATTACACTATTGTTTTTTGCGCTCATCATTCACTTTAATCAAAAAGATATACATTTTATTACAAAAAATAGAAAATTTACAAAACAGATAAGTGAAAAAAGATATAGGATATATGATATGGACAATATCCTCTATGCATCGTCTACGTGTTTCGCCATTGGGCTTCCTCAGGACGAGCAGAAGAAATTAACAGTAGAAAAATATATTTCATTGTCTCAGAATATTCCAAGTCACATATATATATATATATATATATATATATATATATATATATATATATATATGTCGAAAGGATAGTACAAGGAGGTTCCAAATGTAGTAGAGAAGTCTCCAAAAATCCAGAAAGGACTAGCTCAACCTACAATGTCAGCCATGAAGGTGCACCGCAAGTACAGAGAGCCAGTTCTAATGGTTCCAAAATGAACATTAGTTCTGGGGCTGACCAAAGAGGGTATGACAGAGACATGTAGGTATACAATGTTATACAGCCAGGTATGCCAGACCTGCATCCAAATACTAGTGTATTGAGAGCCCTCAGCAGTGAAGACAGTCAGCAAAGTCTATAGAGTAGCAAACACAAGATGTGTTAAGTGGTGCGTGTCCCCCATGGGATATTGTCCATATCATATATCCTATATGGTTTTTCACCTATCTGTCTTGTAAATTTTCTATTTTTTGTAATAAAATGTATATCTTTTTGATATTCCAGTCCTGCCTCCAAAGTCCGACCATCAATTACCATTTCTCAAGTAACTGTTCTTTTTTGTCTCCTATTAGGAAGTGTTGTGGCAATCTGCTGCTTGACCGGTTTTGTCTGATGACTTCATCTGGAGCAGCATCTGGATGAAGTCAATAGACGAAACCGGTCGAGCAGCAGAACGCAGAATGCTTTCTGATGGAAACCAACCGAGATTTGGAACACCTTTTGCTTTGATGCACCTAAACAGTATTTAGCTAATTTCAATAGAAAGTTACATTGTGCTGTAATTAATATGTAATATTCCTATGCAATTTTTTATTGTATTGAACATATTTCTTAAATAAAGACAGTGGGGCAGATCCACATAGATCTGCACCCACGCAGCGTATCAGAGATACGCTACGCCGCCGTACCTTACCTGGCTTTAAATCGAATCCATAAAGATTATGCGCCATAAGTTACGGCGGCGTAGTGTATCTCAAGCGGTGTAACGGCGCGGAATTCAAATGCGGCAAGTAGGGGGCGTGTTTCATTTAAATTACACGCATCCCCCCGTCGAACGAACTGCGCCTGCTCCGTTCCTAAATTTCCCGCCGTGAAAGGACGTCATTGTTTTGACGTGGACGTAAATTACGTCCATCACGATTCACGGACGACTTACGCAAACGAAAAAAAAAAAATCGAATTAAACGCGGGAACGACGGCCATACTTAACATAGCAGGTGTAACTATAGGCCACGAAATAGCAGCTTTAACTATACGCTGGAAAAAGCCAAACGGAAACGACGTAAAGGAATGCAACGGCCGCTCGTACGTTCGTGGATCGCCGGAAATAGCTAATTTGCATACTTGACGTGGAAAACTACATGAACGCCACCCAGCGGATGCCAAAGAATTGCATCTTAGATCCAAAGGCGCACGAAGACGTACGCCTGTCGGATCTAACCCAGATGCCGTCGTATCTTGTTTTGAGGATTCAAAACAGAGATACGACGTGGGAAATTTGAAAGTACGCCGGCGTATCAGTAGATACGCCGGCGTACTCGCTCTGTGGATCTGGCCCAGTAAATGCAAAAATGCATGATATTTCCAATAAAGGGAGGGAGGGGACATAAAAAAGACAGCAGATAACATGGCTCCAGAAGACAGTCTTACCTTCTACGCCTCACCTGCACCCAACAAGAAAAGCATCACATATGTCTCCCGGCTTTTTCTATCTTCCCAACCTCATGGAAATACCCAGTTCATAAAGAAGTGGGAAGATGAATGCGGCATAAGTTATGTACCCAGCAACTGTTCCCTTGTTTGTATTTCTTGACATGTTATATTTTATATTGTTGTTGAACAACCTTAGAATTACAATACTACTGTGATATAAAACCCTACTGTTACATCTTTGATTGAGATGCACTCTGTTGGTTCTTATTTCAAAACGTAATAAATACTATTGAAATAAAAGGAAGAAAAAAAAAAAAAAAGATAGTCAACCAGCAAATTTACAAAATTATATATTGCCAAGTAATTATATTTCAGGTTCAAAATGTAAGCAATATTATAAGAAAACACTAAACCAGGAAAGCTCAAATTCCAATGGATAATGCAATCTTCTTTTGGCATTAGTTAAATTGAAAATGATGGTAAACTTATTGGAAGCGTCCCAGTTAAATTGAGTGTTGGGGTGCAGAGTGGTTTTGAAGAAAGTACAGTACAATGTTACACCTCTATAGTTCTTCATCTGTATGGAAACACAAAACAGCAATTCTATGATGTGTCTATATTTTCATTTATCTCCAAACCATTGTTACTTACTGTACCTCATTTCTGTGAGCATTTTTAGAGATGACTTCTAGATGTATTTGTTTACTTTGAAAATCCCCAGAAAACAATGTCAGATCAGCCATGAAATATCTTAGTGGAAATAATATACAACTTACAGTGAATAATTCATCTAATTTATTTACTGAGTTGATCTGAAAGCCTTATATATGTTTCCTCTTCCTCTGTGTGCTGTTTTTGCTTTGCTAATTAATCCACTAGCTAATAATCTTTTAGGATTTTTTTTTTCACATTGCATTTCCCCTGACATACAAACTTTGTTAATCTTTTATTGAAATCAATAAGAAACTCCATGTTTATTTTTACTGCTTGTATCCACTCGCTTATTTTCCACCATTGCCTCTGTACATTTTAAACAAATTAGCACTACCTAGGAAAAAAAAAAACAGGGACAATATTACTTTCTCTTATCGTCCATGGACGGACACAGCTCCTTAAGTCTTGACAAGTGGGTTATGTTCCTGTTTACAGGAGAGGACTAGGCAGAAACATGTTAAATGGTTAAATACATGTTAAATTAACAGAGTTGAACAGCCCCGCCCAGGGGGCGGTCCCTCCAGACATAACCCTCCTCACTGCAGCATGCAGCCTCAGTTTCGTTCTGCCTAGCAAAGGAGAAGGACGTATGGCTCCCTTTGGGCCCAGCGCCCTGAGGAGAAATTTTATTTTATTCTATCTTATTTTATTTTATTTTCACTTTTTCTTGAAGAATCTTCTTTCAACTGTCGGCTGAGTGACAGGCTGGATATTATAGATCCTTGTAGTCTACTCAGTCCGACCAGCAAGCGTGGACACACCTATGCAAAGAGGCTTGGTCTGCCACGTCGTACCTCATGACTCCTGAGGTGGCCGTGAGCTTTGCTCCGAGGTCCACATATGACTGGGCTGTGGTGTTGCCTCACTCACAGTGGACCGGGCCGACAGCTACCTCCATTGCGGTTGTATGTCTGTCAGGAATGCGTCAGCAAGTCCTCGCTCGGACGGGTAAGTACAGTCCCTCCTACTTCGGTGGGTTGGTACGGCTGGGCATTCCTGGGGTTCGGAGGTGCTCTGACAGTGGAGGAGCACTCCTCCCTTCCCTGCTCCGTTCCCTTGCTGCATTGCTAAGGCACGCTGTCCGGGGGGGGGGGCTTTCCTGAGAGGGCTGTGTTATCTGGCACCTTTTACTGTCTGATACTGGGTTTTTCCTGTGGGGGTTTTCACTGTAAAGGCTCTAGGAGGCTTTCCCTCTTTAAAATGTGGCGTTTTGCCGCCGTTTGGCCGACGCTGGCGCCATTTTTTGGGAGGTTTTCAATTACATTGAAAACTCCCATTGGCGGCCATTTTGTCATAGCCGCGCCATGTGCAGCGGGCGGCCATCTTTGTGCAGTCCTGACCCCTAGCGCTGTATCTACGGCGCACACAGGTCCCTGCAGACGCCGCAGTTCCTTCATGGTTTCTTTCCTCTCCACACGCTGTGTGATGAGAGCGGTCGGCAGCGCTGGGCAGTCTCCTCCTGAGGTGAGTCCCCTGGCTAACAGACTTATATTGGGATAAGTTTTTAACTCCCCGGGTCAGCGCAGCAAGTGGGTAAGATGCCCTGTATAGGGCCCTGGGAGCGTCAGTTTTTATGTTAAGACAGGTATTACATACACATGTAAATGTCTTTTATATTTGGAGTCAGTATCTGGTCCTTCCCCCAACATGCTCAGCGGCAGGTGTTAGCACCTGGGATCTCCACAGAGACTTCTTTGTTAGCCCTGGACACTTTTGGGCCAGGCTGGGGGTGGAATGCGGACGGGCGGGGGTTAAAAGAGTGCCCCCTCCCTCTGTTATCCCCTGGGGAATGCTCCGTATTATTGAATTTGTGACCAAATGTGTGTTTTGTCTATGGTTTATATGACTCTTCTTTTGTGTGTCACCTTTTAAAGTCCCACCCTCAGGGGTGTACTTTTGTTTTTTTTCTGCTATGGAGCCATGGACCAGGTACCTGGGTAGTAAAAAGAGCAGGATAAGGCATTTATGGGTGCGCTTCTCACTGCTGTAAGGGACTCTCTTAAGCTGTATAGTGCAGCTGTGTTTCCGCCGAGGGCTCGGTCTTTTTTTTTTTGGATCACAAATCAGACCGCTCTGTGTAGGTTCTCTCCTTCTTGCCCTTCTTTTATAATTTCTAAGATGCGGAATGAGAAAAGCCGCTGAGGTAGTCCCTCACCGCCTGGCGGTTCAGTGCCCTTTTGAGGAGAGCCCTTTCAGGGGATCCTCCGGGTGTTATGTATAGCTGACCACTCTCCCTATTACGGGAGTCCCCGCTTGTATGGATCTGGCTGTTAGAAGATCCGAGGTACTGGCCCTTGTCATGTTTACCATGCTGGGGTCCGTCTTGCGGCCTATTGTGGCTACTACTCTGGAGTCTCAGTCAATTTCTGTGTGAGCATTTTGCACCAGACAGTGGAGGAGCACCGTCTCTGTACCAAGGATATTAGGCTAGCGGACCCGTTGGTCCAGGGCCTCATATAGGTCTGTGATGCTTCTTTGAATGCTGTGCCCTTGTTATCCAGGGCTTCTGTTTCAGAGATGGTACGCGGTGGTGTAGTGGTTAATTCCATTACTTGTCAGCAAGAGTCATTGGTCCGAATTCCGGACACTGACACCAATCTAGCTGGAGCTTACTTTGTCGCTCTCTGTGTCTGCGTGGGTTTCCTCCGGGTACTCCGGTTTCCTCCCACCCTCCAAAGACGTGTGCATACACTTCCATAATATACATGCAAACTTTGTGTATGTATTAGTACGGGGCCGACAAGGGCTCAGCTGGGGGACTAAATTGTCCCTGGGTGCGTAAACGCCATATGCAGTCGTCTTCCCTCCCTGCTCTGGGTGTGGTGGGGCGGATTACAGGTTCACAATTCAGTGAATCTCCCTGCTCTGACTGATGGGGGGCAGTCCTGCATGGTGCAGTGGTAAGCCACCTGCACTTCGGTGCACAAGGTCATAGGATCGAATCCATTAGACCCACCATGGGGCTGCTACCTGTATCTGCGAGGTGGTCTCTTCAGAGTCCTAGATAGGGTTTACGCCTATCCATAGAACAGAGTTCTTTTCTCGTTTATTCCTCGCCCGGCTTGTCGTTCTGCCTGAGAACAGTGCGGGACTTGTAAGTCCCGCAGGGATGCATACATGCATGTCCCGTTTTGCATATGTCACAGAATTTTCTGTGCTCCGTGATGGGGGAGGGCTTCTGTCAGTCTGTGGCCCTCCCTCTTAATCTGGCGTTGGCACTGAGGGTTTTCGCCTAGGAGCTCGCAATTATCCTAACTTTGTTGGGACAGTGAGGTTTTGCCTCGTGGGCTTCTTGAACGACCTTCTTCTGAGGGCAGCTTCTGTCTCGGACCTAATGGAGCTATTTATAGCCATTCAGACCCCCCGAAGTCTCGGGTGGGTGCTAAACATTTGGAGCCGGTCCTGAGTCCGACTCAAAGGGAGCGAAGTTCCTTCTTCCCCTGGAGAAATTGCAGACTCTTCAGTCTGCAGTGAGGGTATTAGCATCATGCTATTGGTCTTCTCTCCGGGTGCATGCTGGTCCGGGACCTGTGGGTAGCCTTCTTCGAGGCAGTACTGTATGCCCAGTTCCACACTTGGGCTTTCCAGGTAATACTGTCCAGGTGGTAAGAAATTTCTTGTCTCTGTAATCGCCAGATTCAGGTGCGCCACCTAGTCGGAGTCTTCTGAGTTGGGACGGAGATCCCCGGATCTTCGGCCCGGGAAGTTGTTCCATCCTTCCAGTGGTCGTTGTTTACGACGGACGCAGGCCTCACGGATTGTGGGGACCCCTGGGGGGGTCCAGTCGGCCCAGAGTCGCTGGATTTGCATGGACCTACGGCCACAACTTCCTGAGTGTGCCTGCTCTCTTCTGATCTTGGTGGCTACCCAGGGTCGGGCCTGGTTAGTACCTAGGTGGGAGGCCGCCTGGGTGCTGTGGACCCTGTCTACCGGTCTTTGTCCCACTATTTGGTTGATCAGGCTTTGATTCTCCTCGTGTTCGAGGCGGTTGCAAGGTACTAGCCAACAACGCCACGACCGTGGCTTCGGTCTACCATGGGTATGCCAGCAGGCGGGCTACTGGAGTCACCTGATGCTGGACCAGGGTGACTGGTTTTCTGTGCCCGGGGGTGTTTCGGCTCCCTTGCAGGAAGTGAGTCTCACAGGACAGGCGAGATTATGGCTCAGCGGTAGACTGCCTGCCCTGCAGGCAGTTGCCTCTGGGTTCAAGCCCAGGAAGATCTGTGTCGTTACGTTGGCCGGGCTCGCCTTGGTTTTTTTCCACTTGTGGATCTCCTGGCCGCTCGTCTCCACCGCAAGGGTGTCGAAGTAGTGACCAGGTCTAGTGCTCTGGTACTGACGCGTAAGTTGCGCTGGTGACCCTGTGGGGGTCTGTATCAGCGGCCTTATACCGTTCCTCCATTTGTGTTGCTTCCTCAGGTGCTCCATAGAGTGGAGGCTGAGGGGATCCCGATGTTCCTAATCACTCCAGATTGACATTGGCGTCATTGGTACGCCGTTTTCGGGCACTTCATAACGGAGGTACCCTGGCCGTCGCCAGGGCGAGAGGTCCTTCTGTCTCGAGGTTCCATACTTCCTTCTGTTGTACAGTCACTAACTTACTCAATATGGCTATTGGTAGCCAGACTTTAAGAGACCGGGGTCTGTCTGACTCGGTCATCTCAACCATGTTGAGGGCATGGTAGTCTTCTTCCAGGAGAATCTACAGTCACACCTGGCAGACCTACATCTCTTGGTGCGAAGAGATGAAGTGACGTCCACGAACGTATTCGATGGCCAGGGTCCTGATGTTTTTTTTACAGCTTGGTGTGGATCTCAAATTACTTTTAAGCACCGTTTGGGGACAGAGTTCAGCCTTGGCTGTGTTCTTTCAGTGGCCCTTTGGGGCCCGTTCCCTGGTGGGTACCTCTTTTTGCAGGGGGTTTGTCATATTCCTTCCCCTCTTGGCCCATCTCTTCCCCAATGAGTTTTGACTTTGGTGCTCTTGGTTCCTCAGGAGCTTTCCCTTTGGAAACTTCAGAGAGATTTTCTCTTAACACTATCTCGGAAGGTGGCCCTTTTCTTCTGTTAGAGGGGTCTCTGAGCTGGTGGGCTTGTCTTGCAAGCCGCCATGCTTGATACTCCATAAGGATTAGGTGGTGGTGCGACTTCTGGCGTGGTACGCGCTTTGCAGGTGTATCTACCTGCTACGGCTCCGTTTTGGAGATCTGACCCTCTTTTGTGTCAGTGTCTGGTCCACAAAGGGCCTGGCGGTCTCGTCGACCACCCTGTCTCGGTGGATCTGACAGACCGTCATACAGGCCTATGCTCTTAGGGGGCGGGCCCCCCTTTTTTCCGGTCGCGGCACTTTCGACCAGGGCACCTGGTGCTTCCTGGGTTTTTTCCGACTTCATACGTTGGTGTCACAGGTGTACAGGGCGGCGACTTGGTCGTCCGTTCACGTTTTTTGTTTTTCAAAATTTCCTGGTTGCTGTGAGTGCATCATATCATGCTTTCGCCCGCTAGCGTTTGCAGGCGGCCATTTGAGGTTGCATCTCCTCCGTTTGAGGAGCTCTGCTTGTTTTGGGGTGAAGTTACAATTGGTTTTACTGATATATTTCCCACCCCTCGTTTTGACACTGCTTGGGGACGTCCCACTTGTCAAGACTTAAGGAGCTGTGTCCGTCCATGGACGATAAGAGAAAATAGGATTTTTTGTACTCACCGTAAAATCCTTTTCTCTGACGTCCATGGACGGACACAGCTCCCACCCCTCCTTTTTAGGTTTGTACTGCTTGTTACGAACTGAGGCTGCATGCTGCAGTGAGGAGGGTTATGTCTGGAGGGACCGCCCCCTGGGCGGGGCTGTTCAACTCTGTTAATTTAACATGTATTTAACCATTTAACATGTTTCTGCCTAGTCCTCTCCTGTAAACAGGAACATAACCCACTTGTCAAGACTTAAGGAGCTGTGTCCGTCCATGGACGTCAGAGAAAAGGATTTTACGGTGAGTACAAAAAATCCTATTTTTTTACTGTATCATATTTTAATATTTGTGCTTTTAATATAGATATGGATTGTAGGATTTTTTTTATCCATTTGTTAGTTTTTTGAACTTGTAGAATCCCCTTGGGGGCAGAGACTACAGGCCAGCCGGTGTTCAATCAAACTGCCTTGGGTTTGGTTCAAGTGCTATTTGGTGAATTTCAAAGAAGTTAAAGGGGAGGTTCACCCTAAAAACGACTTTTTCTTATTACACTGGCCCCCCACATTACAATATGATTATGCCTATTAGTTTTTTTTTTTAAAGCTGTACATACCTTCGTACATTTAATTCACCCGTGGCTTCCGGGTTGCGAGTCCCGCGGGAGTGGGCGTTCCTAACATGCTGGTGATTGACGTTTTGACAAAAAATTAGCTCCCCCCCGTCGTGTAAGCCGCGTCACGATTGGCGAAAGGAGCCGAACGGTGATGCGCAGGCGCAGTATAGCGCCGACTCGCCGTTCGGCTCCTTTCGCCAATCGTGACGCGGCTTACGCGATGGGGGGAGCTCGTTTTTTGTCAAAACATCAATCACCAGCATGTTAGGAACGCCCACTCCCGCGGGACTCGCAACCCGGAAGCCACGGGTGAATTAGCTGTACGAAGGTATGTACAGCATCAAAAAAAACTAATAGGCATAATAGTATTGTAATGTGGGGGGCCAGTGTAATAAGAAAAAGTCGTTTTTAGGGTGAACCTCTCCTTTAAGATGCTCCCATTAAAATCAATGGAGGCTGAATCTGTCAAATTGAAAATTCCAGTTTTCTTGGCTTATAGGCAAGGGATTGTAAAAATAAAAATAAAAATAGCATGGGGGTGAGCACTTCCCTGGAAAACATGTACAATGAAAAAAAAAACACAAAAAAAACTGTTTTTGAAATGCTGTAGACTTATGAGGAGTTTATGTGTAATCTCCATTAGCAACTATGGGCCAGATCCACATAGAAATAAATTGGCGCAGCGTATCAGAGATACGCTACGCCGCCGTACCTTACCTGGCGTAATTTTGAATCCTTAAAGATTTTGCGCCGTAAGTTACGGTGGCGTAGTGTATCTCTGGCGGCGGAATTCAAATCGGCGATTAGGGGGCGTGTTTCATTTAAATGAAGTGCGTCCCCGCGCCGAATGAACTGTGCATGCTCCGTTTCTAAATTTCCCGCCGTGCATTGCGCTAAATGACGTCGCAACAACGTCATTTTTTTAACTTAGACGTTAATTACATCCATCCTGATTCACGGACGACTTACGCAAAAAATAAAAAAAATATCTAATTTCGACGTGCGAACGTTGGCCATACTTAACATGGCAAGTCTAACTATACGCCGCAAAATACCAGCTTTAACTATACGCCGGAAAAAGCTGACTAGAGACGCCATAAAAAAATGCGCTGGCCGCTCGTACGTTTGTGGATCGTCGGAAATAGCTAATTTGCATACCAGACGCGGAAAACGACGTGAACGCCACCCAGCGGACGCCGAAGTATTGCATCTTAGATCCGAAAGGCGTACGAGGATGTATATCTGTCGGATCTAACCCAGATGCCGTCGTATCTTGGTTTGAGGATTCAAACCAAAGATACGACGCTGGTAATTTGAAAGTACGCTGGCGTATCAGTAGATACGCCGGCGTTCTCTGTCTGTGGATCTGCCCCTATAAATGTGTATATATATATATATATATATATATATATATATATATATATATATATATATAAAAATAAGTAACAAGAATTAGTGGTATGAGACACTGGATTTAATGGTTCTAAATACAGTGGGAGAACAAGTATTTGATAAACTGCAGATTTTGCAGGTTTTCCTACTTACAAAGCATGTAGAGATCTGTAATTTTTATCATAGGATAATCTTCAACTGTGAGAGATGGATACTAAAATCCAGAAAATCACATTGTATGATTTTTAAGTAATTAATTTTCATTTTATTGCATGACATAAGTATTTGATACATCAGAAAAGCAGAACTTAATATTTGGTACAGGAACCTTTGTTTGCAATTACAGAGATCACACATCTCCTGTAGTTCTTGACCAGATTTGCACGCACCACAGCAGGGATTTTGGCCCACTTCTCCATACAGAGCTTCTCCAGTAGGGATGAGCTTCGAGTTCGAGTCGAACTCTGCCTGTTCGCCTGCTCGGCGAACAACGAACAATTTGGGGTGTTTGCGGCAAATTCGAAAAGCCACGGAACACCCTGTTAAAGTCTATGGGAGAAATCTAAAGTGCTAATTTTAAAGGCTAATATGCAAGTTATTGTCCTAAAAAGTGTTTGGGGACCTAAGTCCTGCCCCAGGGGACATGTATCAATGCAATTTTTTTTTTAAATTGGCCGTTTTTCGGGAGCAGTGAATTTAATAATGCTTAGAGTGAAACAATAAAAGTGAAATATTCCTTTAAATTTCGTACCTAGGGGGTGTAAAGTAAGCATGTGAAATAGCGCATGTTTCCCGTACTTAGAACTGTCACTGCACAAAGTGTAATTTATGAAAGAAATAAGTCATTTAAAACCGGACTTGCAGCTATAATGAATTGTCGGCTTCCGGCAATTCAGAGAGAATTCATTCATAAAAAAAAAAAAAAAGCGTGGGGTCCCCCCAAATTCAATTACCAGGCCCTTCAGGTCTGGTATTGATATTAAGGGGAACCCCGCCATCAATTTAAAAAAAAATGACGTGGGGTTCCCCCCAAATATCCATTCCAGATCCTTCAGGTCTGGTGTGGATTTTAAGGGGAACTCCACCCCAATTTTTTTATAAAATGGCGTGGAGTTCCCCCAAAAATCCACACCAGACCCCTTATCCGAGCACGTTAACCTGGCCGGCCGCAGAAAAGAGGGGGGACAGAGTGTGGCCCCCCCTCTCCTGAACCGTACCAGGCCACATGCCTTCAACATGGGGAGGATGTCCCCATGTTGATGAGGACAAGGGCCTCATCCCCACCACCCTGGCTGGTGGTTTTGGGGGTCTGCAGGCGGGGGGCTTATCAGACTCTGGAAGACCCCTTTAACAAAGGGGACCCCCAGATCCTGGCCCCCCCTATGTGAATTGGTAATGGGGTACATTGTACCCCTACCATTTCACGAAGGAAGCGTAAATAGTTGTAAAAAACACATACACACATCATGGAAAAAAGTCGTTTATTTATAAAAAATAATATAAAAAATCCAGCGGTGGTAATCCACTCTCGGTCCCGGCTTCCTGCTCCAACGTTGTCGGTATCCAGCGACGGGTGATCTCCTCTCCAGTCCAGCGATGAGAAAAAAAGTCTTAAATTTTTCTGCTACATGTATCCCCAGTTACAGTATGTCACAAGAGAGAAGCACACTAATGCTGCATACACATGATCGTAATTTCCGACAACAAATGTTCGAGGTGAGCTTGTTCTCGGAAAATCTGACCGTGTGTAGGCTTCATCAGACATTTGCTGTCGGAATTTCCTACAACAAAAATTTGAGAGCTGGTTCTCAAATTTTCCGACAACAAAAGTTGTTGTTGGAAATTCCGACCGTGTGTACACAATTCAACGCACAAAAATTATACGCATGCTCGGAATCAATTTGACACATGCTCGGAATCATTGAACTTCATTTTTCTAGACTAGTCGTAGTGTTGTACGTCACCAAATTCTTGACGTTCGCAATTTCTGACAACATTTGTGTGACCGTGTTTGAGTTAACATTCATAGGAAATAAATCCACTGTTTTGTTGTCGGAATGTCCGATCATGTGTACGCGGCATAACACTATTCACACTTCTGTGACTTGTCATACGACTTTGCACATCAAACTTGCATGATGAGTCTTACCTTGTTATTTCCAATGATAACCATTCATATACAGTATGTGCGATTTAAAGTCGCAGCAACTTCAAAGTAGTTCATGCACTACTTTGGTCTGACTTTCATGTAACTTGAGGGCCCTAGACGTTAACCCTCAAAAGTTGCATGAAAGTCATACCTGAATGTTTTACATGCAACAGTGCATCCGACTTTGCAGAGGAATAACAAGACACATCCAAGTTGCACCCATCCAAAGTTGCACCACAGCTGCGTCAAAAATTAGTCAAAGTTGAGACAAAGTTGCACTCCAAAGTTGGCGCAATTTTGGAGTTGTCCTGCCCAGGCATTTTTCAGCTTTTAGCATTGTGACACTTTGAATGACAACCGCAGTCAGACAACACTGTAGCTAAGAAAATGTTATATTTTTTTTCACACACCACACATAGAGCTTTATTTTGGCGGTGCAAAATAAACTAAAAAGACCAAAATGTTTGAAAAAAAAAAGTTTTTCTTTGTTTCTGTTATAAAATTTGCAAATACAGAATCCTTCTTCACAAATTTTGGTCAAAATGTATTCTGATACATTTCTTTGGTGAAAATAATCCAAATAAGTGTTTTTTAATTAGTCTGTAGGAAAGTTACAGAGTCCACAAACTATGGCATATATCTGAAAATTGACCTAATTTCTTGAGGCCTGAAAATGTCAGGATAGTGCAAATACACCCCAAATGACCCCTTTTTTGGAAAGTCGTCAATCCAAGGTATTTAGTAAGAGGCATGGTGAGTCTTTTGAAGTTGTAATTTTTTTGTCACAATTATTTGGAAAATGGAGACATTTTTTCACAATGTTTTTTTTTTACATACTGTCACTAGAGTTGGGGAAATGGTTCAGCCAAAGCATCAGTTCATGCCAAACATCGGCTGTTCGCCCCACCCAATGCCCTGCAATGCACTGTGTGCTGCACAGTACATTTTGTACCCTGACTGGGCAAAGCTTTGCCCACCCAGGGCGCAGGAAAAACTGGTTGTTAAGTAGCGGGACCAGAAAGCCGGCCATGGCATCCTTAACAACCTTAACAACTGATGAGCCATTAACTGTCAATGGGTTTCCCTGATGACAGATCAGTAAAAAAAGAATAGCTTGCCAGTAAAAGGAAGAAAAAAAACACAATTCTGGGGGGATTAATGAGATGAAATTGATACCAATGTTCACTTTTTGTTGTAATATGTGAAAAAAAAATTGAAAAATTGTGTGTCCCCCCAAAAATACAAACCATCCAGACCCATATACAAGCATGCAGCCTGGTAGGTCAGGAAAGGGGGAGGGGTGAGGGAGTGCCCCCTTTCCTGAACCATACCAGGGCACATGCCCTCAACATAGGGAGTGGGTGCTTTGGGGCAGGGGGCCCCCCACCCCAAAGCTGCTTGTCTCCATGTTGATGGGGACAATGGCCTCATCCCCACAACCATGGCTATCCCTATCCATTTACCAAAAATGTATCAAAACGTAATAAAAACAGAGAACGTTTTTGACAATTCCTTTACTAATGTAAATCCATGGTCAATCACACCGCCCACCTCACCTGAAAAAAAATGCTTCCATCGTCCTTGAAGGCTGGTCGCCTACTGCAGGCTAAGCCATTTGACAGTTTTTATATAGGTGGCACCGCCCCTTCTGACATTACTGACATTACTGACCCAGCATGCATGCACCGGTCTGTGACATCAGAAGGGGCGGTGCCACTAAGTGACATAGCCAGGTGGCACCGCCCCTCACCTATTTCAGAACTGTCAAATGGCTTAGCCTGCAGTAGCCTTCATGGATGGTGAGAGAATTTTTTTAGGTGCAGTGGGCAGCGTGATTGACCATGGATTTACATCGGGGGCACTGTCAAAAACTGTCGGTGTTTTTATTACTTTTTGACACTTTTTTGGTGAATGGGTACCCATACTCATTCACATGGGTTGACGGAATCTGGAGCCCCCTTGTTAAAGGGGGCTTCCAGATTCCAATAAGGCCCCTGCCCACAGCCACCAGCCACATTTGTGGGAATTGTCATGGGAAAAATGGTGCTTTGGGGTGCTCAGGAGGGAGGGAGGGAGCTTGCCTCCCCTTTCGTGACCTGTGAGGCTCCATGCTCGCATAACAATCTGGTATAAATTTTGGGGGGACCCCATACCATTTTTTTTATAATTTTGGTGTGGGGTTCCTTTAAAAATCCATACCAGACCCAGAGGGCTTTGTATGGAAAGGGGGGAAGCCCACAACGTCTTTCTTTTTTTTTTCAATAGGCGGGTGTCTGCAATTGGAACAGTAAGACATTTTAAATAGAATTTGACTAAGGGGACCCCCTCAGGCACTATATTTAAAGGAGTTTTTCATTTTTATTGTTGCACTTTAAGCCTAATTAAAACCACTGCTCCTGAAAATGTTTTATTGCATTGATACATGTCGTCCAGGACAGTACCCAGACCCCCATAACCTTTGTCTGCCCGATAAATGTGCATTTATTACTTTTTTGGAAAGATCATATTTAATGGCTGATGTTGAATTGACCACCTCTTGTGGTGCAGATCTTTTATAACTTTGAGATCATGTTGATCTGGTAAGAAGTTGAGCACCTTATATGTGTTATAATTAATAATTAGACAATAAAGTCATCACAGGGTGGACATTCTTGTCCTGCTATTTTAGTAAAAAAAAAATTTCACTAAAAGCCTGTCATTACTCACACATGTATTCGTTGACAGCCCTCTGTTGCATGTGCATCCGATGCAGAAATACCAAAGTTGAGTTTCACCTGGTGGGCATGTCACAAACCACAAAAGTGGTTTACGGGGATGTGTATGACCGCCTAAAATTCAAACTCTTCTGGCCTGCATTAGCAGATTTTCCAACCCTGGGTACATATTTAAGAAACACTGCACTACCAGAACGTGTGCCACCTCTAGGCCTGTCCCTGCAGAGCTGCAAGAATCTCTGCTCTGGTGTGGCTCCTGTCCCCTACACAGACTCACTGAGGCACTGCATGTCACCTTTTAGCTTGACTCATTGAATAGCCCCTTGAACACTTAGGAGGTACTCGTGGTTCATAGGACAATTAAGCCGAGGAGGGGAAATAAATCGTCCCTGACCATGCTTGGTGGACCATGTGTCAGCAGTAAGGTGGACCTTGAGGCTGACTGCCTTTCCCAACCATGCCACAACATTGCTTTCCACGTGATGGTACAGAGCTGGAATGGCCTTACGTGCAAAGAAATAGCGACTGGGAACCTGCCATTGTGGTACAGCACATTCTGCAAAATCGCAGAAAGGGGGCAGAATTCACCAGACAGAAAGGCAGGAGTTGTAAATCCAGAAGCTTTGACAAGCTTGAACTTAGATGTTGGGCATGTGGGTGGCAGTGACTATATTTTTTTATTCAGCTGTCAGCGGGAAAAAAAAGAAAAAAAATATATGTTTTATACATATTCATATATATATATATATATATATACACACACACATTATATTATAGTATCATCATCTAGTTTGCTGTGTGGGACATACTTCAACAATATTAACCATTCACTGACATCAAGATAAATTTCATGATTTTAATCTGAATTAATAATTTTGCAATTGTATCTCCTAATGCTATTTTACATTCATGCAGCTTATGCTGCAATTGATTGTCCTATTTTATAAGATATGTCTATTTTACTGAAATAAACTCTCATTATATTTATAATCATTATATTTTTCTTTCTTAAATCCTTGCAGACCTGCACTCTAGAGAGCTCTATTAATATCTTCAGATGTTATCTATTTAAGCAGAGACTATATATGACCGAACAGATTGTGGTGATACCAGCTAATGGTAATTTGATAGCAAAGATGTAATATTTTTCCACTGAGGACTTTAAGCATAACACTTTTCTATGTATTCTTCATAAGTGGCAGATATGAGATTTTGAATTAGACTGAAATAGTTTATTGTAAGTTGGATTTTTATTTTGAGAATTTTTAAGTGTTTTAAAATGACAATCAAAGTCAAGCGGTCTTCTGGAATGTTTTAAATATTCTGCTTATAAATGGAATTGTGATAACATATCATTGCTAAATAAAACACAGCTATGTATTTTTTTTCTGAAACTGAATGCATTTAAATCAATACCATTATTTATCAATGTGTTTATTTCTTTTTAGTGATTAGATGTCAATGGAACCTAAATGCATTGCCTGTATGTTCCTGCTAGTTTAATTATAACTCTATATACAATTTTCCTGCCAGAATAATTTGTATATTGTTTGTATGGCTGAGTAAAGCCAGCCATATATGGATCACAATTCAGCCGGTTTAGCAGGGACTGGCCAAATTTTAATCCATCGATGGGCAGGCTGGTTGTATGGAAGTCAATCTCTTGAGCGACTTCTGTAAAACCAGCTTGTTGGAAGATTTCTACTTGATCAGTGCCGCTCTCTAGCCAGCGGTGCTGTTGAGTGTATTCTGATGGCGAGAAAGCCTCCCAGCTGTCAGAATACAATAACTTTATAAGAGGGTTTCCATAAATCCACCTTGAATGTGTGAATAGGGGAATCAAATTAATTTTATTTTGTTTAACCCACTAGTTGATTGCAAGAAAATTAATCATGTATGGCCTGCCTAATGCCGTGTACACACAGTTGGAATATCCGACAAGAAAAGTCTGATGTGCGCTTTTGGTCGAAAATTGTGTAGGCTCTACCTGACTTTTTCCGACAACAAAAATTTGAGAGCTGTTCTCAATTTTTCCGACAAGAAAAATTCTGATGCACAAAAAAACATACATGCTCTAAATCAATTTGACGCATGAACTTCATTTTTCTCGGCTCGTTGTAGTGTTGTACGTCACCGTGTTCTTGACGGTCGGAATTTTGTGTGGCCGTGTGTATGCAACACAAGTTTGAGCCAACATTCCATCGGAAAAAAATCCACAGATTTCTTGTCAGATTTTCTGATCGTGTGTACGTAGCATATGACTTTTTTTGGTATTCTGTCTTAATTAATTTCCTATGGAAAAAAGCCCTGCGACCTATGCTGTGCACCCACCCTGTAGCACTGACAGGTGCAGACTCTACCGATCCGTGGAAAAAAAAAGGCTTGGAGCGGTACTTTTTTC
Organism: Rana temporaria; assembly: GCF_905171775.1. Taxonomy (NCBI): domain Eukaryota; kingdom Metazoa; phylum Chordata; class Amphibia; order Anura; family Ranidae; genus Rana; species Rana temporaria. Next base: position 475,908,556 of record NC_053491.1, on the reverse strand, counting down.
CATTGTTTGCTATTTCCTGGACTTTGCCCAGCTTGGTACCTGCTCAGCCCACCACCTTCTGAACCATCATTCTCCAGTTTTGAGTGCCTCAGCACCATGGATCTCCCTGTGTACACGGCGCCAATTGCATCCATGTTTCAATAAATCGCCAATCAGAGTGCAGCAGTCAAGGATCATTTCTTTTTTTCCACAGGTCAGCGCAGAGTCTGCACCTGTCAGTGCTACAGGGTGGGAGCACTGTATAGGTTGCAGGGCTTGGAGCTGTACTTTTTTCCATTGTTTGCCATTTCCTGGACTTTGCCCAGCTTGGTACCTGCTCCACCCACCACCTTCTGCACCGTCATTCTCCAGTTTTGAGTGCCTCCGCACCATGGATCTCTCTGTGCACATGACGCCCATTGCATCCATGTTTCAATAAATTGCCTATCAGAGTGCGGCAGTCCAGGATCATTTCTTTGTTCCATTAATTAATTTCCTGTTTGTGTTTTTTTATTATCAGCTGTCAAATGTAACAAAATGTTTAAAGTTTGCAATTTACACTTAATAGCTTATTTGTTTTTAAAGAAGAATTCCAGGTATGGCATTGTTTACTTAGTTTATATACCACTTGGACCAATAATGTAACTATGCATATAACATACCTGTGGGATCCCTCTAAAAGCTAGAAATCACTGTAGTACTTCAGTGAGCTCCACTAGCTTCCAGGTCCCAAGCCAAACAGCTGCCCTCCTGCATTATGGAGGTTGGCCACTGGAAACACCAACACCCTTCTTCCTCTGGCAGCAGATGCAATCCAGACACTTTAATCTCTATTAACCTGTTTCCAGAAACCAGCCTCTTTGTTCATACTTTATTTGGAATGTCCACTCTGTCTGTAACATGCTCACCTCTTTCCATTAACTATTTATCTCCAACTCATTTAACCTACTGGTCATTACTGAAAACTTTGCATCAGGGATCTAACTCTGCCTCTTCAGTTTCCCTCTCCCATGACAGCCTCTATTGGACTCCTTTACCCAGACCCAGTGGATCAAAAAGGGGCAGAGTTGGAATTTTTCTGTCCCCACAAAGAACTTTTAAAGTTTTGCCTTCACCTCATATCCCTTCAACCAGCGAACTTTTTTTCAACCCATAGGAACTTTTGCTACTCCCCTTCTCTGATCTATTCTGCTACTGATGACCTCTATATCAAAATCTTAACCCTTTCTTAACCTAACCTGGTCACTTCTGTTTACAGCAGCTTTCTCTCATCTTCACTGGATATACTTCTTGCCTTCACTACATGCGGAATTAGGTCCCGACCACTACAATCCGGCAAGCAGGTGAAACCAGAAATATAAAACAAGATAGCCACATTAATTAGCAAGTATGGCTTAAAACAAGGTCTCTGAAAGATTTTACCCTGTATAAAACTGCCCAACAAAAATATAACACCTGCCTACACCCTTTAAAACAGACATAGTTACATAGTTAGTCAGGTTGAAAAAAGACACAAGTCCATCCAGTTCACCCATAAAAAAAATAATAATAATAATATCATATAATCCCATATACCCAATTCTATACCCACAGCTGATCCAGAGGAAGGCGAAAAACCCCAGCAGTGCATGATCCAATTTGCTACAGCAGGGGAAAAAAATTCCTCCCTGATCCTCCGAGAGGCTATCTGATATTCTCCGGATCAACTTTACCTAAAAATGTTAGTACTCAGTTATATTATGTACATCTAGGAAAGAATCCAGGCCTTTCTTAAAGCAATCTACTGAGCTGGCCAGAACCACCTCTGGAGGGAGTCTATTCCACATTTCCACAGCTCTTACTGTGAAGAAACCTTTCCGTATTTGGAGATGAAATCTCGTTTCCTCTAGATGCAAAGAGTGCCCCCTTGTCCTTTGAGTTGATCCTAAAGTGAATAACTCGACACCAAGTTCACTATATGGACCCCTTATAAATTTGTACATGTTGATCATATCCCTCTTAATCTCCTCTTCTCAAGAGTGAATAAATTCAGTTCCTCTAATCTTTCCTCATAGCTGAGCTCCTCCATGCCTCTTATCAGTTTTGTTGCCCTTCTCTGCACTTTCTCCAGTTCCCCAATATCCTTTTTGAGAACTGGGGCCCAAAACTGAACTGCATATTCCAGATGAGGTCTTACTAATGATTTGTACAGGGGCAAAATTATGGCCCAGATTCACAGAGAGCAAGGCGCACATTACGCCACCGTAGAGCAAACACTGTATGCCACACCAACGTAGTGCAGAGAGGCAAGCATTGCATTCAGCAAGCCAGTGCTCCCAACGCTGCACCAGCGTGGCGTAGGTTTCGAAGGCGCACACCGGCGTAGGTGGACGTGACCCCATGCAAATGATGGGCCGAGCGCCAGACAGGTATGTATCACGAACGGCGCATGCGCCGTGACATAGATGCATACACAGCACCCCCCTGCGCCTGCTCACAACCACGCCGGCACAATTGCCTAAGCTACGTCGGATCACTGGGTACGCCGTGAACATAACGTACGCCCAGCCAGACACGCGTCCAACGCACAATACGCCAGCTTGTGTTCCCTAGTGCAGACCTGTGCATGTCTGTTGCTGGGTTGCACCTCATTTATGGCGAATAACTTTACACCAGACGTACAACTTATGTGCATCTCGCGTAGCATGCGCCGAGCACACACACATTCGTAATTCGGCGTATTTCCCTCATTTGCATGTTTGAATGGCTAATCAATGGGAGCAGCACCCTGCGCCCAGCCCATATGTGCACCCACCCTACGCTGGCGTGTACAAGCTACGTTGGCGGGGTGTAGCCTGTTTTTAGGCGCATGTTGGTTTGTGGGTCTGCCACACACATACGCCGGTGCATATTGGCACTTACGTCGGCGTAACGTGTTATACGTCGGCGTAAGTGCTTTGTGGATCTGGGCCTATATCTCTCTATCTGGAGTCCATAACTCTCTCAATACAATAAAGAACTTTGCTTGCTTTGGAAACCACAGCTTGGTGTTGCATGGCATTATTGAGCTTATGATCTACCAAAACCACCAGATCCTTCTCCACTATGGATCCCCCCAGTTGTACTCCCCCTAGTATGTATGATGCATGCATATTCTTAACCCCCAAGTGCATAACTTTACATTTATCAACATTAAACCTCATTTGCCACATAGTCACCCAATTAGACCTCATTTATCACTCTCTCATCCAGTTCTCAATAATGCTCTTTTACCCCTACTACATTTATTCTCTACTTCCCCCACTGCTGCCACTAACTAACTCATTCATTGCACAGAACATTGCCTATCATTTAAAAAACAAGATAAACACAATCCATGGTTGAGATTGCCATTGTCTTGTTATCTCCACCAGTTACCATCTCTACCTACCACCAAACTATGCTCTTTTTACCCAGTCACTTTTCTCTGACACCATCCTAACCACCAGCCATCTGGACCCCATTTATCCACAAGTACTCCAACCTCTTACTTTATTCCATGCTTTCCCACTCACATATTCAATGTCTCTCACTCTCTCTCTGCTGGCACCTTCCTCTGCCCTCTAAAACATGCACTGGTCATTCCGTTACCTAAAAAGCCCTCATTGGACACCACCAGTCTAAACAACCTAAGACCCATCTTTTTTTTCTCCAATTTACTGCCAACTGCCTAGTCTGCAAGTGTCTAAGCTGCTACCTCACTGATAACAATCTTCCGAACAACAATCCACAGAAACTGTCCTTCTAAAACTCACTAATGGCATACTAACTTCTAAAACCAATCTTCAATATTCACTTATCTTACTTGTATACCTTTCTACTGCCTTCAACATAGCTGATTACCCACTCCTTCTTAAAAAGAAATCCACTCCCTTGGCCTCCAAGACTCTTTTTTATGGTTCTCCTCCTCTATGCATTTGTTTCCCCTACAGCTCTACATCCTCCTCTCTTCTTCCGTATTCCATTGGGCTCCCCCAAGGCTTTGTCCTTGGACCCCTTCTGTTCTCTATATACTTATTTTCCCCATGTCTAACATGTCGTTCAATACCACATCTATGCCCATGATGCCCAAATGTATCTCTTTTCGACTCATTTTACCCCTTAAGTCTCCTTGCTCATAAATAATATATTAATTAACATATCAGTATGGAAGTCAAACCAGTTTCTAAAATGTATTCTTTCAAAACTACCCCCAACCCCCATGTCTCCTCCCCAGAGTTTCTAATGAGATCATTAGCACCACAATTCTTTTTTTCCCTCCTATCATGGGTCTAGGTGTAATCCTGCACTCCAACCTCTCCTTTCAATCCCTCATTCATTGCCCAAATCTTTCTGCCTACACCTACGTAACATTTCCAAAATACATACCTACCTGAAGTATGATTAGCAGCAAAACTTTTTTAGGTTTGAAGTTAAGAAGGATTAGATACCGGTTAGGTTTGTATTTCTTTCTATTTCCTTGTTGGAGAGATTCAACCTATTTATTTATAATGGTGATCATAATCAGTGAAAGTTAAAGAAAATCTTACATTTTAAGTGGTCACTATAACAGGGATAGAGAGGAATTGAGACAGTAGCTCTGACCTTGGTTATTCCAGGTATTTCCCTCACTTTTGAGGGATTTCATTGTACTTCCTGTTGTGACTTTGGAAAAAGAAGAGAAGAGAAATCTCGCCAATGGGACACAAGTGACAAAAAAAAAACAATCAGGGTTCTGGTCTTCCCATAGCCTATCCAATGTAAGAAAAAAAGTTTTGCCTTCAGTTCTACATTAATCAATAACACCAAGCTACTTTTTCACTCTCTTTCTCTCACCTTGGCCACTGAAACTCTCTCCTGTTTGGCCTCCCTCTACACAGGCTACCTCCTTACAGCCTATCATGAAGGTTGCTGTCAGACTCATCCACTATATCAACCGTTTAATGTCTGCCATCTCTCTCCACCAATCCCTCCACTGGCTTCCGAACACCCAACAAATACAATTCTAAATATTAACAATAGCTTACAAAGTCATTTGCAGCTTTGCCTCCAGCTACATCATCAACCCCATCTCAAAATATCAACCACAACATCTGCTTTGCTCCTCCCAAGACCTCCTGTTTTCTAGCTCCCTTTTCACCTAGTACCATGGTCACCTCCAGGACTTCTTCCTAGCCACTCCCATCCTCTTCAGCTCCTTACCTTAATCTGTCTGACTATCTCCTATTCTGTCTACCTTCAGGTGATTCCCTGAAAATTCATAATTTTAGGGAAGCAAATAATGCCTCCCGTAACTTTCAAATTAATCTTACTTTCGCACACAACCCATCCCCGCACAATTACCACCTATTTTATAATTTTACCATCTCTTTAGATGTGCAGGGGCCCCCTTACCCTCTTGTCCTAAATAGTATTGCAGTTGTACTTTTATTTTTTTTAAGTGTTTCCCAAACTTTTTGTGGTATATAAATACAATTTTATACTAATATTTAATACCTACTCCTGATAACTGTTGTTATTGGAAAAATTATCTCAATTGAAATATTTACATATTTTTGTTGTCGTGACAACTAAGTATATTGGATTCTCCTTCATGTTTAATGCTAATGACAGTAGTCACTAGGACAAAGACAAAGAGTGAATCTCTCATGCCTCGTACACACACTCGGGATTTCTGACGGGTAAAAGTCAGTCGGAAAATCCAGACGGGGAAAAATGATTTCTCTTTTTCTCTTTTTTTTGCCCGGTGTTTTTTGGCAGTTTTTCTGTTGAAAAATTACGAGGCAGCATACACACCCCCGGGATTCCCGGCCAAAAGCTCTCATTGCAGTTTTCCCATCAGAAAACCAGGTCGTGTGTACGGGGCATTATACGGGTGTTATGTACCACGTACCTGGTAGCCAGAGCCTGGTTGCAGGAGGAGGCCTCTCTTACGGCTCCGGCTCACGAGCCGCTGGAGTGGGGACAGCAGGCTCGGGAGCGCGGCGGGGTAGGAGTGCCGGTGTAGCGTGCAGTTGATGCGGGGTGCTGATTTCTTCTGGAGTGGTGGACTGGAAACCACTGAAGCGGAGGAAGTGGGTCAGCGACCCTAACTGAAGGTGCAGGTACAACGGCAACAAACTGGTAAGGTAAGCTGGTTAGTGGACAGCAGGTGATAGCAGAGTCAGACAAGCTGGGTCACAACGGGTAATCAGGTAATCAGGTACGGAAGGCTGGAGCGTAATCGTGGTACAGGCAGGAGGGTCTGGATCAATCAGGGAAGCAAGGTCAGCGGAAGCCGAGGTCAGAGGTTGGAGAGGTACGGATGGTCAACAAGTCGGGTCAGAAGGTTCAAGCAAACAATCGGGTTTTCAGATGCAGATTAACACTCAGAAGCTGCAGATCAGACAGCAATGTGCTGGGAAAACAAGAGAGCTTTTTAATGGAGTTTTGGTGCCAAGCTGAATTAACGTGCACGCGCGCGCTCCTTCCCGTTGTGCACACGTGCGTGCCGTTGGCACATGTGCGCGCACCATTGGCGCATGCATGCGCGCAATGGACGCGCGACGGCAATCAACTACAGGTGAGCACTGCTGTCTCAACTGAATGGTGGTCCTGCGGGATTGAGAAGTAAGTCTCTGACAACGGGACACAGACAGCAAGACAAAAGCTACCAAGGGTTCAAACCTTTCACAACTCTATGCAAAACTAAGCTTTAGTTATGTTGTAAGACACGTTTTTTTATACTTTGCAAATTATTGTTATATTTTATTATATTTTAAATGTTTTTTTCTATTATGACACAGATCATGCTTAAAAGTAATATTACAACAATATCCTTGTTGGGATTCCACAATATGGGCAAATTTAACCTATTGGTTTTCACGTTAATCCTTATGATATATTGTGCAGCAATATGCGGAAACCTTCTAATCATCACATTGGTGTCCTACAGCAAATCCCTTCATTCTCCCATGTACTTTTTTCTCTCCCAACTGTCTCTATCTGACATCATATTGATTACCGATATTGCTCCTAACATGCTTAATATTGTACTACATGGGAAGACATCCATATCCTTCCCTGGATGCATCACACAGCTTTATTTTTTTGTTTTGTCTGAGACATTTGAATGTTTTCTTCTGACAGTGATGTCCTACGACCGCTATCTAGCCATTTGTTATCCTCTGCATTATGTCTCCATTATGAGTCAAGTTCTTTGCATTACGCTTGTTTTTGCAGCCTTGCTGTTAAGTAGTTCTTTAACATCATTTATAATTCATGGTGTGTGTTCATTAGAATTCTGTGGGCCAAATACTATTGACCAATTCTTCTGTGATTTTTATCCTTTGATGAAACTTTCTTGTTCAGACACATCCATTGTCCGGATGGAATCCACATTGCTTTGTACTGCTGTCGTAGTCTTGCCATTCCTCTTGATAGTCCTTTCATATATATACATTGCTTTAACTATATCAAATATATCATCTATTTCAGGGAGACTGAAATCCTTTTCTACTTGCAGCTCCCATCTGACAGTTGTGTCTATATTTTATGGGACTCTAATCTCCATGTATGTCCTTCCAAATGAAGGACAGTCACAGATGATCAGTAAAATACTGTCTTTATTGTACACAGTGTTTACTCCTTTTATAAACCCTTTTATATACAGTTTGAGGAATAAAGACATCAAAAATGCTTTGGGGTATATAACTCATACTAAAAAAAGTCTGTGAGGCTTTTGCAAAAAAATAAAAAATAAAATTCCAGCTATATTAAGAATAAGGCAGTAAATCCTAACCTTTCCTGGTGCCTGGGTCACTGCATTGTTTATGGATACAGTTTGAGCACATCATGGGATCCACTAAAATCTGAGCTCTCCAATGCCAGGACTTTGGGCCCCAATGATTACCAACATAGTGGGCAGTGGAAGGGGTTTAAAGAAACAAATGGGGCTTTATTTTCTAGTGCCACCCCTTTGTTAGGACCTCCCTGGTTATAGGTTTTTGGGGCAGGGACATTTGGTCCTCCAGTTATTCTTAATGTTATACAATATTGGTATACCACTGAAGGAGTCGGTTTAACTGAAAATTGCACGCGATACCCTGTACCCAAACAAAATTGATGTATTTTTTTTCTCCACAAATAGAGCTTTCTTTTGGTGGTATTTGATCAACTCTGCTGTTTTTATTTTTTGCGCAATAAACAAAAACATTTCTTCAATGGTTTAGGCTGATATATATTCTTTTACATTTATTTTGCATATATTAATTGGTTTGTGCAAAAGTTATAGGCCCAGTATCTCAAAGGCGTTATGCAGGGGCACCTTGATATGCGCGGCGTAACTGTACAGATGCGCCGTCGTATCGGTGCGCCGTACCCACAGAACCAGGTCCGCCAGAAATTAGTCTTGTTCCGATCGGCACAACGTTTGTATGCCGGCGTAGCGTAGGCGCACATTTACGCCGAGAACGCCCAGCGCTCCCATTGATTTCATAATAAAATATGCAAATGAGGGATATACGGAGATTCCCGAACGTACGACCGCCCGACGCAGGCTACGAGCGGTGCGCGTAAGCTGTTCGTCCGGTGTAAACTTGCCCCTCATAAAAGCAGGGGCAACTTTGGACCAGACGTGTGCAGGTCAGCTGGAGAGCAGCTTTAGCAGCACCCTTACGGACGAGCTGAGCAACCACACTTGCAGGACAAGACTTCTGTATGCCAACATGCCAGGGGCAGGCATGGTCATAGCACAACTAGTGTGCACCCAGGCGCTTAGAAGGAGAAGGAGAAGGAGATGGGCACGGCAGCGTTTTTACCGAACGCCATTAGACGTCTTGGCCATCGGGGAAGCAGAGGTGTATCGCCTCTTCAGATTCAACACTCAAGCCATCCAGGAAATAACCACAATCCTGCAGGATGACCTCACCAGCCCAACACACCGCTCACATGCAGTGCAGCCACTGATCAAGGTCCTGGCAACACTCCATTTACTGGCCACTGGATCTTTTCAGCGCACAAGTGGAGGTGTGGCTGGGATGTCACAAACCAGCATGAGCAGATGTGTGCACCAGGTTGTCCCCGCAATCCTGAGACACATGTCCAACCAAATCATCAGACCCACCCAGGAGGTCCAGCGGAATAAGGCAAGGGCAGATTTTGTCAGAATTGCAGGATTCCCACGCACCATCGGGGCCATTGATTGCACCCATGTGGCACTACAGCCCCCCCATGACACAGAGCACCTATTCCGCAATAGGAAGCTCTGGCATTCTATCAATGTCCAGGTGATCGTGGATGCCCATGGCCTCATATGGCACGTCCGTGCCAAACACCCCGGATCCTGTCATGACAGCTTCATCTACCGCCAAAGCGACATCCCAATGGAGTTTGACCAGAACGTGTATGGGGACAGCTGGCTGGTTGGTGAGTGACATAGGTGTCAGGTATGACTGTCCCCCCCATGACGCAGACATTACGAGGGGGGACACATGCATGACTAACATCCTCCTGTCTTTTCCCTTCCAGGTGACTCGGCATATGCACTTGGACCTCATCTAATGACCCCATTCCGGAACCCCCAAACCCCAGGAGAGGAAAACTACAATGCTGCACACATAAGTACCCGTGCAGTGGTGGAACGAACCTTTGGCCAACTGAAGTCCCGTTTCCGATGCCTGGATAAGTCTGGGGGGACCCTGTTGTATTCCCCAGACTTTGTGTGCCAGATCATCGGGGCATGTTGCATTCTGCACAACTTCGCAGTGAGAAAGGGCCTGCAGATTGAGCTACGTGATGACCTGACCCCCCAACCCGACAATCCCCCCCTGCCTGAGGGTACCCCGTCTGCTGAGGGATCAGCAATCAGGAGATGCCTCGTTGAACGTCTCTTTGAACGTTAAACACACACATTAAAAATGGCACAATGTGAATGCATGCGTGCACACCACTGTGGTCCCTAGCACACACCCCCCACATGCACATCGAATTGGATTAGACCCAATCAAACCACATGGTTTTAGGGAGCAGTAACGCCGCGCCAAGGCTCCAATTATGTTACTGTACATTCATACACCTTTCACACGGCAGAGGGTGACACCCCTTTGCTGGCAGGAGTGTCAACCCCCCCCCCATTCTCACACCAGTCACACTATTCTGCACGCCTCACCGTGTGCATTTGTCAACAATAAATTAAAATACTCTTTACCAGAGCAATACTTAGAAAAATAAAGAAAATAACTCTTTACCCGAGCAATAATCATAAAGAAAAAATAACTAATTGGCCTGCCTTCGGCCACGGCCCCGGCCCTGGCTCCTCAACTGCCTGGTTGAGGGGGGGGGGGGTTGCATCAGGCAGAGGAGCATCCACCGGGGCAGGAGGCCTGCCCTCTAATGCCACCGCTATCCTCCTCAGGAGGTTATTGGTCTCGGTTTGAACACCAACAATGGCAGCTGTGTGCCCCTGGACGGACTCATTTAGGGTCTGCACCTCTTTCACCAGGCTTGCTGTGGTGGTTTCGGTGATAATTGCAGTGGTGCTGCCTGCAATGTCCTGAATCACATCGGTGACATGTCCCCTCTCCCCAAGGCTGTCAGCCACTCGAGTGAAATCCTGGCCCATCGCACCCATAAGGCGGGTCTGGTTTTCCTGCGCAGTGGTCAGGGTCACAGGCAGGAACTCGGGTACCCCCCTGGTTCTCCACGTTGACCTCCTTGGTCCACGAGAGGCTTCAGGCCTGGCATAGGGGGAGGGATTAGATGTAGGGGGTGGGTTGGGGATGGAGACAGAGGGAGTGGCTGGGTTGGAGATGGAGTCCGAGGATATGGAGGATCGTGGGCTTGAGGTCCGGGATGGACCAGCCAAGCTTCCCAAATCCTCCATGAAAAGGGACAGTGACACCTCCTCCCCCAAATGCTCCGCATCCTGCAGAACCTCCTCAATGGAGGCGTGGCCACCACTCTCCTCCACCAATGTCGCTTGCCTTCCCTGGGGGTCAGGGGCATCTTCATCAGATGAAGATGGTGTGGGACGGGCAGGGACATCAGCATCAGGGGATGGTGTGGGACGGGCAGGGACATCAGCATCAGGGGATGGTGTGGGATGGGCAGGGGCACGAGACGGGCCAGCTTCATCCTGGACACCTGTGGATGACACAAAACATTCACATGTTGGTGGACCCACACACATATTCCCTTCCCCCCCACACATGCTACACACCAGATAGTTGAAATAAACACTTACCTGTCCTCAAGGGCGGATGAACAGAATCATAGCCCGGCATTCCCTCAACTTGCACCCTGGTAAGGCACCGGGCAACTACCTCCTCATCTGGTGTCAGACGGATCCTTGAGGCAGGTCCCCCACCAGTGCCCCTGGCATGCCTCGCCATGAGGGCCATCTTGTCCTTGACCCTCCTCCTAAGATCATTTATTTTTTTGCCTATATGATGGGGCCTCCTCGCCTCATTGCCCACAGCATTCACTTGATCCGTTATCCTCTGCAGGATCTCATCCCTTCGCCCCTTGCTTGTAGTTTTACTCCTGGACCCATGGAGGCGGTCATAGTGCCTCTCCATACCTGCGAGAATTATGGCCCTCTCATCAGGAGAGAAATTCTTTTTCCTGCTCCTTGTACGCTCAGCAGACATGGCAAAGCACTGCAAAAGTAAGCTCACCACCAACAGTAAACTAACAGGTGTACTTTTGCACACGATGGGCGCATGTCTGGGCGTATTTATGCACTTGGTCGGAGCAACTCGCCAATCGCGTTGTGCGCATGCGCATAGGGGCGGGGGACACCCGGTCACGTGATGGCGCATGCGCCGTCCGTTCAGACCATCATTTGCATAAGGTCACGGTTCATTTAAATGTATCACGCCCACTTCCTTCCTACTTTCACTTACGCCCACATACGCCCACGATTTTGCACTACGCCGGCGCAAATTTGAACGCCGGTGCTTCGGGAATACGGAGCTTACCTCTCTAAGTTAGGACGGCGTAGCGCATCTTGGATGCGCTACGCCCGCATAAGGATGCGCCGATATACGAGAATCTGGGCCATAGTGCCTACAAAAAAGGAAATAGATGTATGGCATTTGTATTTTATTTTTACTAGTGATGGCAGCAATCTGCAATTTCTTTTTTGTGGGACTGTGACAGATCAGACACTTTTGACACATTTTTGGGACCATTGACATTTATACAGCGAACAGATAACAGAACAGACAATAATGCACTGATTATTGTGTAGAAGACACTAGTAGGGAAGGGGTTAACACTAAGGGTGATTAAGGGGTTAAATGTGTTCCCTCCTGTGTGTTTCTAACTGTATAGGGATGGGACTGACTAGAGGAGGAACCAGATCGCTGTTCCTACTTAGTGACTCGCTGAGAGGCGGAGCTGGGTGTCGGTCCAGGCATGTTGGCGGATCCCGACCATATGGTTGTGATCTTTCCCCAGCCTGGACTGGCTCCGTGACATCAGCCACAGTGGATTTCGCCTGCTGTCTGCTGAAAATGGGTCACAGGAGCGCAGAATGAACTGTACTCATGTGATCCACAGGAGAAAAACAGCAAAATGAGCTCTGACCGTACTTCTACTTTAAAGTCTACTAAATAAACTGGCTCATTATAAGCAATACATTTTTTATTTATATTGTCTTCTTCAACAGTGCTGTGCCCTACCATGGTGTGAAGTGGGTTTTGTGCCAACCAAGGTTTCTTATCCAGGCAGATTGAGGGGCTCCAGGGTGCTTGTGTCATACAGAGCAAACCCTTTTTATTTCTTTGGGGATAGATAAAACATGGTTTTGGTCCTGATGTCTGGAAGTCTCCAATCCTAGGTTCAGATTTGTGGACAGCCAGTACACTGATTGTGCCCTTGTGTACAGGGTTTGTCTTAAAATTGTAACTTGTGTTCAAAACTTCACCCTGCTGGACAGAGAAGGATGCAGCCAAACAGTCAGGAGGGCTTCACCAAGAAAACAGATGGGAGCCAGTGGAGTAGGGAGCTGCTTGGTGCATACACAGATTTTGTGTGAGAAGACCGCCTGGAGGAGACAGACAGGACCCTGACTATTGAGGCCAAAGCAGCAGCACTGTAATGCCGCGTACACACGATCATTTTTCGGGTTGTAAAAAACGACATTTTTCAGGCTCATTAAAACAGTCTTGCCTACACACGATCGTGAAAAAAAATGTTATAGCAAAGCGTGGTGATGTACAACACGTATAACGGCACTATAAAGGCGAAATTCCATTCGAATGACGCCACCCTTTGGGCTGCTTTAGCTGATTTTGTGTTAGTAAAAGACGATTTAGTTCAAGGTTAGTAAGCTATGCAAAGCCCACATGTATTTACTTATAAAATCGGGGGTCAGGCAAAATGACAATGTCACCATTTTCTGTGGACTTGGTGACTGAAAACACCCGATCCTCTCTCCCAGGAAATTTCAGCACAACACAGTCTCTATAGATATGTCGGCCCCAGCTCCAGTCACGGTGGCATCTCTCAAATCTGTCTTTCAAATGAGGCAGCCTTGGGTCTGCACCCACAAGGATATGAGGCACTTTTAAATATGACCAAACGGCTTCCTGGCACCAAGCTTCCCGTTCTTGGTCAATCTGTGACAAAAGGGAAGGTGGCACATACGGATATTCGCATCCATATTCAGTAGAAACCCTTTGGATTACCACATACTGTAAGTGAGCCAACTTGCGTAGGTTCCGCGGGTCTCCTCGTCCCGGCAGCGCTAAAGCATCCGGTGCCCTTCTCAATACGGGAGCAACAACGGGCACAGGGGTGGTGAGTGATATAGGGGGAAGAGAAATAGACTCACCAACTCCCCAGGTTAGCTGCAGAACGTTCACGGATGACTGCTGAGACCCACGGGATGCGCTCTGGCCGGAACGCTTCTTCCTCCTCCGAGTACCAGGGATGGCACGGGATTCTCCAAGGCCTTGCAATTCCGGGAATCTTGGTTAAAATAAACTTTCCAGTGTGTCCTCATCTTCAGACACAGAATCAAGCTCGGAGGAGTGCAGCATCCTCCGCAGGTGTATGGCCGCAAGGTTTGGCTGTTGGATCATTGGGTCGATCCGGCAAGGAGTGTCTGGAGGGTAGGCCTCGACCGCAGCCGCGGGAGGCTGGAACAGGTCCCACTTCGATTGAAGTACGCCACACGGAGATCGCTGTGGGTGGGGTGGTCTCCGAAGTGGTATCGGCCTGCAATTTTCTCAAGTCCGATAAACTGGTCGTGTCCGATAAGCTGGCCACGCTGGTTGGGTCATCTTCGGTCATAGAGCTTACCTCCAGGGAGCAAGGTGGCGGGTTAGCCGATTGCAAGGTCAGGGTTGATGAGAACGAGATGACCTCTATGTTGGGAGCCTCCGACTCTACGAGCTCCATTGATGGGGATGGCTCCAGCCTTGTGGGTTCCTCCTCCGCGGTGACGGCAGCTGTAATGAAATTCAAAATAAAAAAAAGGGGGGGGAACTCTGCGCTAAACCCACTTACAAGTGAGGAAAAATGTATATATGACCTCTAAATAGAGGAAGGAATAAAAAAATGAGTGAAAAATGAATTTAAATAGGGGAGTGCTGCTGCCTATTCTCATACTCTGTATGTCTTTGAAGTTTAAGTATTTTTTCTTTTTTGTATGTATGTCTTTGAAGTTTAAGTATTTTTTCTTTTTTGTATGTAATGAAATTCACCCTGTACTCCCTTGGAGTCTTAACGGGTGATGTGACAACGAACAAATAGGCCCGGCATCTCTGGCAGCGGACGAAAGGCTGAATCTTGACGGACAGTTCCTCGCACTGAGGGCAGGTCAGTTCAAGCATCTCCGTTCCTCCGCTGGACAATAGCACAAACTGACCTTCTGAGGTCAAGCGAACGCCTGTGTCAGTGACAGACACTCCCGGCAGTGTAAACATGCTAAGGGCCCTTGGTGAGGTAGTTGGGGGCCTCAGTCGCGGAGGGGCAACACCCGGTTGCAGGAAAGCAGACATCACCATGCGGTTCTCCTTCTTCCTTGCTGATGGGCGGTGCTCTGCTGGCTTGGCGCAAAATCTTATTATACGTCCTGCGCAGGGGAGGGTGGCTCCTCCCACTTGAAGAACTTGTCCGGACACGTTGTATGCGCGTGCTGTGCCGCACGTACGCCCAAGCTTAGCTGTGCGAGGTTAACTCCCTGTCCGGCTACAGTTCTAAATACCCAATGCCAAACACTCTTCGCTCCTTAATAAATTGCTACTCACAATTTCCGTTGTCAATGGTAACAGCCAAAATCCCGGACGAGCCCCCACGTGTAGCACTACCCCCGCAGGAGCCGCTGGTTGTTGTTGGGATCGGCGTATTAAGTTACCTCAGTGTTGTCTAGGGGTGTATTTGATGAGTAGAGTAGAATAGAGCAGTGAGCGAATGTCCAGTCAATGAAGGAATATTTTCAAATGCTTTTTTTTCGGCCCAACATAGCCAACATCTACATCAAATAGGGAGAAAAGGTTGATGAAGCAGGAGAGAACTTTGCAGTATCAGGCCTGGATATGAACCGAGCAATCCTGTTCTCAGTAGTATCAATCGCAGTTTGTCGCCACTCTTGCCAGAGTGGGTGAAGTGCCCACAAGCCTGGCAGCCAAATCGTCACTTTAGATTGCTGGGAGGAACAGGCCTCTGCCACAGACCTGGCTCTAGGGCCTCTGCCACAGGCCTATTACTTGAATGAGCTAAATGGACGAATTGAGCGAATCCTTCCAGTAGATTAAAACATAGGTCACCGGATGACAGCAAAGAGTACCTGTCAGCATTCCGGCCACCAGATCCCCGATGGTTCGTTCAAGCCTTGTTGGGCAACCTGCCTCCGGGTTCTCCTCAAGCCGACCCCCCATCGAACGGCACCCAGCCTGGGATCTTCTCAGCAAAGTGGGGGCCCAGTAAGTCACTGGGGCCCCTCTCAGGAACATGGAGCCCCGCGTAGAATGTGACCCCGGCCTGGAAGGCCATATCGCCGGGGTCCGTTGGATACGCACACCCTAAAGGTGGGTGCCGCACCTGGAACCTGCAAAGAACCAAAGAAAATGGTGTCTGCCACATATATACTCTCCCCCAGCTTGCCCCGCAAGGGAAAACTCCTGTAATTGGCTGCTGTGGAAAAGCGGCTCCGCCAGAACCCCTCTAGCATCACCTGTCGCCCAGGGGTGGAAACGACACCCCTGGAGCGCAGACTGACCCACGGGACAGTTTAGGAATGACAGCAGCCCAAATTTAACAAATTGTGAATGGGAGCAAAATAACTCTCCCATTCCCCACTAACTTAAGCATAGTGCCCATACTGAAAGTAATGGGGCGCTACATGTACATAGGATGACAATAAGCCGTATTCTCCATAGAGTTGGGCTTTATGGCAGAGTGGTCAGAAGCAAGCCATTACTTTCAGCAAAAAAACAAAATGGCACATTTTGAGTTTGCGAAAAGGCATGTGGAAGACTCCCAAAATGTATGGAGGAAGGTGCTTTGGTCTGATGAGACTAAAATTGAACTTTTTTGGCCATTAAAGAAAACGCTATGTCTGGCGCAATCCCAACACATTACATCACCCAAGGAACACCATCCCCACTGTGAAACATGGTGGTGGCAGCATCATGCTTTTGGGATGTTTTTCAGCAGTCAGGACTGGGAAACTGGTCAGAGTTGAGGGAAAGA
This sequence comes from Rana temporaria, assembly GCF_905171775.1. Lineage (NCBI taxonomy): Eukaryota > Metazoa > Chordata > Amphibia > Anura > Ranidae > Rana > Rana temporaria. The sequence continues at coordinate 475,891,900 of NC_053491.1, read as the reverse complement.
TGGATAGTGATAAATACAGTGATATTCTTGAGCAAAACCTGTACCACTCTGTGTGTGATTTGAGGCTATAGGACGGAGGTTCACCTTCCAGCAGGACAATGACCCCAAACACACTGCAAAAGCAACACTTGAGTGGTTTAAGGGGAAACATGTAAATGTGTTGGAATGGCCTAGTCAAAGCCTAGACCTCAATCCAATCGAAAATCTGTGATCAGACTTAAAGATTGCTGTTCACAAGAGCAAACCATCCAACTTGAAGGAGCTGGAGCAGTTTTGCAAGGAGGGATGGGCAAAAATCCCAGGGGTAAGATGTGGCAAGCTCATAGAGACTTATCCAAAGAGACTTGGAGCTGTGATAGCCGCAAAAGGCTCTACAAAGTATTGCCTTTAGGGGGTGAATAGTTATGCACATTGAATTCCAGGTTGTGAGGCAACAAAACATGAAAAATGCCAAGGTGAATACTTTTGCAATGCACTGTACATACCATATGATTCTGTTACAGGTATATTTGAGATTTTTGTGCTAACATGTCCTATATATAACATATGACTGTTTGTCAATCCAGTATCATTAGCATGACTTGGTTAATAAAGTGTGCAATATTTCTTATAGCATCTGTATGACTTACTGCATGTTTTGCCAAATCTTATTAACAATAAACGATTTAACTGTTTAACCAGGTAACAACCGGCCCATAGCCAAAGTACGGTTACAGGGCAGTTGCTTAACTCTGGGAGGCCGTTAATTAACGGCCTTCCAGAATCGCGCTCCTGCGCGCCCCCAGGGGCACGCAAACGGCAGTGTCCGTGACCGCCGGGTCCAGAGGACCCAGCGCATCATGGATCATGGTAAATCGCCGCTGATAGCGGCGGTTTACCTCGCGATCCCTCCATCCAATGACGGAGCGATCACTTGTAAACAAACCGGCGTCATGTGATGATGCCGGTTCCTCCCTCCCCTCTCTGTACCAATCGTTACAGTGTGAGAGAAGAGGTGGAGAGAGCGGATGTCAGCAGCAGTGCTGTGGGCTGGATCTGTGACAATTGCCTCCATGATCCTGATCCCTCCGTGATCGATCAGCCATCCCTGCCCAATACTCTGCCCATACTGTGCAATACACAATACCCTGCAATACTCTGCCCCATACTGTGCAATCCCTGCAATTCTCTGCAATACCCGCAATACTCTGCAATACCCCACAATACCCTGCAATACTCCACAATACTCTGCAATACCCCGCAATATTCTGCAATACCCCGCAATATTCTGCAATACCCCGCAATACCCCACACTACCCCACAATACTCTGCAATACTCTGCAATACTTTGCAATGCCCCACAATACTCTGCAATACCCCACAATTTGAGGTACGCTTGCCAATGTCCCTGCACAAAATGAGATTACTATAAGAAAAAAGTAATGAAAAACTGCTTGTGGCTTTAGTGTAATGTCTGGTCCCTGCAATATGGATGAAAATCATTGAGAAAAATAGCGCAGACACAGACAGTACACACTACGTAGCTTTAGGTGCACACTGCAGAGGACACGGGCAGTACACACTACATAGCTTTAGGTGCACACTTCAGAGGACAAAGGCAGTGCACATCCCACATAGCTATATGGTGCACACTGCAGAGGACACAGGCAGTACACCACGTGAGAATACTGCAGCTAGCACAATCACCTGCCTGCCAGTAAATTAGGAAGAGCTGATCTAGCTAAACTATACAGTGTATAAATATATATACAACACCTGGAATGCATATATATCCTCTACACACTGTGGCCTGGATTCAGATAGATTTGTCTATCTATCTGCGGGCGTAACGTATCTCAGATACGTTACGGCGCTGTAACTTTGGGCGCAAGTTGCGTATGCAGAAAGAACTTGCGCCCTTAGTTACGGTGGCATAACGTATGTGTGGTGGCGTAAGCCCGCCTAATTCAAATGGGGATGTTGTGGGCGTGTTTTATTTAAATTTAAGATGACTCTGCGTATTTTATGATTTTTTGTGAACGGCGCATGCGCCGTTCGTGAAAGAATCCCAGTGCGCATGCTCGAAATTACGCCACAAAGCCTCATTGGTTTCGACGTGAACGTAACTTACGCAAAGCCCTATTCGCGAACGACTTACGCAAACTACGTAAAATTTTCAAAACTCGGCGCGGGAACGACGTCCATGCTTAACATTAGCTACGCCTCATATAGCAGGGATAACTTTACGCCGGAAAAAGCCTAACGTAAACGACGTAAAAAAATGCGCCGGCCGGACGTACGTTTCTGAATCGGCGTAAATACCTAATTAGCATATTCCTTGCGTAACTATACGGAAGCGCCACCTAGTGGCCAGCGTAAATATGCAGCCTAAGATACGACGGTGTAAGACACTTACGCCAGTCAGATCTTAGGGAAATCTATGCGTAATTGATTCTCTGAATCAGGCGCATAGATACGACGGCCCGCACTCAGAGATACGACAGCGTATCTGGAGATACGCCGTCGTATCTCGTATCTGAATCCGGCCCTGTAACTTTAACTGACTAGCCTGCCTGCCTGCCTGCTCTATCTACCTACTAGAAATTACTCTCTCTCTCTCTCTCTCTCTCTCTCTGTCTTCTCTCTTTTAACCACCGCAACACACTACACAAGGCCTACCTGCATGCAGCCTTTTATAGTGTGGGGTGTGTACTAAACCTCCTGAGCCATAATTGGCCAAAGCCACCCTGGCTTTGGCCAATTATGGCTCTCCGTTTTTTGCAAGCTGTGATTGGCCAAGAATGCGGGTCATAGTGCATGCTTGGCCAATCATCAGCCAGTAATACACTGGGATGCAGCAGTGAATTATGGGCCGTAAAACACAACTCAAATTTGGCACAAATGGCCCAAAACGTTCGTAGTTTGACGAACGATCGAACATACGACGTTCGAGTCGAACATGAGTTCAACTCGAATACGAAGCTCATCCCTATTGCCCAGTTGTCAAGTGGTTACATTATTGTTTCTTATTGTGGTGTGCTGTCTGTTCCCTTATGCTTGTTATACTAACCTGCTCTCTGCATTACATTCACATAGAGCAGCCCGGATCCTCCTCTTCTCGGGTCCCCTGCCGGAGCTCCTGACCCCTCCCTCCTGACAGATGCCCCCTCAGTAAGCAGCTTGCTCTGGGGGTACCCAAGCAGGTGCGCTCCAGAGCCTCAGGTCTGTGTGTCCCTTCACACATGGAGCTTCGGCTTGGCTCCACCTCCTTCATCTACTGATTGGCTCACTGACTGTGATTGACAGCAGCAGGAGCCAATAGCTCTCACTTATACCAAAAGTCAATCAGGAGTGCAAGTCCCCAGAGAGGCAAGGCTCTCATGGATATTGATGGATTGAGAGGGGGCTCAGGTAAGCATTAGACCCATTTCACACTGAGGCATTTTTCAGGCACTAAAGGGCTAAAAATAGTGACTGTAAAGCGCCTAAAAAATGCCTCCCCTGCCATCCCAATGTGAAAACCCGGGTGCTTTCACACTGGGGCACTGCGCTGGCAGGACCCATGTATACAGCATCCATGTATACACTGCTCCTCCACCACCCCTACCCACTGAAATATATGAGCACCGCTGCTGAATTGCCTGCAAAGTGTTTCGTCAGCAGCGCTACGTGGGCACATTTTACCCTTTCTTCAGCTGCTAGCGGGGGGTTAAATCAAATCAGGAGAATTTGTCCAAGCCAGAGCGCCTTCACACTGCTGCTTACATGTCCGCTGTTGGCTCTGCTCTACAGTTTGTATTGTTAGGATAATGTTATTAGGCCCTACCTGATCTGGTGTGCTATATATTTTAAGAGTTCCAGGTTTCACCTAAGTTAGTGTTGCCTAGTCTTGGGTTCTTAGATATAATACCCGGCTCCTGGGTCCAGACTGGAGGAAGCTATATCTTGACAGAGGCACCCATACTGGATGCTGGATGATTCCTTCACAGTTGGCATGAAGATTATGACTTTTTTCTCTGCCTAGAGTAGGTTTGGTCTGTGTTCAGCCTCTCTCAAGCACAGTCCTAGGTCTTTGACTGCTAATGCTGTGTTTCCTCACTTGGAAAAACATCTGCTTACAAGAGAAGTGTCTGCAAAGTTTGGAGGCATGGGATGGCCAGATTCCCTAAGCTTTTTAGCTTTCCTTCTGATTCCACACACTTTCAATTTTTATATTTAGCTAACCAGGGAACAAATAAAGAAATATTCTTATTAGGGTTTACATACACAAAACCCCTATTAGGATTTCTGTGTCATCTGCGTCCCTTTCAGGAGACTTCACTTCTCTTTCTGTAGACACACAACAGACAGCGTGAGGAAATCTCTTAAAGTTATAGGAATACTCTCATAGACAGTTGTAACTGGAGCAAGTATCCCTCCCCATTGAAAGTTTCCCCTTTATTAATTTTTCAGTGACAACTCCAATTTTTTATTTCCCCTCACCTCTTTTCCCAGTGACAGTGTGTTTTTACAGTCTATATCCAACTGGGAGATGTCCCTTGATTTCCTGGAGAAGCAACAGGAAATGAGAGGAAATATTTACAAAGTGAACAAGATTTGCGTAATAGCACCAGGTGTCCCCATTTTTGGATTTACCCTCACCTCTTGATCTGATGACTACACGTTTTTGAACTTCCACCTACTTTCTGTCCCAGCAGCAATGGTCACCAGGACAAATTGTAAGGGTGAAAATCCCAAACCAGGACACAGACAGAGGTTCCAACTCTTTGTCACAATATCCAGAATGAAAAAAATATGGCTTTACAAGCACCTTAAAGGGGTTGTAAAGGTAAATGTTTTTTCACCTTAATGCATCCTATGCATTAAAGGGGAGTTCCAGCCAATATTTATGTTTATTAAAAGTCAGCAGCTACAAAAAGTGTAGCTGCTGGCTTTTAATAAACAGACACTTACCTGCTCCAGCGTTCCAGCGACGCGCCGGCCGGGGCTCCACTCCTCTCCCCCCCTCCCGCGTCTTCATTGTCTTCATTGTCCGCTTTAAGGTGAAAAAACATCCGACAGTATTGCCCCCCCTGAACCCCCGTTTTACTTACCTGACCCCTCGAAAGTCCCGCGCGTTTCCTCGTGATCCTCTTCGGTTCCTAGCCTGCCCGTTGATTGGCTAGGCTGGACAGATTGATAGCAGCGCAGCCATTGACTGGCGCTGCTGTCAATCACAGTGGATGACGCAGCACGCCGGGGGCGGGGCCGAGTGATACAGTCGACGACTATGCCCGCCGCTGTATCACGGGAGCACGCTCACAAAAGATTTCCACCATGCAAGCTCGCATGCAAGCATGTAGGTAGAAAGCTTTTGCGAGGAGGAGCCGAGACAGCCGCCGAGGGACCCCAGAAGACAGGGTTAGGGGACACTCTGTGCAAAACGAGCTGCACAGTGGAGGTAAGTATAACATGTTTGTTATTTAAAAAAAAAGTTTGTCTTTAGTGTTGCTTTAAGCTATTTTTAAATCAAAGAAAAATAAAATTTGTCAATTCAATATTGTCATGTCCCAGCAGGTCTTGAAATCCCTGGTAAATTGCCTTGGTCTTTAAAAGAAGCTGCTTCAAGCCTTATCAAAGCCAAGCAACTGGAAAGAATTGCAGTAACATCTCCTGCATTGTAACCTCTGCAAAATATAAAGACCATAAAGATTTATTGGTCATATTTTGCCTTTGAAATGTTGACTACAAATGTGCCAATAATACCTACTCCACCTTAACTTATTTCAAAATAATACTGCATCCTCATTTCAAATTGATAATAAAAAAAAAAAAGTTGCCAAACCACAACGCTTCATTTTTCTGGTAAGCCTGAATCATAAACTGAAAAGGTGGATTTATTTTTCTTAAATGTATAACTTATATTATTATTATTATTATTATTATTATTATTATTATTATTATTATTAATTATACATTATCAATATGTTGAACATTGTTGAGACACTTTTCATTTTTAAGGCTGGCAGTAGCAAACATTTTTGTTAATGTATCATGTTTTTGTCAGCCTATTTTATCTATTCATTCAGTAATTGTTGGAGACATAGGGGTTTATTTACTAAAGGAAAATCTACTTTCCACTACAAGTGCACTGCAAGTGCACTTTGAAGTGAAGTTGCTGTAGATCTAAGGGGGACATGCAAGGAAAACAAAAATTAAAAACAGCATTTTTTCTTGCACATGATTGGATGATAGAAATCAGCAGATCTTCCCCACATTTCAGATCTTCTCCTCAGATCTACAGCGACTGCACTTCCAAGTGCACTTGTAGTGGAAAGTAGATTTTCCTTTAGTAAATAACCCCCCCCCCAGGCATATACAGGGCAAAATTGTTGCAGACATAGGCATATGCATGATGTCTTGATACAACAATTTCTGAACACTATGTTGCTTAACACCAAACAGAGGAAAGTTTATACATCACACTTGCAATTCAACATGTTTCAATGTCCCAGCTTCTTCAGGAAGAAAAAAGAGCGGTGAAAAAACGAATGAAGTAAACGTAAACAACATACGAAATTTAGAAATCCACAGTTTAACATTGTATCCATATTGCCAAATAATATTTATAACACGTGAGACAAAATGACATTATTATGTAATATGGATACAATGTTCAACTGTGTTTTTCTAGATTTCCTATATTGTTTTTGTTTACTAATTCGTTTTTTTTCACCACACTTTTTTCCAAAAGAAGTCAAAATGGTGAAACATGTTGAATTGCAAGCAAGATGTATAAACTTTTCTCTTTTTGGTGTATGGCAACACATGGTTGTTTAAATGTTTTGTAAGCAAATAATGTTTTGTAATTTTTAATAAATGGTTGGGTAATATGTCTTTGAACCTGAAAAGTCCCTTTTTTTCCAACCCTGCTTCCTACCTATTTACGATACTGTGTAATGTTGGTCCGAAAAAACATTGATAATCTGGTCTTGTCCACAAAATTCTTTATGATATGAAATATATACCATATAAAGTTATTTAATCCTTTCTTTCCTACACTGCACATTGGATGCAAACTTTGGGAGTACTTTTCAGGAGCCTTAGCAAATTGAGCCTGCATTTTGACATTATTACCAAAGAGTAGCAGTTATTTAATTCCTGGTTTTTCTAATCTACCTGGATGAAATGGTCAATGATAATAGATTTTATACCTGTGTATTTTCTAAAATAATAATATATGTGTTAAATGTGCCTTCTCATTTAATAGTTAAATATTCAAGAAAATTATATACAGTATATACAATTTATTTCAAAGATACACCAGCACCACTCTTCATTTGAGATACATAAACACTTCAAAGCTCAGGGATATAGAAAGAAGCTTGTGTGGAATTTAAAATTGAAATAAACAAACCTTGTAATGTATAAAATAATGTATGTGTGATTTGTGTATCACATATTACTGGTAGCTACAACCAATTAAATTACATCCAAAAGATCCAATTTTAAAGCCTGGGACCAGTACCAAATCCCACATAATTAATTACCACTGTATTTCAACTGTTAAAAAAGGCACAAATATATTTAAAATCCATGTACCGTATATACTCGAGTATAAGCATACCCGAATATAAGCCGAGACATCTAATTTTACCACAAAAAAAATGGGAAAACTTATTGACTTGAGTATAAGCCTAGGGTGTCCATCTGCATGCCTCACTGTGCGTAATTTTGCATCACTTTGTCCATGTGCATGCCTCACTGTGTCCATGCCTCACTGTGCCCATGCCTCACTGTGTCCATGCCTCACTGTGTCCATGCCTCACTGTGCCCATGCCTCACTGTGCCCATGACTAGACTGACGTTTAACATGGGAGTCTATGGAAGGGGTGCCGGCTTTGAAAAGTCGGTGCTCCCTGGCTGTAGGCCCCCTGGACAACAAACTTTGCACACTTCTAGAGGAAGAGTGGGGCTGCATGTATGCCAGGTTTGGCCGGTACCGGGTACCCAAAGTCCAGGAGATCAGGTGCAAAAGTGACTTGAGTATAAGCCGAGGGGGGCATTTTCAGCACCAAAAAAATGTGCTGAAAAACTTGGCTTATACTCAAGAATATACGGTGTGTGTATTCAATGCCAACCCCTTTAGTCCCCCGTCACACCTCTGTGACTTGCATGCGATTTGATAGTTTCAGTCAAGATGGGTGTAGTTTTTTGTGGTTGAGGAGTTTTGACTCCAGTGAGAGCAGCAGCAAGCATGCATCAACCTTCTCTCAAATATTTATTCTAAGAAGAGCATGTGCTATCAAGGACATGAAATTGAAAAATACAACCTTATTAGTACTTAAAATTACTTTTTTCTAATGCTGCTGATAGAGCCCATGATCCTTCTTGGCTGGGCAATGGAGTTTTGGTAACTTACGTTGGGATTGTGCAACTTAAACTAAACAAAATTCTTTGATTTAACTTAAAAAAAACAAAAAAAAAACAGTTACATTTGCAGCATGCCAAAAATGCTGTCACATTTGCTTGTGTTCTCAGCCAAACTGTGAAACCACCAAATGGCCAGTGTCATAACTGATCACATGTGCAGAATCCTGGCAGTTGAAGATAGGGATGAGCCGAACACCCCCCAATTAGGTTTGCAGCAGAACAGGCAAAAAATTTGTTTGAACACGCAAACATCGTTAAAGTCTATGGGACACAAACGTGAAAAATCAAATGGGCTAATTTTAAAGATTAATATGCAATTTATTGTCATAAAAGTGTTTGGGGACCTGGGTCCTGTCCCAGGGGACATGTATCAATGCAAAAAAAGTTTTAAAAACAGCATTTTTTCTGGGGGTGATTAGTTTTAATAATGCTTAAAGTGAAACAATAAAAGTTTAAATAAATATTCCTTTAAAATTCATTATTGGGGCGTGTCTATAGTATGCCTGTAAAGTGGTGCATTTTTCCTGTGTTTATAACAGTCCCTGCGCAAAATGACATTTCTAAAGTAAAAAAAGTCATTTAAAACTACTCGCAGCTATAATAAATTGACGGGTCCCGGCAATACAGATAAAAATCATTGAAAAAAAAACAGCATGGGTTTCCCCCCAGTCCATTACCAGGCCCTTTGGGTCTGGTATGAATAATAAGGGGAACCCCAAACCAAAATTAAAAAAAAATTAGAAGGGTCCCCCCAAATTCCATACCAGGCCCTTCAGGACTGGTATGGGTATTAAAGCAGGGGTTCACCCTAAAAACGATTTTCTAACATTACATCCAGCTCACTCTCTACATTGACAGTATACCGTTTGTTTTTGTTTTTTTTTGCTATACATACAGCTATTTTCTTCCCCGGCTTCCAGGTAGGGCCTCCCGCGGGAGTGAGCGTTCCTATCCAGCAGGTGATTGACGTGATGACAAAAACGACCTCCCCCCGTCGCATAAGGAGCGTCATGAGTTGGCGAAAGAAGCCGACCATCGGTGCGCAGGCGCCGTATAGCGCCGACTCGCCGTTTGGCTTCTTTCGGCAACTCGTGACGCTCCTTATGCGACGGGGGGAGGTAATTTTTGTCATCACATCAATCACCTGCTGGATAGTAACGCCCACTCCCGCGGGAGGCCCTACCTGGAAGCCGGGGAAGAAAATAGCTGTACGAGGTATGTACAGCAAAAAAAAACGGCATACTGTCAATGTAGAGAGTGAGCTGGATGTAATGTTAGAAAATCGTTTTTAGGGTGAACCCCCGCTTAAAGGTGAACCCTGCGATTTTTTTTTTAAATGGCGTAGGGGTCCCCCTCAAAATCCATACCAGACCCTTCAGGTCTGATATGGATTTTAAAGGGGAACCTGTGCCAAAATTTAAAAAAAAATTGTGTGGGATTGCCCTCAAAAATCCATACCAGACCCTTATCTGAGCTTGCAACCTGGCAGGTCACAGGAAAAAAAAAATGTTTGCATTGATACATGTCCCCTGGGGCAGGACCCAGGTCCCCAAACACTTTTTATGACAATAACTTGCATATTAACCTTTACAATTCACACTTTTTATTTCTCCCATAGACTTTTAAAGCGTGTTCCGCGGCTTTCGAATTTGCCGCGAACACCCCAAATTGTTTGCTATTCGGCGAACAGGCGAATATCCGATGTTCGACTCGAACATCGGGCTCACCCCTATTGAAGATCAGACGCTAAGATGGCAGCTCCTTTGGCTGAAAAGGATAGGAGGATTTAGTTCTGCCTTAATGCTGCAATGCAATGTCTGCAAACCTAATGCTGCTGACATCTTTGCTTGGTCTTCTTTCAGGTACGTTGTCTTTAGTCATCTTCATTGGCCGGCCCGGAATAAAGAAACAACCATTAAAGTTCCACTTCACAAATAAACATATTTATCTTCCTTTTTTTTTATATTGTGTCCCTCATAAATCTATTTAACACCTAGAACTAAAGTAAACATTTTTTACATTGCCATTTTTTTTTATGTAGTTAATAATGTGTTAAACACATAATTCATTAGGAAATATATGTTTTACCTTTATTAGATTGAGATTAGACCTTGACGTTGACATTAGATTGACAGTATGCCTGGATGCCCAAACCAAAGTGCACAATATGACTTCCATATTTTGGCATTCACAACTTCTCCAGTTGGACAACTTTTCATCTTCATTGGAGGCTTTTTGTTGTATCTGATGACCATACTTGGAAATGTTGCTATTTTTACACTTGTCTTTACAGCACCCAAATTGCACACCCCAATGTATTTCTTTCTTTGCAACATTTCCGTCTTAGATGTAGCATCCACCTCGAACTTCATCCCAAAATTGCTTATGATTTTAATTACTCAAGATCACAAAATTTCCCTTTATGGTTGCATAATTCAGCTATTTTTCTTTGTGTTTTGTGCTGTTAGCGAGCTCTTAACCCTGACATCAATGGCGTATGACCGTTATCTCGCCATATGTAAACCTCTGCAATATTACCTAATAATGAGCAAGACATTGTGCATGTCACTGATTGTGTTTTCTTTGCTTACTGGAGCTTTAAACTCATTGGTGCATGCCATACTCACGTCTCTATTATTTTTTTGCACTTCTCGTGATATCAACAATTTATTTTGTGAGCTTAACTCACTGATTTCACTTTCGACCAGTGACACTAACAGCAGGAAGCTTCTAATAATTTTTGATGACATCATATTGGCCTTCATACCGTTTGTACTTATCATTGCCTCCTATGTTTTTATCATTTCCAATGTTTTAAAGATCAAGTCAAGGCATGGACGTCTCAAGGCTTTCTCCAGTTGCACCTCTCACCTTATCACAGTTGTGTTATTCTGTGGCCCGAGCATTTTTCTATACATAAAGGAAGAGTTTGAACATGCCAAAGACCAAGACAAGTTGCTCCCATTACTTTTTCTTGTTGTAGTCCCAATGTTAAATCCTCTGGTGTACAGTTTAAGAAATAAAGATATTTGGGAAGCCACTGCAGCACTAAGAAACTACAAAAAGAAAATGTTCTAGTCACTGAATGAAGGCAATATGGTTGATTTCTTAACAGCTTAAAGTGGAGGTTCACCCTAAAACAATTATATAAGGCCTCGTACAGATGACCGGATCTATCCGCTGGGATTGATCCGCGGATCAGTTCCAGCGGACAAATCCGGTCGTCTGTACGGCCTAGCGGATATTTTTCCACGGAGATTCGTCCAGCCGATCGATTTCAAGCGGATATAAATTTCATAGCATGCTAAGAAATCTATCCGCTTGAATCGTGTCCAGCGGATTGATCCGGTCGTCTGTACAGACTCACCGGATCAATCCGTCCGCTCCCATCCCTCGCATGCGTCGTAATGATTCGATGCATGCGTGGAAGTAGTTACCTTCCAGCGTCGTGCACGTCGCCGTGTCTTCGTCGCGGCAACGGCGCAACACGTCACCGCGGATGTATTCTGCGCGGATTTCGATCTGATGGTGTGTACAGCCATCAGATCCAAATTCGCCAGAGGATTTATCCGCTGGAAACGGTCCAGACGTCAATCATCTAACCTCTTAATAGGAACGCCCAGTCCCGCAGGAATCAGAACCCGGAAGCCGGGGGGAAAATAAGAATAAAACGGTATGTACGGCGAAAAAAAATACCAGCATACTGTACATGTCGTTAGTATGCTGGATGTAATGTTATATAATTGTTTTAGGGTGAACCTCCACTTTAAGGACCAGCGCATGACAATATACGTCAGCACAATGGCACGGCGGGCAGATGGACGTACCTGTTCACCCCCTTTAAGATGCGGCATTGTGGGTCCCGCAGACTCGATGTCCGCAGGGATACCCACAATCGTCTCATGGAAAGGAAGAATGGGGAAATGCTGATGTATACAAGCATTTCCCCATTCTTCCTAGTGACAGGACACTGATCACAGCTCTCTGTGATCGAGAACACATCCTTAGGACACACTTAACCCCTTCAGCACTGAAAAATAGTAAACACAGTTCACTATGCTGCAGTTCTAAATTAACACCCCTACTGGTTAACCCCTTCACTGCCAATGTCATTTTTACAGTAATCAGTGCATTTTTATAGCACTGATCACTGTATCAATGACAATGGTCCCAAAATGGTGTCAAATGTGTCCGATGTGTCCGCCATAATGTCACAGTCACAATAAAAATCATTGATCGCTGCCATTACTAGTAAAAAATATATTAATAAAAATGCCATAAAACTATTCCCTATTTTGTAGACGCTATAACTTTGTCAAAATTGTTGCTCTATTTTTGTTTATAGCGTAAAAAATAAAAACCGCAGAGGTAATCAAATACCACCAAAAGAAAGCTCTATTTGTGGGAAAAAAAGAGATCAATTTTGTTTGGGAGCCACATGGCACGACCGCACAATTGTCACTTAAAGCGACGCAAAAAGTGCTCTTGTCTTTGGCCACCCAAATGGTCCGGGGCTTAAGTGGTTAAAGGCTCTTTCAAATTGGTGGCCATGGAGAGAAAAAAACAGACAGCTAACCCATTAGGCTGTGTGGCCTCCCTGTCACACCTGGATAGGAGGGGCAGCAGGGGAGGCATTTACTAGAACTGGTCAGTTGCATTTTCTTTTTGCAGCAGCTGAAAGCCTGCCTCTCCTCCTCCCCCTCCTGCAGGAGGAAAACACAGTCAATAAATTCTAGTAAATTATGCCCCTGCCACCTTCCCCATCCAGATTCCACTTCTTTCTGCTTCCCAGGCCTCCCCCAGCACTACCAGCTTCTCCCCTCTCTTGCTGACTGCTGTGGGGGATGGTTTCAGGATGGAGAGTAGGGGAAGGGACCAGTAAATATATAATTAACCAGCCCCTTCCTTTTCTGAATGATCGCTCACTGTGTCAATTTAGAACTGCAGCTTAGTAAACTGTGTTTACTATGCTTCAGTTTGTGAATGAACAGGAAGCCACTTGGCAGCACAGAGCACCTCAAATTCATTCACTGCCCAGTGCACCTGAGGCTGAAGAGAGAGGGACTGATGAGTCTCTGTCCTCAGTCTCTTTCTCTGTCTCACAAGTGAGACATCAGGGGTATGTTTAGACTCCTGATATTTCAGATAAGCCTCCCCCCAATTGGGGCTCCTAAAATAAATAATAATAATAATAATAATAATAATAATAATAATAATAATGTAAAAAATAATAAAAAATAACTTAAAAAATGTAAAATAAAAAATCTACTGACACCATATATATATATACAGGGCTTACTCCCTACTTCCGAGTCACCTGTTGTGTCCACCCCATACTCACCTCCAAGCACCATTCCTTGGTTCCACTCCTTATCCACCTCCACGCACCATTCCTTGTTTCCACTCCCTACCCACCTCTGCGCACCATTCCTTGGTTCCATCCCCTACACACCTCCGAGCACCATTCTTTGGTTCCACTCCCTACCAACCTCCAAGCACCATTCCTTGGTTCCACTCCATACCCACCTCTGAGCACCATTCCTTGGTTCTACCCCCTACACACCTCCGAGCACCATTCTTTGGTTCCACTCCCTACCAACCTCCAAGCACCATTGCTTGGTTCCACCCCCTCTCAGTAATGGATACAGAACAAAGTATCAATTTGTGGTGCTAAGTAATTTTTTAATGATAGGAAGTCAAATAGATCCCCTGTAGCCAGCAACAACGGAGCTTCCCCAGCAACAATAGACTCTGAACAGCTAGCAATAATAGACCCCTCCCTCAACAGTTGATGTCTCCCAGCAACCATTGTCTCCTAGTAGCATAAGACCCCCCCTTAGCAACAGTAGATCCCCTATTAGCAACAACTGACCTCCCCAGTAACAATAGACCCCCCTGTATAAATAGATCCCCTCCAGCAACAATAGATCCCCCAGCAGCCAGCATTAATAGACGTTATTTAATAGGCGTTCCCCTGGGTTCCTGCTGAAAAAAGCCCTGTATATATATATTTGCCATCCAATTGCTTATTTATTACACTTGAACTTCTCTCCCTGTGCAGGGGCTGGGGGTGTGTGGATGAAGCACATGTCTCTTGGGTGGGGGTGTGCTGGACAAAGTCTTTATCTCAAAGGTAAGAATGCCTAGCTTTGTACCCTCTGTAGAGAACAATTTAGACAGTGGAAGGGAAAAGCAGTCAGATGCCGAACGTGGCACAATGTGAGGAGCATGCTGAGTGGAGAGAGGGGAGTGAAAGAAAGATGAGCTTATCAGTCTGCTGCTCAGGGTTACAGTAAGTGATAGTGAAACTGAAGCAGGGAAATATAGGGCTTTCTTCATTATCAGACAGGGCTGTGCTGTTTGGCAAAGTCATGTAAATTTCAGAACTAGATAGAAAAAAATACAAATACTTCAGCGGGTAAAGCAGCTCCTGTGTATGTATTTCATGTGTGTATTCAGCTGTTAGCCTGGAGATAAGCTTTAAAAATAAAGTAAATTGATGAACTGCACACTTGTGTGTGTCTCTCTGAATGCTTGCTTGCATGTCTCCAAGGCCAGGAGACTTCTTAAAAAGAAATCTAACCTGTACTGGCATATTGAATTTTTTCAACAGTACATACAGGATAGAGTCTGCCCGGTAGGACTTAGAGTTCAACTTTTCCCATCCTTTGGAGACTCAACACCAGAGTTCAGACGGAACTGGGAATCTGAACTTACCAGATGTAGTATTGAGTTAATCAAAATATTGGTTACCCAATATAAGTCTGACCTTAAGGGGCTTGATCAAGAATTAGTCATTTTGCAAACACAGTATGACTATGTTAAAAATCACAAACTATTTGACAAAAAATGGCAGGAACTCAAGGAGTATCTAAACAAACTAAATAAGGACATTTTTTCCAAGAAACAGACAAAAATATACAAGGAATTCATCGGCTCCGAATCCCAGGAAGGGCAGACCAGGCCGCAGGCTCATGTCAGTGTGACTCGTGTCAGTCTCTAGACGTTTTTTTGGGTGTGGGGTGGCTTGATTGCCTTTGTGACCCCTCTTACGGGTACCACCATGAGTAAAGGGGCGTGTTCCCTGTGATGGAAGAGTAGTAGAAAGGTGAGAGAGTGAAGAGGGTATTGAAGAGTCGGATTCAGAGTCCTCCTCTCTGGAACTGTAGGCCTGATTAGAATTGGGCCTGCGGCCTGGTCTGCCCTTCCTGGGATTCGGAGCCGATGAATTCCAGTGATAGGCAAACCCCTCCGCAAAAGCCAACTTATCCTTGTATATTTTTGTCTGTTTCTTGGAAAAATGTCCTTATTTAGTTTGTTTAGATACTCCTTGAGTTCCTGCCATTTTTTGTCAAATAGTTTGTGATTTTTAACATAGTCATACTGTGTTTGCAAAATGACTAATTCTTGATCAGGCGCCTGAAGGTCAGACTTATATTGGGTAACCAATATTTTGATTAACTCAATACTACATCTGGTAAGTTCAGATTCCCAGTTCCGTCTGAACTCTGGTGTTGAGTCTCCAAAGGATGGGAAAAGTTGAACTCTAAGGCCTCGTACTCACGACCAAACATGTCTGCTGAAACTGGTCCGCGGACCAGTTTCAGCGGACATGTTCGTTCGTGTGTAGGCAGTAACGTACTGAATTCCAGCAAACAATCGTCGGCCAGACCGTTTTCCAACGAACAACTGTTTCCTGGTCTTGCTTTAAAACAGTCTGCTGGAATCGTGTCCGTCAGACATGTTCGGTCGTCTGTACACAAAAGCAGCGTACAAAAACCCCGCGCATGCTCAGTCCAAATGAGGAGACGGGAGCGCTCGTTCAGGTAAAACTCGCGTTTCTTTGGGATATGGCACATTCGTCATTAGAAACCTTTTATTCTAGCAAGAGAACAATGTCTTAAAAAGGCGCACTAAACCACATTTTAAAGCCTCGTTTTATTAATTCTTCTCTTGCTAGAATAACCCCGTTCTCTTGCTGATGCAATTTCAATAGAGTTGTCCCATACTGAAATGTCACATTTCTTGCTTGTGATGTAATCCTTTAATAATGTTTTCTATGCCAGACGTGTGTTTTGGTTGGTGGTCCTCCATAATTTAGAGTAGTCATTTTTGTAAAGGAATGTGCATTTTTTTAATTTTTTTTTTGGTTTCTAGTTATGTCACCATTTAAACTATTTTTTTTTAACATGTTTTTTTCATTTTTTTTTTTTTATTTTTTTTTTGGTGTTTCATTAGAGAATATTAAACCATGTTGGCACACCAAATGTCCCCCCCCCCCCCAAGGAGTGTGTCCTTTGTAAATTACCCATTGTATATTTATTAAAGGTTTGCTGCCTAATAATCCCCACAGTATATCAAACAATAGACATGTTTTCAAATGAAAGCAAAAAGCCTTTTATTCTGGCAAATGTCAGCACAAAAAATAAAAAGAACGGCAGCACTAGAATAGATAGCAAACTATATGCAAACTTGCATTTCCAACATGGTGAAGGATAAACTTCCAAGCCTCAGGAGCCAAACACTAAAATATGAAGCAGCAGCACACAAACAAAGGAACCCAAACTGTGGTAGTACAAACAAGATGTCCTTTATGTGGAAGGAAATGGAAGGCAGAAAATCAACGTTTCCTCCTCTTTCCAGCCTTCCCTCCAGGCAGCCTTCCAGCGGATCGAACACGGGGTCTTGCAGGTGGGGTTGATGTGGCAGCAGGAGGATGGTGTTCCGCAAGCCGGGCCGGGTCACATAGCCCAGTGTCTGGGGTCAGCAGGCCCCTCTGCATCCACCAAAGGACCTGGTTCATCAGGGCCTTTGCCAGTCTTCTCTGGTCCTCCTCCCCTTCATTTAAATCATGGGCCAATGAGGCACTGAAGGCCTCTGTGGGGTTGAGGGGGGCCCTCATGATGGCGCTTGCCTCCTGGATCATGCGGAGGCTTGCCTCCTCCACAGGCCTCAACTGCCTCCTTCGGCCTGATGGCCTCACCTGGGGGGGAGAAGACTGGCTGGTGGTGGTTCTCCTGGCCGGGTGGACCTGCTGCAGGCCACTGGGCCCAGCCTCCTCCTGGCTGCCACTGACCCCGGCCTCCTCCTGGCTGCCACTGACCCCGGCCTCCTCCTGGCTGCCACTGACCCCGGCCTCCTCCTGGCTGACAGACACCTGAGGATCTGCCACCTCCTGGCTGATCTCTTCTTCCTGTGTGGAAAAAAAAGGAATTTTTTTACAATTTCGCTAAATAAAACCACACTCATTTTCATGTTTTTCGTTTAGTATTTTCTGTTCATTCTTACTTGAATACACTCTACTTCTGACCCCTGCAGTTGTCATCCCTGACACCTATTTGTCTGTACACCTTTTTGTTTGCTTTTTCCCAGCTTGGTTTTTTTTTTACAATATCTAATCATTAATCCACCAAGAATTATTTACGCCATAAATATACAGGAAACTACTATACCTCCTCATCGAAGGGTGGCAGATCTGCATCTCTGTCAGCCAGGCCCTCTTCCTCCGACTCTGCAGGGCTGTGGTCATCTGGGGAATGTCCGCTGGAAGGTAGCATGGAGGAAAGGTTGGAAGAAAGACTGGACATCGTTTTCCTGCCTTCCATTTCGTCCCGCAAAAAAGCCATCTGTTTATAATACCACAGTTTGGGTTCCTTTGCTTGTCTTGCTGCTGCTCCCGATTTTTTGATTTTATTAGCTTTGTATGCTCTCCTGTATGTGCTTCTGAGGTTGGCAAGTTTATCCTTCACCATGTTGGCAGTGCATCCTGGCACCCAAGTTTGCATATAATTTGCTAGCTCTTCTAGTGCTGCCGCTCGTACCTCTTTATTGCAATATAAAGAGTGCTTAGAATTCCACAGGATGGGCGTGTCCTGGTATTTTTGAAGTAAGGCCTCTATAGATTCCTTGCTTTGTAGGAGGTCCATTGCAATTGTTTCAAAATTATATTTCTTTTTGAGTCTAGATTACAAAAACATAAACCACAGAAAAATAAATATTCCAAAGGATCAGCGTTGACCTTGATCTAATATGTGTCTTCAAATTTATTACCTATATCTAATTCCAAACACAGTCTCTCTTGTTTAAACAATGATTGGCAGCTCGGCCGCATTGCTTGTACCAAACATTGATTTGCTAGATGCAGAGCCATTGTTCACATTGCAGTAAATATTTTAAATATATAAAATTAAACAATGCTTACAAATGACAGTTTTCATCTAGGCACTCTTTCATGTGTAAATCTCATGCCCCTGACAATGGATGACATAAAAGACACTTCCTAATGACCTCTGTACAACCAACACTTGAACAATACTTTGCCTGATCTGAATACACCATTCAAAAACGTGTCAATGAGGTACAGCATTGTTCACATCTCTATTTTGTGAGGTGTCCAAAAGCATTTGGATACCAAAATAACATTGTGGTACCCCATAGACAGAATAGCTTAAAAAGGGTGCAACCAACAGCCCAAACCCCCATCCCATGTGTCTACATTTTCAAGGCCTCTGCTGATCACATTTTTAATTTCCTTACCTTCCTGTCTCTCGCTCCTCGTTTCTCACGCTCGCCTAATTACCGCGTAAGATGCGTAATCACGGCGTAAACCTTTTAAACACTCCGCGTATTTATGAAACCCCGCCCTCGTCACCTTTGCGAGGCCCCTAATCAATGAGTTTAGGAAATATGGCGTTAACTGTGTATGTTCTGGATGCGCTCGAAGATTCTCCGCGTAACGGACGTAAACACGTTGTTTGCATTCTCTACACTCCGCGTATGTATTAAACGCCGCCCTCTTCTCCGCCCATGGCGTAACAATTCATCTTTTCCACGCCCATAATCACTGTGGGAAAGGAAAGATGGCGATGTCACACGAGCGGGCACGATGCTCTCATGCCACAAGTGAAGGGACAGAGGCAGGGACGTCCCGATCAAGGAAAAGAAGATATAAAGCCACTAATATGCGGTTCCAGGAAATGGTGGAGTTAGTTTACATCATGCGAAAGAAGGACTATGATGGTGAATTAGGGCCATACAAGACCCCTAACCGCCGAAAGGCACATATTATGGACAAGGTGGCGAGGAGAATGCAGAGGATGTTTGGGATCACCAGGTCCAAGGAACAGCTGAGGAAACGATGGTCAGACTTAAAATTGAGGGAGCCACATCAGATGAAGAAAATACTTAAAATTCTGCGTAAAAGTAAGTAAATATATTTTGAGGTTGGGGGGGGGGGGTGATTGTCTGCAATAATGTGTTGCCATGTATATTTCACCATCTGCCTCCTTGGCCTGCTTGTAATTTTAAAGACATTTTGTCATTTATTTTTTAGGACATAAATAACTACATATTTACAAATAGTGTTCTTAGTAAACAACGTAACATCACATAGTTTATCATAAAGGCTCGGTTATTCCAGGAACAACACACCTGGACATGGCTCACTGGCCAAAAACTTTGTTTGTAAACATTGTGTAAAAGCTAGTTCTAGAAAAAAAAAGTATGAGAATGGGAAAGGCAAACAGGATTCATTCTAAAAACAGTGGTACTAAAGCAGATGTTTTCACATCTGCAATGCAGAGCACCTGTGTCTCCCCAAATCAAAAATGGGTTTTGGTAGGGTCTCCCAGAAATACAGTTTAGGGGGGACATCCATGTGTGTCACTTTGCTAAAAAGGGGCAGGATCAGAGCTTGCCATATAGAAGTAATTGCAAAATGTAGGTTTGGTGAAAGATAAAAGTAACTAAATGAAAGCATCTTCTAAGCAATGTGTGCGATTTATGCTCTCCAATATCTGTGTGCTGATGAGTCTACATTTTTTTTGGTTTATTTCAGGGGAAAGAAGTCGCCAGCATTTGGAGGAGGCAGAGAGGGCCAGACAAGGCCAAAATCTGCCATCTCAACATGTGGAGGAGGAGGAGGATGTGGAAGGAGAAGAGGATGTGGAAGGAGAAGAGGATGTGGAAGGAGAAGAGGATGTGGAAGGAGAAGAGGATGTGGAAGGAGAGGAGGAAGGAAGAAAGGAGGAAGGAAGAGAGGAGGAAGAAGTAATTTTGGACTTAGAAGTCATAGCAGATGAAGGGCAAGTGGCGGAAGAACAATTTGGCGAATTGAAAGAAGGTGGATTGATGGATGAAGGAGGAGTCCAAGATGATGGGGAAGTGGTGGAAGAAGGAGGAGTGATTGAAGATGATGGGGAGGTGGTGGAAGAAGGAGGAGTGATAGAAGATGTCGAAGAGGTGGAAAGGAGAAGCCCATCAGGTCAGTGTCACCCTAGCTTGATTCAAAAAAACATATGTAGATAGGCCTCATCGAAAAATAATGTTGTAAATGCCATTTTTTTTTTTTGTTTTAGGGGAGGAGGATGGTGTGCCAATATTTTCACGTGCAAGTGCTGCTATAATTATTCAGCAGGTAATGGAGTGCAGCACTGAAATGCACAATATGCGTGAAAGGATGTTTCTCATGGAACAGAATGTAACAAATGTCCTTTTGGAATGCAGCACGGAAATGGACAATATGCGGCAAAGAATGATGGTCATCGAATCTAATTTTAAGAACATTATTGACATGATGGGCCGTGTCAAAGACTGAAACACCCCCCGCCCATCCCCCGCCCCCACAAACATTTTTACAGTTTGAATAATGGATACGCCAAAATTTGAAGATACACACACAGTGTGCCAACATGTGCTATCTGCCATCACAGAATATCTAATGTCTGTGCTTTGTGGGTCCAACCCCCTCCTCCATCCTCAAGTAGTTGAGAGGAAGGGTTTGCTCCCACAAAACACAGACATTGATCACCCATGATGTCAGATAGCACATGTGGCCATTTGTCTGTTGAACCAATGACATTTGGCGAGTTTGCACTGAATGTGTGTATCTTCCAATTTTGGCGTGTTCCAGTGTGAAAGCACACCATGACTGACTGCTGTTGTGAGTTTTTAAGATTTTTGGAATTGGATTTTCTTACTTTTTGACCATGTTGAAAATTTTGGGATACTATAAAGTTTAGACCATAAAGAATAAACAACGCCAAAATTTTTTAAAAATATATATATAGAATTATAAATCTCTCTAATCACTGAATTTAGTGAAGTAGAGATTTGACTCCAAATTATCACCTAAAAATTTACTTTTAGAAAAACACACCAAAAACAAAAAAAATGGTAAAAAAATTATTGTTTTTTGTGCATAAAAAATATGCCAAAAAAAAAAATTAAGGCGGTAAACACCCCACCAAAAATAATCTATATATATATATATATATATATATGTAAACAATAAATCTAACTATATTTGCTAAAAAAAAAAGTGAACTTGTTAATAAATGTATAATCTGCATAATATTTTTGGTTGAATTACCTGAAAAAAAAAAAAAAGTATAAAAAAATTTTGTAGACTCCTAAGTACAAAAGCAGGGAGTAATGAAAAAAATATAAAATAATTTTTGTGGTCATGAACAAGCAAAAATTAAAAAAATTGACCTCAAAATTTACAAATGGAGTTGCTTCTTATTTCTAGACTCAATACCCTGTTTGTAGATGAGTGAATACTGTGCAAAATGTGGTTAGTTACTAAAAGTGGAGAAATCAATTATGCATTACAATTGAAGAAGTTAGTTAGAGAACCAGGAAGACAGAAAAAGAGAAAAAGCATTAATGACAAACAACTGTATAAAGTCCAATGGTCTAATTATTTATTATTTTTTAGAATATTCCTTTCTTTGGGGGCCGAATTAGAAAGAAATATGATCTGGCATAGCAATGGCCCCCCGACCCATGAAGTACTCAACATATTTGTCGCGTACCTCACGAGCTGATTGGGGGGCCAAGCCAGCGCGACCAGTGTCCAGCCCGGGAAGGGGATCTGAGGGTAGTCTTGCCTCAGAACCGATGTCGGGTAGGTACGTCTGGGAGTGCCTGCGTAAAAAGTTGTGCAAAATGCAGCAGGCAAATACAACGGTGTCCAATTTATATTCCGCCAGATGTATCGATGTCCTGAACAGGCGGAACCGGTTGGTGAGTATCCCAAAGGCATTCTCGACTACCCTCCGAGCCCTGGCCAACCGAAAATTAAACACACTCCTCTCTGAGGTGAGGGTCCTCTGGGGAAAAGGCCGCATGAGGTGAGGACCAAGCCCGAAAGCCTCGTCCGCTAGGAACACAAACGGAAGTCCTTCCACATTATCTTCATCTGGTGGCAATGCCAGACCACCAGCTTGGAGACGATCATAGAAATCAGTCCGTGCGAACACTCCCCCATCAGACATCCGGCCGTTCTTCCCCACGTCCACATATAGAAACTCATACTGTGCCGACACCACCGCCATCAACACAATACTATGATAACCCTTGTAATTATAATAGTAGGACCCCGAGCGGGGTGGGGGCACAATGCGGACGTGTTTCCCATCTATTGCTCCACCGCAGTTTGGAAAATCACACCGCTGGGCAAATTGGGAAGCCACAGACTGCCATTCCTGTGGTGTGGAGGGTAGCTGTGGGGACAAACAAAATTAGAGATTTAGTACTTTGTAACAAATACATCCTACAAGCATCCTTGTGACAGTTCACAGTATTAAAATTGCATTAGAAAAATGTGCATGGAGAATTTTGGAAATGAAATATATAGGGCCACTTCATTAAGAGACTCCACAGCCCTCTGATGGGGACAATAAAAGTTTGAAGGGGGGGGGGGGGGGGGACACAAAAACCAAAAAGTCCTGTTTGAAAAAATGGCAAGGTGGGTTTGTCCCTAGGATAGCATGCTGGACAGGTTAATATTGGGTAAGGGACAAATATGCAGGTAGGCCAAGAATAAAACATGTAAAGCTGATATCAACATGCATAGGGAGAAAAGGTAACGTTAGTTAAACACACAGCATATCTGGGAAAATAAAAAGAAAGTTAGTTGGCCACATTATTAGAGCCAGGAAACTTACCTTAATATACTCCTCATGCATAACTTTGATGATGGCAGCACACGTGTCCGGTATGATGACCCCAAGCGCCTGCGGAGAGATGCCTGTCGAGAACTTGAGGTCCTGCAGGCTCCTCCCAGTCGCCAGGTACCGCAACGTGGCAATAAGCCTCTGCTCGGCCGTGATGGCTTGGCGCATCACAGTGTCCTGCCTCGTGATATAGGGGGACAGAAGATCCAGCAGACGGTTGAATACGGGGTCCGTCATGCGGAGAAAATTCCTAAAGTCATTAGGATTATTCTCCTGGAGTTCCCTAAGCAGAGGCATATGTGAGAACTGGTCACGCTGGCGCAACCAATTCTTGGTCCAGAAACGCCTCCGCCCCCTGTTTCTGGCCAAAGTACTGGACAAATGAACATATCCAGCAGCCATCCCATAAACAGCACCAACTCGCGAAAATTGACGCTGCTGCTCCATCATGGCTTCAAACCGGCCGGCTGGTCAGTCAAGAACACACTGAAACAGAAAGCACTCGCAAATCCAGCACTACCTGCGACAAACGCGTGACAAACAGATACGAGCGCACAGGATGCAACTGCTAAAGCAGAAACAACCTGCTTGCCTATAGCCGAATGACAACTACGTTACCGCAAGCACACGCACTGAACCCGTGAATACACGCTGTCAAAGCCTGGAGACCGAGAAGCGCGAATCAGCTCTAACCAAACCTTCACTAACACGAGCAAACCCGTAACTAGCAAAAGAGGAACAGAGGGCGGCGCCATTAACTTTGGTCTTCCCCTTTATAGTGACGTCGTACGTAGTTTACGTGCACGCGTTCCGGTACGACGGGAATTTGGTCCGCTGGTGTGTACACGCCAGCGGAACAAAACAAAAATCAGCCTTGTACGCCGGAAACTGTCGGGCAGACAGTTTCCAGCGCACAGATCCGGTCGTGAGTACAAGGCCTAAGTCCTACCGGGCAGACTCTATCCTGTATGTACTGTTGAAAAAATTCAATATGCCAGTACAGGTTAGATTTCTTTTTAAGAAGTCTCCTGGCCTTGGCCATGTATTGGTTTAGACCTATATCATCTCTAATATCGATGTTACAATTAGTATGTATTTCCTTCATATAGCCCGACCAAGCATCTCATACAAAGTCCATTACTCCACAGTTTAAAACAAACAACAAATCACAATAGGGCCTGATTGGCCGGTAAATTAACCCACAAGGGTAGAATACCCTAAAGGAGAACAAATCCCAAATAAGACACACAAGATAACAAAAAACCTCAAATAGAGAGGTTACCTCTCAGGTAGAGGACAGAGGGGAGGAAAAATCCTTCTACTTACCCACCTAAGATAAAGGACTTATAGACTCTGAAAAGATATAATGTTAAAATGAAATGAAAATATTGACTGTAAAGACACTTTAATAATTCATATTAGAATAATAATAAAAGGACCATCAAATTATATTGGGTGCTTCCACCCTGTATTTAGAATGAAAAAATAAAGGAACACCAACCATAGGATGGACTATGGGTGTCCTAAAGTACTGCGGTGCCACGTCCTAGCATGAGTAAAGGATTTTATTGTTTGGTGGAATAATGGACTTTCTAGGCACCAATGGTTGACACAGAATATGAAATTTTATTGATACAAGCCCAGAAATCTGGGTAATTGAATCAACAATTACAGTACAAAAAACAATATATAAAAGAATTACTACATTAAAAACATTGGTAAGCATAGAATATCTCTAAAATGCTAATAACCCAGAGGGGTTATACTGAAACCACAAACAGTCCACAAGGGACAGCAACAACAGTTGATGAACAAACGTAGACTTCGATGGGCGTTTTTGATAAATAGGCTCTACATGTTTCGCAGGTTACTGCTTCTTCAGGAGCTTAAAAAACTTTCTGGAAAGGAAAACATAGACTATTATTGGTTTCAGATTTTAATTTATCATTATATGTTTTGTAGATAGAGACAAATAGTATCCCTTGTGCATAAGAGCACTATAATATATGACCCAGGTTACCACAGGTTACCATGCGGACAGTGCGAAAGAGGTTCAAGTGAGGGGAGTATAGGGACATGCCACATACCCGTGAGAATAGAACAGATATGTCCATATAGTGACCCGTCTTCGCCAATATAGAAGGTTGGCAAGTCGTTACGGGTATAACTAAATAGTAAGGCAGGAGAAAAAAAAAGATATGTTTATATACTACCAGTAATAATAGAGGCAGGGAAAGATGATAGCGAAGCTCCACAAACCACCAGTAGGGAGTGATAGTTAACCACTTTGTGTATAACAAAAGCGAGATTTTATAATAAGCTGTAGTGAACCTACCATCCACGATAATGGATAAGAAAAAGTGGAATTTCCAATGTTTTTTATTGTTTCCTCTTTTAGGATAGATTACTTAAATTCTATCTATGACTCTGGTTGCCACTGTTGCTGGGATTGGTGTGATTTTTGGGGTTCGATGGGGGGGTTTGTGTACGGCCAGATAACCACAGCTTATCATTATGCTGTGGGACATTAGGGGATGGATGAAGCTCTTCGGCCCGATCGGGATTCATGCTGATGGCTTTGCCATCGGATGTGTGCGGTGTTGGTTCGACACGCCCCGTCTATTCCATTGGCGGGACGTGTGCTTGCACTCCTCCCCTTCCACGAAGAACGGCCCTGTGACTGTGACGCCTTTGGCAGGCGTCATCTGACGCCCATGGAGTGTTGCAGACAGGTGATTGGCATCTCGTGGTCTATGGCCGGAACACGTGATGCGGAAGTCCCATCCGCACACGTGATCGGAGACATGCACGCTTATAACGGAGCAGGATGCCCAGGAAGTCAGACGATTGCTCCCCTACGTAGTGGCGTGCGAGATAGCAGGTGAACCCGGGCGTGGTGAGTACCTTTATAGGTTTCTATCTGGTAGCTGTGACTGGCATTATTCTCTGTATTGGGCCGGCCTTCACTCAGAATGTCTCCCTTGTTTGTCTATTTTTTCTAAATAGATACCCTTTCATACCACCACAGCTGTGCTTTAAATGGTCTGGTCCTCACAAGCTTGGGATATTATCCTAACTCTTATGGGAACATTTCCCCTTCATTTACACATATGCAGCATATACATATGACCCTGCATTCCTTCCTAATTCTGGACTAGCCCTGCATTTGCTGTGTTTCATTCATCTGGGTATGTATATATGGGTCTCTGGATTGGGGACTTTATCTGTACTTATGTGATGGAATAGCCTTATCCTCTTATTAGTATTTTTTTTACCTTTTACTCTATTAGGTTTATACACCAGCCTACATTTTATTTGAAAACATATATCTATATCCTCTTTGAAACCTGGAACTTGCTACCTCACTGATCCAGAGTTTTCATTGGAAATTCCACTTTTTCTTATCCATTATCGTGGATGGTAGGTTCACTACAGCTTATTATAAAATCTCGCTTTTGTTATACACAAAGTGGTTAACTATCACTCCCTACTGGTGGTTTGTGGAGCTTCGCTATCATCTTTCCCTGCCTCTATTATTACTGGTAGTATATATACATATCTTTTTTTTTTCTCCTGCCTTACTATTTAGTTATACCCGTAACAACTTGCCAACCTTCTATATTGGCGAAGACGGGTCACTATATGGACATATCTGTTCTATTCTCACGGGTATGTGGCATGTCCCTACACTCCCCTCACTTGAACCTCTTTCGCACTGTCCGCATGGTAACCTGTGGCAACCTGGGTCATATATTATAGTGCTCTTATGCACAAGGGATACTATTTGTCTCTATCTACAAAACATATAATGATAAATTAAAATCTGAAACCAATAATAGTCTATGTTTTCCTTTCCAGAACGTTTTTTAAGCTCCTGAAGAAGCAGTAACCTGCGAAACATGTAGAGCCTATTTATCAAAAACGCCCATCGAAGTCTACGTTTGTTCATCAACTGTTGTTGCTGTCCCTTGTGGACTGTTTGTGGTTTCAGTATAACCCCTCTGGGTTATTAGCATTTTAGAGATATTCTATGCTTACCAATGTTTTTAATGTAGTAATTCTTTTATATATTGTTTTTTGTACTGTAATTGTTGATTCAATTACCCAGATTTCTGGGCTTGTATCAATAAAATTTCATATTCTGTGTCAACCATTGGTGCCTAGAAAGTCCATTATTCCACCAAACAATAAAATCCTTTACTCATGCACCGCAGTACTTTAGGACAGTGGTCATCAACCTTGTCCTGCAGGGCCCACTAACAGGCCAGGTTTGCAAGATAACTGAAATACATCACAGCTGATATCATTTGCTCCTTAGTGATTGCAGTATTCTAGACTGCATATCCCCAAGGTAATACATAAAACCTGGCCTGTTAGTGGGCCCTGCAGGACAGGGTTGATGACCACTGCTTTAGGACACCCATAGTCCATCCTATGGTTGGTGTTCCTTTATTTTTTCATTCTAAATTTCAATTAACAGCAAAGCAGCTGAAACTGATTAACAACAGGTGCACTAGATGGGCAACAATGAGACAACCTCCAAAACAGGAATGTTTTTTCAGGTGGAGGTATCTGACATTTTTTTTCCCTACTCATCCTTTCTGACTGTTGTTCACTAGTTTTGCATTTGGCTAGGGTCAGTGTCACTACTGGTAGCAAGAGGCGATACTTGGACCCTATAAAGGTTGCACAGGTTGTACAACTCCTCCAGGATGGCACATCAATATGTGACATTGCCAGAAGGTTTGCCGCATCTGCCAGCACAGTCTCAAGAGCATGGAGGAGATTCCAGGAGACAGGCAGTTACCCTAGGAGAGCTGGACAGAGCCGTAGAAGGTCCTTAACCCATCAGCAGGACCGGTATCTGCTCCTTTGTGCAAGGATGAACAGATTGAGCACTGCCATAGCCCTACAAAATGACCTCCAGCAGGCCACTGGTGTGAATGTCTCTGACCAAGCAATCAGAAACAGACTTCATGGGGGTGGTCTGAGGGCCCAACATCCTCTAGTGTGCTCCGTGCTTACTGCTGGACACTGTGGAGCTCAATTGGCATTTTCCATTGAACACCAGAATTGGCAGGTCCGCCACTGGTGCCCCATGCTTTTCACAGATGAGAGCAGGTTCACCCTGAGCTTATGTGACAGACGTGAAAGGGTCTGGAGAAGCCACTGAGAACTTTATGCTGCCTGTAACATCGTTCAGCATGACCGGTTTGGTGGTGGGTCAGTGATGGTCTGGGGAGGCATATCCTTGAAGGGATGCACAGACCTCTACAGGCTAAACAATGGCACCCTGACTGCCATTAGGTATTGGGATGAAATCCTTGGACCCATTGTCAGACCCTACGCTGGTGCAGTGGGTCCTGGGTAGGGATGAGCCGAACACCCCCCTGTTCGGTTCGCACCAGAACTTGCGAACACACCAAATGTTTATGTGAACTTTAGAACCCCGTTAAAGTCTATGGGACTCGAACATTTTTAATCTAAAGTGCTAATTTTAAAGGCTAATATGCAAGTTATTGTCCTAAAAAGTGTTTGGGGACCTGGGTCCTGTCCCAGGGGACATGTATCAATGCCAAAAATGTTTTAAAAACGTCAGTTTTT
Source organism: Rana temporaria (assembly GCF_905171775.1). Classification (NCBI taxonomy): domain Eukaryota; kingdom Metazoa; phylum Chordata; class Amphibia; order Anura; family Ranidae; genus Rana; species Rana temporaria. The sequence goes on along the minus strand of NC_053491.1, from coordinate 475,862,948 downwards.
TCGGGAGCAGTGAATTTAATAATGCTAAAAGTGAAACAATAAAAGTGAAATATTACTTTACATTTCGTACCTAGGGGGGTGTAAAGTTAGCATGTAAAATAGCGCATGTTTCAAGTACATAGAACTGTCCCTGCACAAAGTGTAATTTCTGAAAGGAAAAAAAGTCTTTTAAAACCGGACTTGCGGCTATAATGAATTGTCGGCTCCTGCAATTCAGAGAGAATTCATTCATAAAAAAAAAAAAAAAGCGTGGGGGTCCCCCCAAATTCCATTACCAGGCCCTTCAGGTCTGTAATGGATATTAAGGGGAACCCCGCCATCAATTTAAAGAAAATAAATGACGTGGGGTTCCCCCCAAATATCCATTCTAGACCCTTCAGGGTCTTTTTGACCCCAGATCTCATATTTAAGAGGACCTGTAATGCTTTTTTCTATTACAAGGGATGTTTACATTCCTTGTAATAGGAATAAAAGTGACAATTTTTTTTTAAAACAGTGTGAAAATAAATAAAATCCTAGTAAAATAAATAAGAAAACAAAAAACATTTTTTTTAAAAGCGCCCTGTCCCGACAAGCTTGCGCGCAGAAGTGAACGCATACACGAGTAGAGCCCGCATATGAAAATGGTGTTCAAACCACACAAGTGAGGTATCGCCACAATCGTTAGAGTGAGAGCAATAATTCTAGCCCTAGACCTCCTCTGTAACTCAAAAGATGCAACCTATAGAATTTTTTAAACGTCGCTTATGGAGATTTTTAAGGGTAAAAGTTTGACACCATTCCACGAGCAGGTGAAATCTTGAAATTTTGAAGCGTGACATGTTGGGTATCAATTTACTTGGTGCAACATTATATTTCACAAGATAAAAAAAGTGCGCTTCTAAGACCACTGTGCAAATACAGTGTTAAGGCCTCATTTCCACTGGCGTTTTTACAGCCACGTTTCTGAGCGTTTTTTACAGCTTAAAAACGCCTGTCCATGTTATTCTATGGCTTCATTCCCACATAGGCGTTTTTGAGCTGCAAGCGGCATAGACGTTTTTGAGCTGTAAAAAAAACGCGGGACCAGGGCGTTCTGAAGCTCCAGAGTAGAGCTGTAAAAACGCCAGACGTTAAAAAACACTCAAAAATGCTCAAAAACACGCGAAAACGCTCAAAAACGCTCAAAAACGTGACTGCGGCATTTTTTTTTTTTTTTACAAAATAAACATGGACAGGCGTTTTTAAGCTGTAAAAAAGGCTAACAACAGTGGCTGTAAAAACACCAGTGGAAATGAAGCCTAAGGCCCCATACTCACGACCAAACATGTTTGCTGAAACTGGCCCGCGGACCAGTTTCAGCATACATGTTTGGTCGTGTGTAGTTACGAGCGTACAGAATTTCACCGTACATTTGCCCGCCGGGCCGTTTTTCAGCAGACATTTATTTCCAAACTTGTTTTAAAACCGTCCGCTCAAATCCTGTCCGAACGTACATGTTTGGTGGTGAGTACACAAAACCAACGTACAAAAACCCCGCGCATGCTCAGACTAAATGAGGCCACGGGAGCGCTCGTTCAGGTAAAACTCACGTTTGTTTGGGATATGGCACATTCGTCAATAGAAAGATTAATTCTAGCAATAGAACACTGAAGCAAAACACACAATAACCAACGCTTGATGCCGTCGTTTTATTCATTCTTCTCTTGCTATAACTAATCAGTTATTTAGCTCATGTTATTTCAACTGAGTTGTTCCATACTGAAAAGTGACATTTGTTAGCTGTGATGTAGTAAGATTTTTGCAAACTTTTATTGGCCCGACGTATCATATTTTTAGTGGTCCTCCACATTTCAATTTTTTTGCTTTTAATGTTTAATGGTTATCTTTCCCACTTTCTTTAGGTGTTTATAGTTATGTCACCATTTAGAATATTATAATAGGAAATTGTTTTGATTTAGCTTTTGTTTGTATATTTAACAGGATTTTTTTGAAGGTTGTTTAAATTGTCTACCATGTTGGCACACCAAATGACCCCCCCCCCCCACATGAGTTAGTGAATATTTTAGATTAAACATTTTATTTGTTTGTAATGTTTGATGCCTAAAATAATACCCACAGTATTACAAACAATAGGCACGTTTTTCAAATCAACAAAAAGGCTTTTATTTGAGCAAATTATAAAAAGGATCAAAAACAGAATGGCAGCACTTGAACAGCTAGCAACATACATGCAAACTTGCATTTGAAACATGGTGAAGGATAAACTAGCCAACCTCAGGAAGCACACAAAATAAAATCTGAAGCAGCAGCACATAACCAAAGGAACCCAAGCTGTGGTAGTCCAAACAAGATGCCATTTGTGGGGGATCAAATGGAAGGCAGGGCATCAACGTCTCCTCTTCCTTGCAACCTTCCTTCCAGGCTGCCTTCCAGCGGGTCTTCCCTGGGCCCTTGCAGGTGGGGATGATGTGGCAGCAGGAGTATGATGTTCAGCAAGCCGGGCCGGGTCACATAGCCCAGTGTCTGGGGTCAGCAGCTCCCTCTGCATCCACCAAAGGGCCTGGTTGATCACGCCCTTTGCCAGTTGCCTCTGCTCCTCCGTGCCTTTATTCAGGTCATGTGCCACGGAGGCACTGTAGGCCTCAGTGGGGTTGAGGGGGGCCCTCATGATGGCACTCGCCTCCCTAATCATTTGGAGGCTGGCTTCCTCCACTGCCCCCAATTTCTTCTTACGGCCTGGTGGCCTAATATAAAGGGGAGGAGCCTGGCTGGTGGTGCTTGTCCTGGGGAGCTGCTGAACGCCACTGGGCCCGGCCTCCTCCTGGCTGCCACTGACCCCTTCGTCCTGGCTGACAGTGAGGAGAGGATCTGCCACCTCCTGGCTGGTCTCTTCTTCCTGTGTAAAAAAAAGGGACATGTTGTAATATATTTAGGAATATACTCACTCACATTTTCATGCTTGAATCTTATTTTTTGCCTTGAATTTAAACTTGAAAACAGACTCACCCTCTGACCCCTGCAGTTGTCATCCCTGACACCTATTTGTTTGCCCACGATTTTAGATTTTTACTTCCCAGCTTGTATTTTATTAACCAATATCAAGTCAAGAATCAAACAATAATTAAGATTATTACATAAATAGTTATGAAACTACTATACCTCATCATCGTAGAGGCGCAGATCTGCCTCTCTGTCAGCCAGGCCCTCTTCATCTGACTCTGCAGGGCTGTGGTGATCTGGGGAAGTCCCGCTGGGAGGTAGCGTGGAGGAAAGGTTGGGATTCAGACTTGACATTGATGGCCTGCCTTCCAGTTGATCCCGCAAAAATGACATCTGGTTGTAATACCACAGCTTGGGTTCCTTTGGTGGTCTTGCTGCTGCTCCAGATCTTAGCTGCTTTTGGTGAGCTTTGTACGCTCTCCTATATGTGCCCCTGAGGTTGGCAAGTTTATCCTTCACCATGTTGGCACTGCATTCTGGCACCCATGTCCTCATGTATGCTGCTAGCTGTTCAAGTGCTGCCGCTCGTACGTCCTTATTGTGGTAATGGTCCTGCTTTGAATCCCACAGGATGGGCATTTCCCGAAATTTATCCAGCAAGTGCTGGATAATCTCTTGGCTCTGCAGGAGATCCATTGGGAAATTAGGATTTACTCTTTTTTTTTCTAGATTGAAAAAATAAAAAGAAACCAAAAACACTATTAAAAAAAGCCTCAGCATTTACATTGATAGAATATGTTGTTTAAAAAGTAGTACCTATATAGAAATACAAACACAGTGTCTCTTGTTTAGAAAATGCTGGCCAGCTCTGCCCCATTGGTTTGTTTTAGCTAACATTTTTTTTATACATGCCGCCCCTTTGGTTACATTGCAGGAAATAATAGAAATGTACAACCATACACAATTATTACAAATGACAGCATTCATCAAGGCACTATTGCATGTGTAGATATCCTGCCCCTCAGCATTGATTACATGAAAGTAACTTCCTAATGACCTCTGTCCAACCAACACAGAACAATACTTGGCCTGATCTGAATACACCCTACATAATTGATAATGAGTCACAGCATTTTTGACCTCTCTATTTTGTGATGTCTACAAAAGCATTTGGGTACGAAAATCACATTCTGTTATCCAAGAGACATAATAGCTTAATAAAACTGTGCAACCAACAGACCAAACCCCCATCCCATTGCTCTACATTTTACAGCCCGCTGCTGATCCCATGTTTAAATTTCTTACCTGCCTCTCTCACAATCCTCGTTTCTTCCGCTCGCTGAATTAACACGTAACCTACGTAATCACGTCAAGCGCCTTTTATCCACTCCGCGTATGTATGAAACGCCGCCCTCGTCACCTTTGCCATGCCCCTAATCAATTGAAAAAGTAAATTTGGCGTTAACTGTGTAGGTTCTGGAATCGCGCGAATATTCTCCGCGTAACCTACATCAATACGTTGTTGGCATTCGCGACACTCCGCATATGCAAGAATCCCCGCCCTCATCTCCGCCCCTGACGGGACATTTCCTCGTTTCCACGCCCCTAATCTCTGTGGGAAGGAAAGATGGCGATGTCACACGAGCGGGCACGGAGCTCTCATGGCGCAAGTGAAGGGACAGAGGCAGGACCGTCCCGATCCAGGCCTAAAAGATATAAAGCCACTAATATGGCGTTCGAAGAAATGGTGGAGTTGGTTTACATCATGAGGAGGAAGGATTATGATGGTGAATGTGGGCCCTACAAAACACCGAACCGGAGAAAGTCACACATAATGGACAAGGTGGCAAGGAGAATGAGGAGAATGTTTGGTGTCACCAGGTCAAAGGAGCAACTACGGAAGCGTTGGTCCGATTTAAAATTGAGGGAGCCACATCACATGAAGAAGATACTCAAAATTCTGCGTAAAAGTAAGTCCATATTATTTAAGGGGGGGGGGGGAATGTCTGCAATAATGTGTTGACATGTATTTTTTCACATCTGCCTCCTTGGCCTGCTTGTACTTTTTAACACGTGTAGATACTGTATTGTGTTTATGTCAAATAACAACCTTAAACAAATTTTGTGAAATAGTAAACACGCGTAATATGACATTGTTTAGCAAAAAAGTGACGTTACTCCAGGAACAACACACCTGGACATGGCTGACTGGCCCCAAACTTGGTTTTCCAACATTGTTGAATAGCAAAATCACAGAAATTAAATTGAGTGAATGTGACAGGCAAACAAGATTCATTCTCCAAAATGCAAATAAAGCTGATGTTTTAACATCTGGAAATGCAAAGCACCTGTGTCTCAAAAATCAAAGTATATTTATTTGGAGGGTCGACGAGAATTAATGTTTTGGGGGGACATCCATTTGTGTCACTTCTTAGCAAAAAAGGGGCAGGATCAGAGCTTGGCCTAGAACTACGCCAAAAATGGAGGATTGCTGAAAGAATAAACAACAAAAAATCATCATTAATGTATCGTCTATGCAATGTGTGCGATTTATGATATCCAATATCTGTGTGCTGATGAGTATCCCTTTTGTTTTTTATTATTTCTTATAGGGGAAAGAAGACGCCAGCAATTGGAGGAGGCAGAGAGGGCCAGACACCCGGAAAATCAAACACCTCCACTTGTTGAGCAGGAGGAGGCTGGGGAAGGAAGAGAGGAGGATGTGGAAGGAGAAGAGGATGTGGAAGGAGAAGAGGATGTGGAAGGAGAAGAGGATGTGGAAGGAGAAGAGGATGTGGAAGGAGAAGAGGATGTGGAAGGAGAAGAGGATGTGGAAGGAGAAGAGGAAGGAAGAAAGGAGGAAGGAAGAGAGGAGGAAGAAGTTATTTTGGACTTAGAATTTATATCAGATGAAGGGCAAGTGGCGGAAGAACAATTTGGCGAATTGCAAGAAGGTGGATTGATGGATGAAGGAGGAGTCGAAGATGATGGGGAGGTGGTGGAAGAAGGAGGAGTGATAGAAGATGATGGGGAGGTGGTGGAAGAAGGAGGAGTGATAGAAGATGAAGAAATTGGGGATGTGGAAATTATCAGGCCATCAGGTCAGTGTCACCCCTATATTAATAGGGCCAAACATATGCAGATAGGCTGGAAATTATTTACATATTTTGAATGCCAATTTGTTTATTTTTAGGGGATGAAGATGGAGTAGCACATTTTTCACGTGCAAGTGCTTCTATAATTGTACAGCAACTAATGGAGTGCAGCACGGAAATGGACATTATGCGGGAAAGGATGGTCGTCATGGAGCAGAATGTGCGAAATGTGATTTCAGAGTGTAGCACGGAAATGGAGAACATGCGACAAAGGATGCTAGTCATCGAACAAAATTACAAAAATATCATTGACATGATGGGCCGTGTCAAAGACTGAACCACAGAAGCCCATCCCCCGCCCATCCCCCGCCCATCCCCCGCCCACAAAACCCTTTTTAATTTTTGTACGTTATAATACGCCAAAATTTCTAAATGCACACACAGTGTGCCAATATGTGCTATCTGCCATCACAGACTATCTATTGTCTGTGCTTTGTGGGTACAAACCCCTCCTCGATCCTCAAGTAGTTGAGAGAAAGGGTTTGCTCCCACAAAACACAGACATTGATCACCCATGATGTCAGATAGCACATGTGGCCATTTGTCTGTTTAACCAATGACATTTGGCGAGTTTTCACTGAATGTGTGCATTTAGAAATTTTGGCGTGTTCCAGTGTGAAAGCACACCATCCATATGACTGACTGCTGTCCTTTTTTTAAATTTTTGTTTGGTGTTGATCTTTTTTGGTTTGTAAATGTTTCCAGTTTCAGATCACAAAACGAACAAGAAATCTCACCTAAAGAAAGAAGTTAACTAATTTTTGTAAAAAAAAAAAAAAATTTTGTGTTGTGTTAAAATCTTGTAGAAAAAATTAGACACAAACAAATACAAAGCCACTAAATTTTTGGTATACAAAAAATACACAACAATTTATAAATGTAAATAAATGTCTTCGAAACAAATACCCCAAAAAAATTTTGACAATAAAAAATAAGCCAAAAAATGTCTACATAAATTAGTCTGGGTTATTGGAAACCAAACTAAAAAATAACTTAAATTTTTAACCAAAGTCTAAAAAAATTCGATTTAGAAGTGTGTATATATGTATATATATATATATATATATATATATATATATATATATATATATATATATATCTAGAGATAGATATATAGGAGACAAGCCAAAAAATTCTTGCGTATAGTTTCAGTGAAATTATTCTTACATTGTGTTTCGATCATTATTATTGGTAATCACTGTCAATAAAGACAAAAAAATAAATAATTAAAAGCAAATATTTTGTCTCAAAAATTTGCAGGAAATGTTTTCTGCCTAAAAATACACATTTCTTGTTAAAAAATGACTAAAATAAAAAATGAGACATCAAAAGCAGAAAAATGAGTGGCTTCTTATTTCTAGACTGAATACCCAGTTAGTAGATGAGTGAATAATGTGCAAATGTGGTTAGTTAATACATCTGAGTAAGTAAATCTGGCACTAGAAGTGCACTATTTTTGGAGATAACCTGGAAGACAGAAAAATAGAGAAAAAGCAGTAATGACAAACAACTGTATAAAGTCCAATGGTCTAATTATTTATTAGTTGTGAGAATATTCCTTTCTTTGGGGGCCGAATTAGAAAGAAATATGATCTGGCATAGCAATGGCCCCCCGACCCATGAAGTACTCAACATATTTGTCGCGTACCTCACGAGCAGATTGGGGGGCCAAGCCAGCGCGACCAGTGTCCAGGCCAGGAATGTTCTCTGAGGGTAGTCCTGCCTCAGAGCCCATGGAGGCTAGGTACGTCTGGGAGTGCCTGCGTAGAAAATTGTGCAAAATGCAGCAGGCAAATATAACGGTGTTCAATTTATATTCCGCCAAATGTATCGATGTCAGGAACAGGCGGAACCGGTTGCTGAGGATCCCAAAGGCATTCTCGACTACCCTCCGAGCCCTGGACAACCGAAAATTGAACACACTCCTCTCTGAGGTGAGGGTCCTCTGGGGAAAAGGCCGCATTAGGTGAGGTCCAAGGCCGAAAGCCTCATCCGCTAGGAACACAAACGGAAGTCCTTCCACATTATCTTCATCTGGTGGCAATGCCAGACCACCAGTTTGGAGACGATCATAGAAATCAGTCCGTGCGAACACTCCCCCATCTGACATCCGGCCGTTCTTCCCCACGTCCACATATAGAAACTCATACTGTGCCGACACCACCGCCATCAACACGATACTATGATAACCCTTGTAATTATAATAGTAGGACCCCGAGTGGGGTGGGGGCACAATGCGGACGTGTTTCCCATCTATTGCTCCACCGCAGTTAGGAAAATCCCACCGCTCGGCAAATTGGGAAGCCACAGACTGCCATTCCTGTGGTGTGGAGGGTAGCTGTGGGGACAAACAAAAAAAGAGATTTAGTACTTTGGCACATAAACATTGCAAACATAATCCTACAAGCATCCTTGTGCAACTTTACATTTTTAAAATAGCATTTGCAAATTATGAAGTGAGAATTTCGGGGCACAAATAGATAGGCCCACTTAATTAATAAGAGACTCCACAGCCCTCTGATGGGGACAAAAACACTTTGAAGGGGGGGTGGGGGGTGTTTAAACTGTTTTTAGAAAACAATAAAAAATAAAAAAAAGTGGCATGGTGGGGGTTGGCCCGAAGATAGCATGCTGGACAGGTTAATATTGGGTAAGATCAAAATATGCAGGTAGGCCAAAATAAAAAGAACATGTAAAAGCTGATATCAACATGCATAGTGAGAAAAGGGAACGTTAGTTAAACACACAGCATATCTGGGAAATAAAATAAAAAGTTAGTTTGCCACATTATTAAAGACACATTGTGAGGTTAAAATGAGGAAACTTACCTTCATATACTCCTCGTGCATAACTTTAATGATGGCAGCACACGTGTCCGGTATGATGACCCCAAGCGCCTGCGGAGAGATGCCTGTCGAGAACTTGAGGTCCTGCAGGCTCCTCCCAGTCGCCAGGTACCGCAACGTGGCAATAAGCCTCTGCTCGGCCGTGATGGCTTGGCGCATCACAGTGTCCTGCCTCGTGATATAGGGGGACAGAAGTTCCAGCAGACTGTTGAATACGGGGTCCGTCATGCGTAGAAAATTCCTATAGTCATTAGGATTATTCTCCTGGAGTTCCCTAAGCAGAGGCATATGAGAGAACTGGTCACGCTGGCGCAACCAATTCTTGGTCCAGAAACGCCTCCGCCCCCTGTTTCTGGCCAAAGTACTGGAATAATGAACATATCCAGCAGCCATCCCATAAACAGCACCAACTCGCGAAAATTGACGCTGCTGCTCCATCATGGCTTCAAACCGGCCGGCTGGTCAGTCAAGAACACACTCCAACAGAAAGCACAATCAAATCCAGCGGTACCTGCAAAGAACGCACGACACACAGATACGAACGCACAGTACGAATCTGCTAAGCAGAACGAACTGCACGCCTGTACCCGAATGCCAACTACGTACCCACAAGCACACGCACTGAACGAGAAAATACTACCTGCTAAAGCCTGGAGACCGAGAAGCGCGAATCAGCTCTAACCAAACCTTCACTAACACGAGCAAAGCCGTAACTAGCAAAAGCGGAACAGAGGGCGTCGCCATTGACTTTGGCCTTTCCCTTTATAGTGACGTCAAACGTGGATTACGTGCACGCGTTCAGGTCCGCAGGGAAATATCGTCCGCTGGTGTGTACAAGCCAGCGGGCCAAATGAAAAAACAGCCTTGTACGCCGGAAACAGCCCGTCGGACATTTCGAACGGACATGTTTGGTCGTGTGTACTCGGCCTGAATGTTTTAAACTTGTAAACACCAAATCTCAAACCCGAGGCTCGGTCCCTAAAGTGGAGGTTCACCCTAAAAACGAATTTTTAACATTAGAGCCAGCATAGTAAGGGCATATACTTTCAGCAGATTTTTTTTTCTCCGTACTTACCTTTATATTCTGATTTGGTCCAGGGCTTCCGCGTTCTGATGACTCTGAGACTGGGCGTTCCTATCCCTGCCTCAGGGTTCCGATGACTGCGGGACTGGGCATTCCTATCCTTCGGTTCGATGATTGATGGCTTGTGAAACAGGTGACCTGTCGCACAACGCGCGTCATCAGATTTCCGTAAATAGCTGAGCTGCGAGTCAGGACTATACGGCGCCTGCGCCCGCCATGTAGAGCTGACTGCGCAGGCGCCGTATAGTGCCGACTCGCAGCTTGGCTATTTCCCGACATCTGGTGACGCGCGTTGTGCGACAGGTCACCTGTTTCACAAGCCGTCAATCATCGAACGGAAGGATAGAAACGCCCAGTCCCGCAGTCATCGGAACCCGGAAGCCCTGGACAAAAACAGAATATAAAGGTATGTACGGAGAAATAAAAAAAAAAACGCCGAAAGTAAATGCCCTTACTATGCTGGCTCTGCTAGATGTAATATTACATTTTTTTTTTTGGGTGAACCCCCGCTTTAAGTGGTTAAGGGGATAAATCTGTTCAAACCTGCCTGGCCATGCTGAATCATGAATGAACTGTGATCAACCACAATTTTTGGAAAAATGTTGTTAAATTTCACTTTCCACAACCGGGCCTGATTACTGCCAGACCTGTTAAATCAAGAAATCAAAGCTGTCTGACAAAGTGAAGCATGCTCACAGATCACAAAAAGCCACACATCATGCCACAATAAAAAAAAAAAATCAAGAACAGTTTAGAAAAAAAAAAGTAATGTACATTTATCGGTCTAGGAAAGGCTTCAAATCCATTTCTAAGGCCACGGGGAGAGCCATTTTCCACAAACGGAGATGACTTGGAACAGTGGTGAACCTTACCCCCAGAGCTCCACATCCCTGCTGTCACCACCGATCGCGGGTACCTGGCGGACATCGCGGCAGCCAGGCACGCGCATTGGCTTCCCAGTGATGCGCCGGGCACAGTGTTGCGCACGGGGAATGTAAACAACAGGACGTCCGTGGATGTCCACCCGGCACTTGAGAGCCGCGCTGTGGACGTCTTTTGTCTACAGCGCGGGTCTCAAGTGGTTAATACAGAAAATAAACAATGATAAATAATCATATATTGATCCTCTGTAGAATTACCATTTAAATACAAAAAATTATACACTTACATGTACATGCCTCTGTCACCAAAACATCAAAAGAACCAATCCTCTCCAATGGAGCCAGCCTAGATCTCCTTCCACAAAAAGTAGATGTGCACAGCAAGGGAAACCAATAAGTGAATGAACAATGGTTCATTCAAGAAAGGATTGCCACAAAAAAGGGTACAATAAATGTCCTAAAAATGGCCATGAATAAGCACTAACTAAGTGTGAAACGCGTCGGTTGTTTATGATTCTTGCTGTGTATTTGCGGTGATTGCTTATGTTCCTTCAATAAAGACAACTCAAGAGTTCTTTGGTGTGCGGCTGTCCATCCATCTTTTGCCACTTTCCATTGCCTAGTGTATTGCCAGTACCCACATCTACCTGGACTTATCCACGTTTGCATTCAGGATTTCCCTGGAGCGGTGAACCCCACTTCGCTTTGCTGTTCCTATGGTTATCTTTATCATTATCTATTGTGGCCGTTCTGGCCAATGGCAATGTTTAAAATGGCAGTCTGGCCCAGGTTTTCTGGGAAGCAAGCACACTAATGACTCAGGAGTGTGCTTGCTTCCTAGAAAACCTGGCCCAGACTATCATTTTAAACAGTGGCACAGGCCTGATGTGCCACACTATGAAGACCTTTAGCAGAAGAATCCAGAGGTTCTGTCAAGCACATACTTGAATCTAAATCATTATAGACTAAGATAAACATCTATCAAGGTTGTAGCCCCCATACTCTGGAATTCTCATCCTGCTAAAATTGCTCCCTAAAATACGCCTGAAATTAAAATAGTTGAGATTTGCTTTCTTAATAAATAAATAAAGGAAAAAAATAAAGAAAAAATAAAACAAATTAAGCTTCCACATTTAAAGCGGAGTTCCACCCAAAAATGGAACTTCCGCTTAATCCACTCCTCGCCCCCCTTACATGCCACATTTGGCAGGTAATTTTTTTTGGGGGGGAGTGGGGGCTTCAGGAGGAGTGAGACTTCCTGTCCCACTTCCTCCTTCCGCCGAGGGGCTGGTAAGGCGAATATCTTAATCGCCTTACTGCAGTCCCTCCCTGTAGGCGATTGTCTGTCCAATCGGATGGCGCAGCGCCGCTCGCGCATGCGCAGGTTATAAGCCCTGTCAGTTTATGTTTTGCCATCTCTGTCCCAATGGGAACATTTACCTTCACTTTCTGTCTCATAACAGGAAGTGAGAGGTAATCCCTGCAAATTAGGGGACCAAATTAAAATGAGTGTCCCCATTGGAGGATTTCCAATGTACTTTCAAATTACTTTCAAATTACTTTCAAATTTGCCGCGTCGTATCTTTATTTGAAATTCTCAAACAAAGATACGACAGCATTTGGCTAAGATCCGACAGGCGTACGGCTTCGTACGCCTTCGGATCTTAGGATGCAATACTTTGGCGCCCGCTGGGTGGAGTTTGCGTCGTGCTCCGCGTCGGGTATGCTAATTAGCTGTTTACGGCGGTCCACGAAGGTACTCACGTTCGTTGCATTCTCTTACGTCGTCGCTAGTCGGCTTTTTAACGTCGTAAAGTTGCGATTGCTATTTAGGTGGTGTAAAATTAGACAGCCCATGTTAAAGTATGGCCGTCGTTCCCGCGTCTAATTTAAATTTTTTTTTTTGCGTAATTCGTCCGGGAATACGAAAGTACGTAACGCACGTCGCCATTCAAAACATTACGTCGGGGCGCAAAGCACGCCGGGAAATTTCAAAACGGAGCATGCGCAGTACGTTCGGCGCGGGAACACGCCTAATTTAAATGGTACGCGCCACATTTGAATTAGGCTGGCTTGCGCCGGACGGCTTTACGCTACGCCACCGCAAGTTTACAGGCAAGTGCTTTGTGAATCAAACACTTACGCTGAAAACTTGTGGCAGTGTAACGTAAACTGGATACGTTACGTCGCCGTAAAAGTACTTGAATCTGGCCCATTGTCTTTAGTTATACTTCTGGTAAACAACAATATACAACATTTTTGTTTTTGGGTTTAGATACAACTTTAGTTTAGCCCCAAGATATCACCATCCCATCACCTACTGTATTTAGACTTCCAGCACTTGAATTGTTATTTAATTTGGATGTGGCCCTTTTTTTATTGGTCTTTGAAGGCTGTATGTATTAGTATTATGGTTATTCATTTACAATTACAACTAAATATACTATCAATAATAAAAAATAATTATAATAATACTTTACAGTATCAGCAGTCACAGAATATTAACACAAGGATTATTTTGTTAATAGTCAAACCTAAAGTTTACTTTTTGTTACTTTAACTTGTTTGTATTGCTGATATATTTAAATCTATATTTGTATTGGATTTACCTTAAAGTGGGGGTTCACCCTTAGAGGGCACTTTTCCCCCTTAGATTCCTGCTCGTTTTTACTAGGGGAATCGGCTATTTATTTTAAAATATGTGCAGTACTTACCCGTTTACGAGATGCATCCTCTCCGTCGCTTCCGGGTATGGGCTTTGGGAATGGGCGTTCCTTCTTGATTGACAGGCTTCCGAGAGGCTTCCGACGGTCGCATCCATCGCGTCACGATTTTCCGAAAGAAGCCGAACGTCGGTGCGCAGGCGCAGTATAGAGCCGCACCGACGTTCGGCTTCTTTCGGCTACGAGTGACGCGATGGATGCGACCGTCGGAAGCCTCTCGGAAGGCTGTCAATCAAGAAGGAACGCCCGCTCCCGAAGACCCATACCCGGAAGCGACGGAAGAAGATGCAGCTCGAAAACAGGTAAGTACTGCTCATATTTTAATACAAATAGCCGATTCCCCTAGACCGAACGAACAGGAAGCTAAGGGGAGAATTTTTTTTTTTTTACAAATGGGTGAACTCCCGCTTTAAGTGGTAAATTCTCTGTACATGTATAACTGAGTTTATTAAAAGTTAAAATTGATTTTACTGATTCAACAAGATAATAGATGTCCTGGGAAAGACTGTAAGAGATAATGAATGGATTGAGTCTCATTGTTCATACAAAGCCCCCTGACACCTCATCAAGGTGCACATCTAGACAAGGGGCAATTTACAGTCTATCGCTGATGAATAAACAAGAGAGCCTGCCAGTCTCATCGATGGGAATACCTAGGTGCAAGAGTTTAATGAACTGACACAGAAATAGCAATTGTAATGTTAGAGATACCCAAGATGATTTATTAGAATCCTCTGGATAAAAAAGACTAAAATAATTAAAAGTTTTATCAAGACTATCATAATACAATATAGGACAATAGTGTCACCATGTCAATACAATGCAATACAATGTTTGCAGTCTTTGTAATTTATATTTGTTGAATATGCAAAGCAGACATAACTGTATAGATTAACATTAATACAATACTGGCAAACCTTACGTCTTGTAGACTACAGCTGCAACACAATAGAAAAGTTCATTGAGTTTACTGCTATCTAAAAATATATTAAAAGCAATGAAACATTGTGTATAATAATTGTATGCATTTTTAAGAAGATGAGAGAGAGGGAGAGATGGAAAAAGATAGATAGATAGATAGATAGATAGATAGATAGATAGATAGATAGATAGATAGATAGATAGATAGATAGATAGATAGATAGATAGACCAATTGTATAGATTAACATTACTGGCCTTATACTGCCTTAAAGTGGTTGTAAAGGTTATTTTTTTTAAATAACAAACATGTCATACTTAACTCCACTGTGCAGTTTGTTTTGCACAGTTTGCCCCCAATCCTTCTGTTCTGGGGTCCCATGGCAGCTCTCTTGGCTCCTCCCTGCAATAGCTAGCCCCCTCTGGGAAGCTCTAACCTGAGGGGTTTACCTTGTGGGTGAGCTTCCATGTCATACAATCGATGTCCATAGACGCCGAGTGTATGACTCGGTCCGACTCCCCATAACCCGCGTCATTGGATTTGATTGACAGAAGCAGGAGCCAATGACATACAAATACAAATAAGAACATTCAAATAAAAAAAGGTAATGTGTACTGTAACTCTTAGGCCCCGTACACATGAGGAGACATGTCTGATGAAAACGATCTGCGGAGCATTTTCATCGGACGTGTCTCCTGGGAGCTTTTGGACTGATGTGTGTACACACCATCAGACCAAAATCCCAGCGGACAGAGAATGCGGTGACGTAGAAGACACTGACGTTCTCAAACATGGAAGTGCAATGCTTCCATGCATGCGTCAAATCAATTTGACGCATGCGCAGGATTTCGGGATGCTGGTTACATGTCATAACCAGCGGACATGTCCGATTACCATCTGACATGTCCGACGGACATGTTTCCAGCGGACAAGTTTTATAGCTTGCTAAGAAACTTTTGTCCGCTGGAAACCTGCGGACCAGTTTCAGCGGACATGTTCGACCGTGTGTACGCGGCCTTACAATATAAAAAAAAATGTTTCACAAAAAAAGAAAAAAAAAAGACCTAAAAAATAAATAAAAAGTATGATTTTACTTTCTGATATCAAATGAAGAAAGGGGAGCACTATGTTAAAAATTGTTTTTATATATGCAGCACTATTGGTAACCAAAAATAAAGCATGATTTGAAGAAACATTGCTGATTTGAAGAAATCATGAAGGCATGATTTGAAGATACACCATTATTTTTTTTATTTTATTCTTTTTCTGGATGTTCAGATTGATGGATGCCAGTCACTTTTTTGTAGCTTTTATTACATATGTGCAAAGAGAAGAGAAAGGAAGGTAGAGAAATCACAGGACACCTGGAGGTTTCTACTCAAAACACATTCCTTATCATCTGAATGTCCTTGTAACTTTAAAGTATAACTAAAGGCAAACTTTTTTTTAGATTTTGATGGGGTGTAGAGGGATTAGAACCCCTGTTTAGTTTGTCTTTCTGCCTGTGCCCCCTTAAAGGACATTCACCCTCTCTATTTGTCCTGTCTACCATTATTATTGAAAGTGAAAGTAAAAGAAAATCACAAATTTTGGGTTGTCCCCAGAAAAGTCAAAGTCTAGATAGAGTCACAGGGCCAGATCCACAAAGAAATTACGCCGGCGTATCTATTGATACGCCGCGTAATTTCAAAGTTCCCGCGTCGTATCTTTGTTTTGTATCCACAAAACAAGATACGATGAAATGAGGGATCGATCCGACAGGCGTATGTCTTAGGAGGCCGTCGGATCGTAGGTGTATATTTACGCTGGCAGCTAGGTGGCATTTCCGTTGAATTCCGTGTCGAGTATGCAAATTAGCTAGATACGAAGATCCACGAACGTACGTCCGGCCGGCCCATTTTTGCTTGACATGAGTTCTTATTTGCTAAAAGGCCCTTGCCCCAAGTTACTGAACATGTTCACTCTAACTGTTCTATGCTAAGGGTTTGAGGTAATACATACCTACTCCCTTAGTGGCCTAATGTACTACTGTATGTTTAAGTGATATGATGTAGGGAACCCCAAACTCCTGTTTGTGTGGAGTGACACCTTGGGTTCAAAACTGATAATCACTTGCATACAGTTGTGCATTGGAATCTCCTAGTGAATCATATCTTTTAACGCTAGGCTCTGGTCACATGTTGTAATGCGATCACCCCTAGAAGCTCATCGCATTCCTTTATGTAAAAGAGAGAAATGATGTAGAAAACCCCCAAACTCTTGTTTGTGTGGAGTGACGCCTGGGGTCCAATACTGAATTCTCACATAGAGAAGTGCATTTAAATTCCTTGCTAGCCGCAGTTGTGGTTCACTCCCGTTCACCAGAGCTGTTACATGCAGCAGGACACTGATCAGAAACATAACAGCAAGTCCACCTCCAAATGGATCAAACAAAGCACAATTTAGGTTTTGGAGTGGCCTAGTCAAAGCCCGGACTTAAATCCAATTGAGATGCTGTATCATGACCATACACGGGCCGTTCATGCTGGAAAACACTCCAATGTGTCTGAATTACAATTCTGCAAAGAAGAGAGGGCCAAAATTGCTCCACAGCAATGTGAAAGATTTATTACCAGTTATCGTAATTGCTTGATTGCAGTTGTTGCTGCCAAGGGTGGCACAACCAGTTATTAGGTTTAGGGGGCAATTACTTTTTCACATGAAGCCAGGCAGGTTTGGACAGCTTTTTTGCCTTAATAAATGAAACCATCATTTAAAAACAGAATTTTGTATTTGCTCGGGTTATCTTTGTGTAATAATAACATTTGTTTGATTATCTGAGTCATTTAAGTGTGACAAATATGCAAAAAAAAAATCATAAAGGGGGCAAATGATTTTTCACAGCATTGTAGGTGAGTAAATGGTACAGGCAGGGTGGATCCAGGTGGGCAACAGGGAAATTGCCACCCCCGAGAAATTTGTTTTAGTTGCGGAATTTGCATGCGCCGGGCGGTTCTGCGGCGAGTCACAGTCAGAGAGTGTGCGGCCAGCTGGTCGGCTCTGCGGGTGTGCAGGCAGCTGGCCAATCAACAAGCCGGGGGAGCAGAGAGATGACACGCCCGTCTTGTATCCCTGCAATAACTTCCGCCCTCACTGTGCAGGCAGCAGAGAGATTAAATCATCTCTCTGCTGCCTGACTCTGACAAGCAAAACACCACCTTAGCAAGTGACAATCCCCAAGGTGTGGCAGGTGAGGTGGCAAGTGACAATATGCATCTGGTGGCAGGCAAGTGACATTCCGCAACTTGTGGCAGGTGACATGGCAAGTGAGAATCCGCAACATGTGGCAGGTGATGTGGCAAGTGACAATCTGCAACTTGTAAAAAGGTGACGTGGCAAGTGACAATCTGCATCTGGTGGCAGGCAAGTGACAATCCGCAACATGTGGCAGGTGATGTGGCAAGTGACAATCTGCATCTGGTGGCAGGCAAGTGACATTCCGGAACTTGTGGCAGGTGATGTGGCAAGTGACAATCCGCAATGTGTGACAAGTGACAATACACAACATGTGGCAGGCGACATGGCAAGTGACAATCTGCAACTTGTGACAGGTGACGTGGCAAGTGACAATCTGCATCTGGTGGCAGGCAAGTGACAATCCGCAACATGTGGCAGGTGATGTGGCAAGTGACAATCCGCAATGTGTGACATATGACAATACACAACATGTGGCAGGCGACATGGCAAGTGACAATCCGCAACTTGTGGCAGGTGATGTGGCAAGTGACAAGCTGCATCTGGTGGCAGGTGACGTGGCAAGTGACACTCAGGGCTCCCACGGATTCTGCATTATGGTGAGTTGAACCATTTAATTTTATATTACAATGTAATAATATAAATAATGCGCTCCAATCATCCTGACACCATAACAACCATGGTGCCGTGATCATTGAAGCGCTAATACCAGTCATTTCCCTGATAAATTGCCCCCCAAAAATATATTTTCTGGTAGTGCCCCTCCTGAGAGTAGACTCTGGATCCGCCCATGGGTACAGGTTAAAATTGATATCAGTCAAACCCAAAATTTGTGCATGCTGAAATTAAATTACTGTATGTGTGATTACTCCACGATAAACAAACATATACTGAATATGTGTACCAGTATGAGTGCTAATAATAATGAATATCAGCTCAGAAAATGAAGAGAGCACTTTTCACCTGTTCTCTCCTGCCTAGAGAGAGTCACAGTCTTCAGTCTCTTCCAGGCACAGTCTCAGTATTGGGCTGCTAGATGCACTAAACACTCTGAGAGTCCCTTTTGTTGGTAATTTTGGTTAGGGATGAGCCCGATGTTTAAGTTGAACTTAAGTTCAACTTGAACATCGGACATTATGCAGATTTGAAAGCTGCGGAGCCCCATTAAAGTCTATGGGACACTAACATGAAAAAACAAAAGTGCTCATTCTAAAGGCTTATGTGCAAGTTATTGCCATAAACAATGTTTGGGGACCCGGGTCCTGCCCCAGGGGATATGTATTAATGCAAAAAAGTTTTTAAAGCTGCCTTTTTGACGAGCAGTGATTTCAATAATGCTTAGATAATAAAAATGAAATATTCCTTTTAAATATCATGCCTGGTGGGTGTCCTTAGTATGCCTGTAAAGTAGCGCATCTTTCCCATGATTAGAACAATACCACAGCAAAATTACATTTCTAAAGGAAAAATATAATTTAAAACTGTGGCTGTATTGTCGGATTCCGGCAATATAGATAAAAATCTTTGAAAAAAAGGCATGGGGCTCTGGGTCATGCCCCAGGGGACGTGTATCAATGCAAAAAAAAGTTTTAAAATTGTTCGTTTTTTTCAGGAGCAATGATTTTAATAATGCTTAAAGTGAAACAATAAAAATACATGGCTTACATTCAATTATAGCAGAAATTGTTTCCGTTCAAGTACCTCCAACAGGATAATTTTTAGTCCTTCTTTTAAAGGAACACTAAATATTTTTTTTTTAAATAACAAACATGGTATACTTACCTCCACTGTGCAGCTCGTTTTGCACAGAGTGTCCCCAAACCCTGTCTTCTGGGGTCCCTCGGTGGCTGTCTCAGCTCCTCCTCGCAAAAGCTTTCTACCTTCATGCGAGCAAGCTCGCATGGTGGAAAGCTTTTGCGAGCGCGTTCCCATGATACAGCGCCGGCCATAGCCGCTGACTGTATCACTCGGCCCCACCCCCAGCACACTGCGTCATCAGCTGACCATCACCATCACCATCACCGGGCGCGTACATCACATGTACGCGCCCGGGAATTTCGAACGGTCAGGTAAGTAAAACGGGGGTTCGGGGGGGGCGGTGCCATTGGATGTTTTTTCACCTTAATGCATAGGATGCAGTAAGGTGAAAAAACATTTACCTTTACAACCCCTTTAACTTTCACAAGTGATGTAATGAGAATCCCTGGTAGATAAGAACCCCAAGTACATGGCACAACTATTTTATGTAAGGCAGGCCATAGACAGAGGGAATTTCCTTCCTGCAACCATAGGTTGCAGTAAAAAAAAATCACAATTCCCCCATCATAACAGAATTTCCCCATCAACACAATAAAAGCCCGACCATCTCCACTCTGTCCAAAACTAAAAAAAATAAAAATGTTTTGTCTTTAGTTATACTTCTTGTAAACAACAATATACAACATTTTTGTTTTAGGGTTTAGATAACACTTTGGTTTAGCCCCAAGATATCACCATCCCATCACCTACTGTATCTAGACTTCCAACACTTGAATTGTTATTTAATTTGGATGTGGCCCTTTTTTATTGGTCCTTGAAGGCTGTATGTATTAGTATTTTAGTTATTCATTTACAATTACAACTAAATATACTATCAATACTAAAAAATAATTATAATAATATTTTACAGTATCAGCAGTCACAGAATATTAACATAAGGATTATTTTGTTAATAGTCAAACCTAAAGTTTACTTTGTGTTACTTTAACTTGTTTGTATTGCTGATATATTTAAATCTACATTTGTATTGGATTTACCTTAAGTGGTAAATTCTCTTTACATGTATAACTGAGTTTATTAAAAGTTCAAATTGATTTTACTTTTTCAACAAGAGAATAGATGTCCTGGGAAAGACTGTAAGAGATAATGAATGGATTGAGTCTCATTGTTCATACAAAGCCCCCGACACATCATCAAGGTGCACATCTAGACAAGGGGCAATTTACAGTCTAGCGCTGATGAATAAACAAGAGAGCCTGCGAGTCTCATCGATGGGAATACCTAGGTGCAAGAGTTTAATGAACTGACACAGAAATAGCAATTGTAATGTTAGAGATACCCAAGATGATTTATTAGATTCCTCTTGATAAAAAAGACTAAAATAATTACAAGTTTTATCAAGACTATCATAATACAATATAGGACAATAGTGTCACCATGTCAATACGATGCAATATAATGTGTGCAGTCTTTGTAATTCATATTTGTTGAATATTCAAAGCAGACATAACTGTATAGATTAACATTAATACAATACTGGCAAACCTTACGTCTTGTAGACTACAGCTGCAACACAATAGAAACGTCCATTGAGTTTACTGCTATCTAAAAATATATTAAAAGCAATGAAACATTGTGTATAATAATTGTATGCATTTTTAAGAAGATAAGAGAGAGGGAGAGATAGAAAAAGATAGATAGATAGATAGATAGATAGATAGATAGATAGATAGATAGATAGATAGATAGATAGATAGATAGATAGATAGATAGATAGATAGATAGATAGATTAACATTACTGGCCTTATACTGCCTTAAAGTGGTTGTAAAGGTTATTTTTTTTAAATAACAAACATGTCATACTTACCTCCACTATGCAGTTTGTTTTGCACAGAGTGGCCCCGATCCTCCTGTTCTGGGGTCCTATGGCAGCTCTCTTGGCTCCTCCCTGCAACAGCTAGCCCCCTCTGGGAAGCTCTAACCTGAGGGGGTTACCTTGCGGGTGAGCTTCCGTGTCATACAATCGACGTCCATAGACGCCGAGTGTATGACTCGTTCCCACTCCCCGGAAGCCGCGTCATTGGATTTGATTGACAGAAGCGGGAGCCAATGACATACAAATAAGAAAATTCAAATACAAAAAGTTAATGTTTACTGTAACTCTTACAATATAAAAAAAATGTTTCACAAAAAAAAAGAAAAAAAAAAGACTTACTGTAGGCCCAGATTCTCAAACAATTATGTTGCTCCTGGGCAGCGTAACGTATGTGCTTTACGTTACACCGCCACAGGTTTACAGCGTTAGTGCCTGATTCTCAGAACACTTACCTGTAAACTTGCGGCGGTGTATCGTAAAAAAAAGACTTAAAAAATAAATAAAAAGTAAAATTTTACTTACTGATATCAAATGAAGAAAGGGGAGCACTATGTTAAAAAAAAAACAAAATAAAACAATTATATATGCAGCACTATTGGTAACCAAAAATAAAGCATGATTTGAAGAAACTTTGCTGATTTGAAGAAACTTTGCTGATTTGAAGAAACTTTGCTGATTTGAAGAAACTTTGCTGATTTGAAGAAACTTTGCTGATTTGAAGAAACTTTGCTGATTTGAAGAAACTTTGCTGATTTGAAGAAATCATGAAGGCATGATTTGAAGATACACCACATTTTTCTCTTCAGCCACTCGATAGCTATGTTATCAATGTGCCACATAGTTGGCAAGTGATGCCCCCACCACATTCTTGGGAGAAGTTATTTTTTCTTGATGTTCAAATTGATGGATGCCAGTCACTTTTTTGTAGCTCTTAATACATATGTGTAAAGATAAGAGAAAGGAAGGTAGAGAAATCACAGGACACCTGCAGGTTTCTACTCAAAACACATTCCTTATCATGTGAATCTCCTTCTAACTGTAAAGTATAACTAAAGGCAAACTTTTCTTTTTTAGATTTGGATGGGGTATAGAGGGATTATAACCCCTGTTTAGTTTATATTTCTGCCTGTGCCCCCTTTAATGACATTCACCCTCTCTATTTGTCCTGTCTACCATTATTATTGAAAGTGAAAGTAAAATATGGGCTGCTAGATGCACTAAACACTCTAAGGCCCCGTATATACGGTCGGACAAAACCGATGAGAATGGACCGAGGTTCAGGGTCCAAACCGACTGTGTGTATAGCCCATCGGTCTGTTTTCCTTCGGTCCAAAATTTTAAAACATGCTTCAAAACCGAACCGATGGACCGCTGCCCGATCGGTCCAAACTGATGGTTAGTACAGAAAAGCATCGGTTCAAAACCCGCGCATGCTCAGAATCAAGTTGACACATGCTTGGAAGCATTGAACTTCGTTTTATTCAGCACGTCGTGTGTTTGACGTCACCGCGTTCTGACCCGATCGTTTTTTGGAACGATGGTGTGTACACATATCAGGCCACTTCAGCGGTGAACCGATGAAAACGGTCCGTCAGACCATTCTCATCGGTTTGGAACGACCGTGTGTACAAGGCCTCAGAGTCCCTTTTGCTGGTAATTTTGGGTAGGGATGAGCCGATGTTTAAGTCGAACGTAAGTTCAACTTGAACATTGGGTGTTCGCCTGTTCGCTGAACAGCAAACATTATGCAAATTTGAAAGCTGCGGAACCCCATTAAAGTCTATGGGACACTAACATGAAAAAACAAAAGTGCTCATTCTAAAGGCTTATGTGCAAGTTATTGCCATAAACAGTGTTTGCCCCAGGGGATATGTATTAATGCAAAAATGTTTTTAAAACTGCCACTTGACAAGCAGTGATTTTAATAATGCTTAACCACTTGACACCCGCACGCCGTCATATGACGTCCAAAACGGGGACCTGTTATCCCGGGTGGACGTCATATGACGTCCTGGGATTTGAGGGGGGATATCTCAATGATGCCTGCACCCCGAGGCATCATTGAGATATCATTTTTTAGCGGCGGCGATCCTGTGCACCGTAAGAACGATCATAGCGGCGGTTCCACCGCTAGATCGTTCTTACAGGCGGCGGGAGGGGACATCCCCCCTCCCGCCGCCATCCGGTGCTTCTCCGGGCTCTCCCGTCCCACCGGGGGCCCGGAGAGATGATCGCTGTCCGCCGGATGTTTGCCATAGAGAAGACTGGTGACCAGATGGTCACCAGTCATCTTTATGACCGTCGGAGGCCCGGGCGCGATGTGATGACGTCACGCCCGGGTCCCCGTAAGTAAACAAATCGCAATTGCGGCTAGTTTGAATGAGATCTGTGAATTTATTTTCACGATCTCATTCTTTCCAGCCTGGAGGAGAGATGTGGGGTCTTATTGACCCCGCATCTCTCCTTAAAGAGGACCTGTCACACACATTCCTATTACAAGGGATGTTTACATTCCTTGTAATAGGAATAAAAGCGATTGAAAAAAAAAGTGTAAAAAAAAGTGTAAAAAATAAAGAAATAAGTAAAATAAAAAATAAAAAATAATAATAAAAAAATTAAAATTCCCCTGTCCCGGTAGCTCGCGCTCAGAAGCGTACGCACACGAAAGTCCCACCCACGTATGTAAACATCGTTCAAACCACACATGTGAGGTGTCGCCGCGTGCGTTAGAGTGTGTGCAACAATTCTAGCACTAGACCTCCTCTGTAACTCTAAACTGGCAACTTGTAAACATTTTAAAGTGTCGCCTATGGAGATTTTTAAGTAACGAAGTTTGGCGCCATTCCATGAGTGTACGCAATTTTAAAGTGTGACATGTTAGGTATCTAGTTACTCGGCGTAACATCATCTTTCATATTTTACCAAAAAATTGGGCTAACGTTACTGTTTTGTTATTTTTTAATTTATGAAACAATTTTTTTTACAAAAAAAGCCGTTTGAAAAATTATTGCGCAAATACGGTGGAAGATAAAAAGTTGCAATGACCGCCATTTTATTCCCTAGGGTGTCTGCTAAAAAAACATATATAATGTTTGGGGGTTCTGAGTAATTTTCTAGCAAAAGAATGATGATTTGTACATGTAGGAGAGAAGTGCCAGAATAGGCCCGGGAAGGAGGTGGGTTTTAAAGCCCGGTATTGAAGTGGTTAAATAATACAAATTTAATATTCCTTTTAAATATCATGCCTGTGGGGTGTCCTTAGTATGCCTGTAAAGTAGCGCATCTTTCCCATGATTAGAACAATACCACAGCAAAATTACATTTCTAAAGGAAAAAATATAATTTAAAACTGTGGCTGTAATGTATTGTCGGATTCTGGCAATATAGATAAAAATCTTAAAAAAAAGGCACGGGGACCTGGGTCATGCCCCAGGGGACGTGTATCAATGCAAAAAAAACGTTTTAAAAATTGTCGTTTTTTTCAGGAGCAGTGATTTTAATAATGCTTAAAGTGAAACAATAAAAATACATGGCTTACATTCAATTATAGCAGAAATTGTCTCCATTCAAGTACCTCCAACAGGTTCATTTTTAGATCTTCTTTTAACTTTCACAAGTAATGAGAATCCCTCGTAGGTAAGAACCCCAAGTACATGGCACAACTATTTTATGTAAGGCTGGCCATAGACAGAGGGAATTTCCTTCCCATCAACCCAGACAGTGCTGACATGAAAATTCCTCCCATTGAGACATTGAATTCTCCCAGCGGGGGGGGGGGGGGCAGTAAAGCCATCCCCTTTGGGAGAAGACAGTGAATATTTCTAGAGGCTATAGCAGCCACTAGTGATAATTGCAAGTAAAATCGGTCAGGCTGGTTGAACCGAAGTTGATCGATCGATCAGCTTGGTACATTCAGCCTGCCCATACAGGGTTCAAATCTCAGCCAGGTCCTGCTGAACCATCCAAGATTCGAACGGTGTATGGCCAGGCTAAGAGAAATCCTGAAAAATTGAAATTTTTGGATACTTCAGGACTGGAGTTAAGAAACACTGTTTGTGATGACCCTATCCTGTGCGTTTTCTCTCAGTGTTAAAACATGCATGGCTTTCTGGCTTTCTATAAATGTGTAACTGTATATGAAGCCTTGCTGTTCCTATGGTTGTCTTTATCATTATCTATTGTGGCCATTCTGGCCAATGGCAATGTTTAAAATGGCAGTCTGGCCCAGGTTTTCTGGGAAGCAAGCACACTAATGACTCAGGAGTGTGCTTGCTTCCTAGAAAACCTGGCCCAGACTATCATTTTAAACAGTGTCACAGGCCCGACGTGCCACACTATGAAGACCTTTAGCAGAAGAATCCAGAGGTTCTGTCAAGCACATGTTTGAATCAAAATCATTATAGACTAAGATAAACATCTATCAAGGTTGTAGCCCCCATAATCTAGAATTCTCATCCTGCTAAAATTGCTCCCCAAAATACGCCTGAAATTAAAATAGTTGTGATTTGCTTTCTTAATAAATAAATAAATAAATAAAGGAAAAAAATAAAGAAAAAATAAAACAAATTCAGCTTCCACATTTAAAGTAGAATTAAAGTGAAAACTTTTTGTATATATTGAATAGAGTAAAGGAGGGTTATAAGCCCTGTCAGTTTATGTTTTGCCATCTCTGTCCCATTGGGAAAATTTACCTTCACTTCCTGTCTCATAACATGAAGTGAAAGGTAAACCCTGCAAATTAGGGGACCACATTAGGGGACCTCCAGTTCACCAGAATGAGTGTCCCCATTGGAGGATTTCCCCTCTACAATTTTTCTGGGGACAACACAAAATGTGGCGTTTTTCTTTTTTTTTTTACTTTAACTTATGATGATAATGGTAAACAAGATAAATAAAGAGAGAGAATATCCCTAACAGGGACACAGACTGCAATAAAAACCTGACCATCTCCGCTCTGTTCAAAACTAAAAATAAATAAAAATGTTTTGTCTTTAGTTATACTTCTGGTAAACAACAATATACAACTATTTTTTTGGGGGGGTTTAGATACAACTTTGGTTTAGCCCTAAGATATCACCATCCCATCACCTACTGAATCTAGACTTCCAGCACTTGAATTGTTATTTAATGTGGATGTGGCCCTTTTTTATTGGTCCTTGAAGGCTGTATGTATTAGTTACATAGTTACATAGTTAGTCAGGTTGAAAAAAGACACAAGTCCATCCAGTTCAACAAAAATAAATAAACAAACAAAATAAAAAACACAGTACAATCCCATACACCCAACTCCATACCCACAGTTGATCCAGAGGAAGGCGAAAAAAACCAGCAGAGCATGAGATCCAATTTGCTACAGCAGGGGAAAAAAAATCCTTCCTGATCCCCCGAGAGGCAATCGGATTTACCCTGGATCAACTTTACCTAGAAATCTTAGTACTCAGTTTTATTCTGTACATTTAGGAAAGAATCCAGGCCTTTCTTAAAGCAACCTACTGAGCTGGCCAGAAACACCTCTGGAGGGAGTCTGTTCTACATTTTCACAGCTCTTACTCTGAAGAAACCTTTCCGTATTTGGAGGTGAAATCTCTTTTCCTCTAGACGTAAAGAGTGCCCCCTTGTCCTCAGTGTTGACCATAAAGTGAATAACTCAACACCAAGTTCACTGTATGGACCTCTTATATATTTGTACATGTTGATCATATCCCCCCTTATTCTTCTCTTCTCAAGAGTGAAAAAATTCAGTTCCTCTAATCTTTCCTCATAGCTGAGCTCCTCCATGCCTCTTATCAGTTTGGTTGCCCTTCTCTGCACTTTCTCCAGTTCTCCGATATCCTTTTTGAGAACTGGGGCCCAAAACTGAACTGCATATTCCAGATGAGGTCTTACTAATGATTTATACAGGGGCAAAATTATATCTCTTTCTCTGGAGTCCATACCTCTCTTAATACAAGAAAGGACTTTGCTCGCTTTGGAAACCGCAGCTTGGCATTGCATGCCATTATTGAGCTTATGATCAACTAAAAGCCCCAGATCCTTCTCCACTACAGATCCCCCCAGTTGTACTCTCCCTAGTATGTATGATGCATGCATATTCTTAGCCCCCAAGTGCATAACTTTACATTTATCTACATTAAACCTCATCTGCCACTTAGTCGCCCAATTAGACAGAGCATTGAGGTCGGCTTGTAAATTGGAGACATCCTGCAAGGACGTTATTCCACTGCATAGCTTGGTGTCATCTGCAAAGACAGAAATGTTACTTTTGATCTAAGACCCAATATCATTTATAAAGATATTAAAAAGTAAGGGTCCCAGCACTGAACCTTGGGGTACACCACTGATAACCTTGGACCATTCAAAGTAAGAATTATTAACCACGACTCTCTGAATTCTGTCTTTCAGCCAGTTTTCTATCCATTTACAAACTGCTATATCCAATCCTGTAGACCTTACCTTACACATGAGCCGTGTGTGCGGAACTGTATCGAATGCTTTTGCAAAATCCAAATATATCAAGTCCACTGCCACGCCTCTGTCCAGGGTTTTACTTACCTCTTCATAAAAGGAAATCAGGTTTGTCTGACAACTTCTGTCTTTCATGAATCCATGCTGTCTGCTGCTTAAATAGTTTGTTTCCAGCAAGCACTCATCCATGTGGTCTTTTATTATTCGTTCCAGTATCTTCCCAACTATAGAAGTTAAACTAACAGGTCTATAGTTACTTGGTAAAGACTTTGTTCTCTTTTTAAATATAGGCACCACATTGGCCCTGTGCCAATCCAGTGGTACTATTCCTGTCATTAATGAGTCCCTAAATATTAGATACAGTGGCTTTGAAATGACAGAGCTCAATTCTTTTAGGATCCGTGGGTGGATGCCATCTGGTCCAGGTGCTTTATCCACCTTTATTCTGTCTAAATATTTGTGGACCATATCACTTTTGAGCCATTGTGTATCATTTGGGGCTGTGTCACTCCCACCCCCATTATGGACATGAGCTCCCCCATGCTCCATTGTATACACAGAGCTGAAGAAAGCATTTAATAAATTAGCCTTCTCTTTGTCCCCAGTCACCCACTCTAGATTATTTTGTAAGGGGCCTATATGCTCAGACTTCACCTTTTTACTATTAATATATTTAAAGAATTTTTGGGGGTTTGTCCTACTATCTTTTGCAATCTGTCGTTTGTTTTGAATTTTTGCATCCTTGATTTCCTTTTTACATATCCTGTTATATTCTTTGTAACATTTAAACGACACTAGTGTTTCTTCATTTTTATATTTTTTAAAATCTATTTTCTTATTGTTTATAGCTTTTTTTAACTTTTAAACTTATTGCCCATGGGAATATACTTTGCAGTGAGTTCATGAACGGTCTTTTTAAAGAATTCCCATTTCTGTTCTGTGTTCATCTGTGCCAATATTCCCTCCCAACCTAAGTCCTGGAGAGCAGCCCTCATCCTTGGAAAATTTGCTCTCTTGAAATTGAGTGTTTTTATCTTTCCTGTATGTATTTCTTGCTTATAGTTAACATTAAATGAAATCATGTTATGATCACTGCTACCCAGGTGTTCCTTTATCTGAACATTAGTAATAAGCTCTGCATTGTTTGAGATTACCAGGTCCAACAGAGCATCATTCCAAGTTGGGGCCTCAATAAACTGTACCATAAATTGTCCTGCAATAGGTTTTTACATTTTTGTCCTTTAACTGTCCCAGCAATGCCATTATTCCAGTCAATTTCTGGGTAGTTAAAATCCCCCATTATTATCACCGTCCCAGCCCTTGCAGCCCTTTCCATCTGTGCAAGGAGCTGAGTCTCCACCGCCTCATTAACATTGGGTGGTCTATAACAAACTCCAATGAATAACTTTGAACTACACACATCTGTGTGCAGTTCCACCCATAATGCTTCAGCCTCATCACACTCTCCATCAACCAGGTCCTCTTTCACGCTTGCTTTGAGGTCACTTCTCACATAGAGACAGACCCCTCCACCTTTCCTTTTTACCCTGTCTTTCCAAAAGAGAACATAGCCAGGAATATTAATAGCCCAGTCATGTGAGGATTGAAGCCAAGTTTCAGCAATACTGATTACATCATAGCTCTCCTCCTGCGCCAAAGCTTCCAACTCACCTCTTTTGCTTGGTAGACTTCTGGCATTGGTAAACAAACACTTAAGAGCCGGTTCACACTGGGGCGACTTGGGATCCGACTTGAAGTCGCCTCAAGTTGTCCCAAGTCGCGCTGTCGAGAAAAACAATGCAAGTGAATGGGAGCGGTGTTAATACACACGACTCGAGTCGCTCCGACTTCAAAAGAAGTTCCTGCACTACTTCAATCCGACTTGTAGGCGATTTGTACCCATTGATTTCAATGGAAGTCGCCTCCAAGTCTGATCCAAGTCTGATCACTGTCTTAACTGAAGCGACTTTCTAGGAAGATAACATACATTTCTCAGGCAAACCTCTCCCTCCCCCTCTCTCCCCTAGAGCTGATTGTTGTTTGATTGGCCACTGGAAAGTCTCCTGTCCTGGAGACGACTTCAAGTCATGTTGTAAATCCCCCCAGATCGCCTTGTGGTTCATGCTCAAGTCGTGTCGGAGTCGCCTCTGAAAGTCGCGCTGGAAGTCGTGTCACCCTAGTGTGAACCGACTCTAAATGTATTATTTCATTTTTCTCTGGTGTTTTTTATATAATTTTTAGTATTATTGTTATTCATTTACAATTTCAACAAAATATACTATCAATACTAAAAAATAATTATAATAATACTTTACAGTATCAGCAGTAGGGATGAGCTTTGAGTTCGAGTCGAACTCATGTTTGACTCGAACATTGCCTGTTTGCCTATTCGGCGAACAACGAACAATTTGGGGTGTTCGCGGCAAATTCGAAAAGCTGCGGAACACCCTGTTAAAGTCTATGAGAGAAATCTAAAGTGCTCATTTTAAAGGCTAATATGCAAGTTATTGTCCTAAAAAGTGTTTGGGGACCTGGGTCCTGTCCCAGGGGACATATATCAATGCAAAAAAAGTTTTAAAAACGGCCGTTTTTTTTGGGAGCAGTGAATTTAATAATGCTAAAAGTGAAACAATAAAAGTGAAATATTACTTTAATGTTCGTACCTAGGGGGGTGTAAAGTTAGCATGTGAAATATCGCATGTTTCTCGTACATAGAACTGTCCCTTCACAAAGTGTCATTTCTGAAAGGAAAAAAAAGTCATTTAAAACCGGACTTGCGGCTATAATGAATTGTCAGCTCCGGCAATTCATAGGGAATTCATTCATAAAAAAAAAAAAAAAGCGTGGGGGTCCCCCCAAATTCAATTGCCATGCCCTTCAGGTCTGGTGTGGATTTTAAGGGGAATTTAATTTTTTTTAAAAATGGCATGGAGTTCCCCCAAAAATCCACACCAGACCCCTTAACCGAGCACGTTAACCTGGCCGGCCGCAGAAAAGAGGGGGGGACAGAGTGCGGCCCCCCTCTCCTAAACCATACCAGGCCACATGCCCTCAACATGGGGAGGATGTCCCCATTTGGATGGGGACAAGGGCCTCATCCCCACAACCCTTGCCCGGTGGTTATGGGGGTATGCGGGCGGGGGGGCTTATCAGAATCTGAAAGATCCCTTTAACAAAGGGGACCCCCAGATCCTGCCCCCCCTATGTGAATTGGTAATGGGGTACATTGTACCCCTACCATTTCACAAAGGAAGTGTAAATAATTGTAAAAAACACACACCGTAGAAAAAAGTCCTTTATTAATAAAAAAAAAGGAAAAAACTCCAGCGATGGTAATCTACTCGGTCCCGGCTCCCTGCTCCAACGTTGTCTGTATCCAACGACGGGTGATCTCCACTCCGGTCCAGAGAAGATCGTCCGGGATCCAGAGCACCATCGCCGGCCTTCTCTCTCCGCCTGACACCGCCCGGCAAATGAGCGGCTGGAGCTTTAAAATGTCTTATATTTGTGAGGCGCGGCCACCATCACGTGACCCAGTCCCCCTCTGATGCACCCTCTGCTACGTCACTGGGGAAGTCCAGGCTTCCCCCATTGCATCAGAGGGGGCGGGGTCACATGACGGTGGCCCCGCCTCACAAATATAAGAAATGTCAAAGCTCCAGGCGCGTCATTCGCTGGGCTGTGTCCGGCGGAGAGAGGAGGAGGGCGATGCTGCGCTCTGGATCCCGGACAATCTTCTCATCGCTGGACCGGAGAGGAGATCACCCATCGCTGGATATAGACAACGTTGGAGCAGGGAGCCTGGACCGAGTGGATTACCATCGTTGGATTTTTTTTCTTTTTTTTTTATTAATAAAGGACCTTTTTTCTACGGTGTGTGTGTGTGTGTGTGTTTTTTACAATTATTTACACTTCCTTTGTGAAATGGTAGGCGTATAATGTACCCCATTAACAATTCACATGGGGGGGCCAGGATATGGGGGTCCCCTTTGTTAAAGGGGTCTTCCAGATTCCGATAAGCCCCCCGCCCGCAGACCCCCACAACCACCGGGCAAGGGTTGTGGGGATGAGGCCCTTGTCCCCATCAACATGGGGACATCCTTCCCATGTTGAGGGCATGTGGCCTGGTATGGTTCAGGAGAGGGGGGGCGCACTCTTTCCCCCCATCTTTTCTGCGGCCGGCCAGGTTAATGTGCTCGGATAAGGGGTCTGATGTGGATTTTTGGGGGAACTCCATGCCATTTAAAAAAAAAATGGGGTGGAGTTCCCCTTAATATCCACACCAGACCTGAAGAGTCTGGAATGGATATTTGGGGGAAACTCCACGTCATTTTTTTTTAAAATTGACGGCTGGGTTCCCCTTAATATCCATACCAGACCTGAAGGGCCTGGTAATTGAATTTGGGGGGACCCCCACGCTTTTTTTTTATGAATGAATTCTCTCTGAATTGCAGGAGCCGACAATTCATTATAGCCGCAAATCCGGTTTTAAAATACTTTTTTTCCTTTCAGAAATTACACTTTGTGCAGGGACAGTTCTATGTACGGGAAACATGCGATATTTCACATGCTAACTTTACACCCCCCCAGGTACGAAATTTAAAGTAATATTTTGCTTTTATTGTTTCACTTTTAGCATTATAAAAAAATTCACTGCTCCCGAAAAAACGGCAGTTTTTAAAACTTTTTTTGCATTGATACATGTCCACTGGGACAGGACCCAGGTCCCCAAACACTTTCTAGGACAATAACTTGCATATTAGCCTTTACAATTAGCACTTTAGATTTCAAATGTTCGAGTCCCATACACTTTAACAGGTTTCTAAAGTTCACTGAACATTTGGTGTGTTCGCAAGTTCTAGTGCGAACCGAACAGGGGGGTGTTCGGCTCCTCACTAATCAGCAGTCACAGAATATTAACATAAGGATTATTTTGTTAATAGTCAAACCTAAAGTTTACTTGTTGTTACTTTAACTTGTTTGTATTGCTGATATATTTAAATCTATATTTGTATTGGATATACCTTAAGTGGTAAATTCTCTTTACATGTATAACTGATTTTATTAAAAGTTCAATTTGATTTTACTGATTCAACAAGAGAATAGATGTCCTGGGAAAGACTGTAAGAGATAATGAATGGATTGAGTCTCATTGTTCATACAAAGCCCCCGACACCTCATCAAGGTGCACATCTAGACAAGGGGCAATTTACAGTCTATCGCTGATGAATAAACAAGAGAGCCTGCCAGTCTCATCGATGGGAATACCTAGGTGCAAGAGTTTAATGAACTGACACAGAAATAGCAATTGTAATGTTAGAGATACCCAAGATGATTTATTAGATTCCTCTTGATAAAAAAGACTAAAAGAATTAAAAGTTTTATCAAGACTATCATAATACAATATAGGACAATAGTGTCACCATATCAATACAATGCAATACAATGTTTGCAGTCTTTGTAATTCATGTTTGTTGAATATGCAAAGCAGACATAACTGTATAGATTAACATTAATACAATACTGGCAAACCTTACGTCTTGTAGACTACAGCTGCAACACAATAGAAAAGTCCATTGCCCCTGATTCCCAAAAGAGATACGCAGACTTAACTGCTGTTCAGTCTGTGCCTAACTTTGGAAACAATTCTCAAAAGGCTTTTTCCAAAGTTAGGCAGAAAATCTGACATGTGTAAGACACTTACACGGTCAGATCTTAGGATGCAGTACCGCATCCGCCGCTGGGGGCATTTCTCATGGAAATGCAGCTTTGAGTATGCAAATGAGGACTTAAGCAGATTCTCAAAGCATTTCAGCATTGTGATTTCTGCGTAAGTTCCGATTTTGCTTGCGCAAAACTAGGGCTGGTTTTACAATGTGTAAAGTTAGTCACACCTTGTAAAGGCCCATTCAAGCGACGGCATTTGGTATGCATTCCTGAGGGAGAACTCCACGGCAATTTTTAAATTCAAAACCGGCATGGGTTCCCCCCCAGGAGCATACCAGGCCCTTAGGTCTGGTATGGGTTGTAAGGAGACCCCCCCTACGCCGAAAAATCGACGTAGGGGGTCCCCCTACAATCCATACCAGACCCGTATCCAAAGCACGCTACCCAGCCGGTCAGGAATGGGAGTGGGGACAAGCGAGCGCCCCCCCCCCTCCTGAGCCGTGCCAGGCCGCATGCCCTCAACATGGGGGGGTTGGGTGCTCTGGGGCGCACTGCGGGCCCCCCCACCCCAGAGCACCCTGTCCCCATGTTGATGAGGACAGGACCTCTTCCCGACAACCCTTGCCGTTGGTTGTCGGGGTCTGCGGGCGGGGGCTTATCGGAATCTGGGAGTCCCCTCAAATAAGGGGGCCCCCAGATACCGGCCCCCCACCCTAAGTGAATGGATATGGAGTACATCGTACCCCTACCCATTCACCTGGAGGCAAAAAGTAAAAGTTAGTAAACACACAACACAAGGGTTTTTAAAATAATTTATTATTCTGCTCCGGAGGCCCCCCTGTCTTCTTTATTAGCTCTATTACCAGGGGGGCTTCTTCTTTCACTCTCCAGGGGTCTTCTTCCACTCTCCGGGGGTCTTCTTCCACTCTCCGGGGGGGTTTCTTCTTCCGCTCTCCGGGGGTCTTCTTCTATCTTCGCCTCTCTCCGCTGTTGACTCGGCGAACCCCGGTTCTTCTGCAGATGTCAGGTGCCTTCTTCTTCAGCGCTGGCTGCCTGCTATCTTTGTGTGTTAGCTCAATTAGTAACAGGCCACGTGGGTACCTACCGGAGCATGATGGGACGGTGATGCCTATATAAATGGGATGCAAGGCGCGCTTCCATCATTGCAGTGACAAGATGCGACGAGTCAACATCGGAAGAGGGGAGAAGAACAGAAGAGAAGAACCTGACGTCACAGAAGACCGCGATGGCTGCCTGCTCGTAATTGAGCTAACACACAAAGATAGCAGGCAGCCAGCGCTGAAGAAGAAGGCACCGGACATCTGCAGAAGAACCGGGGTTCGCCGAGTCAACAGCGGAGAGCGGCGAAGATAGAAGAAGACCGCCGGAGAGCGGAGAAGCCCCCCCCGGAGAGCGGAAGAAGAAACCCCCCCCGGAGAGTGGAAGAAGACCCCTGGAGAGTGGAAGAAGACCCCCGGAGAGTGGAAGAAGAAGCCCCCCCTGGTAATAGAGCTAATAAAGAAGACAGGGGGGCCTCCGGAGCAGAATAATAAATTATTTTAAAAACCCTTGTGTTGTGTGTTTACTAACTTTAACTTTTTGCCTCCAGGTGAATGGGTAGGGGTACGATGTACCCCATATCCATTCACTTAGGGTGGGGGGGTGGTATCTGGGGGCCCCCTTATTTGAGGTGACTCCCAGATTCCGATAAGCCCCCACCCGCAGACCCCGACAACCAACGGCAAGGGTTGTCGGGAAGAGGTCCTGTCCTCATCAACATGGGGACAGGGTGCTCTGGGGTGGGGGGGCCCGCAGTGCGCCCCCCTGCCCCAGAGCACCCAACCCCCCCATGTTGAGGGCATGCGGCCTGGCACGGCTCAGGAGGGGGGGGGGCGCTCGCTCGTCCCCACTCCCTTCCTGACCGGCCGGGTAGCGTGCTTTGGATAGGGGTCTGGTATGGATTGTAGGGGGACCCCCTACGTCGATTTTTCAGCGTAGGGGGGTCTCCTTACAACCCATACCAGACCTAAGGGCCTGGTATGCTCCTGGGGGGGGGGAACCCATGCCGGTTTTTTCTTTGAAAATTGGCATGGAGTTCTCCCTCTCAGGAATGCATGCTGAGCGACGCTGCCTTTTTTTTTATAATTATTTGTTTTCCCGGCGCGTATATTTTTTTTCACCCGTCGCAACTTTAGTGTCCCGTCGCAATCTTCAAAGCCGCCCGGCGTCAATTACGTTCGCGCACTACACGTCGGGAAAATTACGTCACACGCATGCGCAGTACGGCCGGCGCGGGAGCGCGCCTCATTTAAATTTTAAACGCCCCCCGGAGAGGAGGACCGCCTTGCGACGGCGGCACTTAAGTTACACGGCCTGAAATGTCTAGGTAAGTGCTTTGAAGATCGGGCACTTAGGTAGAGATTTTAAGTCAGTGTAACTTAACTGCTGAAAGTTAAGTTAGGCATCTTTTTTGAGAATTTGGCCCATTGAGTTTACTGCTATCTAAAAATATATTAAAAGTAATGAAACATTGGGCCAAATTCTCAAAAGAGATACGCAGACTTAACTGCTGTTCAGCCTGCGTATCCCTGTGCCTAACTTTGGAAACGATTCTCAAAAGGCTTTTTCCAAAGTTAGGCAGAAAATCTGACATGTGTAAGACACTTACACGGTCAGATTTTAGGATGCAGTACCGCATCCGCCACTGGGGGCATTTCTCATTGAAATGAAGCTTTGCGTATGCAAATGAGGACTTAAGCAGATTTTCAAAGCATTTCAGCACTTTGATTTCTGCCTAAGTTCCGAATTTGCCGGCGCAAAACTAGGGCTGGTTTTATAATGTGGAAAGTTAGCCAAACCTTGTAAAGGCCCATTCCAGCGACGGCATTTGGTATGCATTCCTGAGGGAGAACTCCATGGCAATTTTTAAATTCAAAACCGGCATGGGTTCCCCCCCAGGAGCATACCAGGCCCTTAGGTCTGGTATGGGTTGTAAGGAGACCCCCCTCCGCCGAAAATTCGACGTAGGGGGTCCCCCTACAATCCATACCAGACCCGTATCCAAAGCACGCTACCCGGCCGGTCAGGAATGGGAGTGGGGACGAGCGAGCGTCCCCCCCCCCTCCTGAGCCGTGCCAGGCCGCATGCCCTCAACATGGGGGGGTTGGGTGCTCTGGGGCAGGGGGGCGCACTGCGGGCCCCCCCACCCCAGAGCACCCTGTCCCCATGTTGATGAGGACAGGACCTCTTCCCGACAACCCTTGCCATTGGTTGTCGGGGTCTGCGGGAGGGGACTTATCGGAATCTGGGAGTCCCCTTTAATAAGGGGGCCCCCAGATACCGGCCCCCCACCCTAAGTGAATGGATATGGGGTACATCGTACCCCTATCCATTCACCTGGAGGCAAAAAGTAAAATTTAGTAAACACACAACACAAGGCTTTTTAAAATAATTTATTTTTCTGCTCCGGATGCCCCCCCTGTCTTCGTTATTAGCTCAATTACCAGGGGGGCTTCTTCTTCCACTCTCCTGGGGTCTTCCGCTCTCCGGGGGTCTTCCGCTCTCCGGGGGTCTTCTCCGCTCTCCGGGGGGGCTTCTCCGGACTCCGGGGGGCTTCTTCCATCTTCTCCCCTCTTCCGCTGTTGACTCGGCGAACCCCGGTTCTTCTGCAGCTCTCCGGTGCCTTCTTCTTCAGTGCTGGCTGCCTGCTATGTTTGTGTGTTAGCTCGATTTCAAACAGGCAGCCGGCGCGGTCTTCTGTGGCGTCAGGGTCTTCTGGTCTTCTCCCCTCTTCCGATGTTGCCTCGTCGCCTGTTGTCGCTGTAATGATGGAAGCGCGCCTTGCATCACATTTATATAGGCATCACTGTCCCATCATGCTCCGGTAGGTACCCACGTGGTGGGTGCCTACCCACGTGCACCCACCACGTGGGTACCTGCCGGAGCATGATGGGACGGTGATGCCTATATAAATGGGATGCAAGGCGCGCTTCCATCATTACAGCGACAACAGGCGACGAGGCAACATCGGAAGAGGGGAGAAGACCAGAAGACCCTGACGACCAGAAGACCCTGACGCCACAGAAGACCGCGCCGCGCTGAAGAAGAAGGCACCGGAGAGCTGCAGAAGAACCGGGGTTCGCCGAGTCAACAGCGGAAGAGGGGAGAAGATGGAAGAAGCCCCCCGGAGTCCGGAGAAGCCCCCCCCGGAGAGCGGAGAAGACCCCCGGAGAGCGGAAGACCCCCGGAGAGCGGAAGACCCCCGGAGAGTGGAAGAAGAAGCCCCCCCTGCTAATTGAGCTAATAACGAAGACAGGGGGGGCATCCGGAGCAGAATAATAAATTATTTTAAAAAGCCTTGTGTTGTGTGTTTACTAAATTTTACTTTTTGCCTCCAGGTGAATGGATAGGGGTACGATGTACCCCATATCCATTCACTTAGGGTGGGGGGCCGGTATCTGGGGGCCCCCTTATTAAAGGGGACTCCCAGATTCCGATAAGTCCCCTCCCGCAGCCCCTGACAACCAATGGCAAGGGTTGTCGGGAAGAGGTCCTGTCCTCATCAACATGGGGACAGGGTGCTCTGGGGTGGGGGGGCCCGCAGTGCGCCCCCCTGCCCCAGAGCACCCAACCCCCCCATGTTGAGGGCATTCGGCCTGGCACGGCTCAGGAGGGGGGGGGACGCTCGCTCGTCCCCACTCCCATTCCTGACCGGCCGGGTAGCGTGCTTTGGATACGGGTCTGGTATGGATTGTAGGGGGACCCCCTACGTCGATTTGTCGGCGGAGGGGGGTCTCCTTACAACCCATACCAGACCTAAGGGCCTGGTATGCTCCTGGGGGGGGAACCCATGCCGTTTTTT
This sequence comes from Rana temporaria, assembly GCF_905171775.1. NCBI lineage: Eukaryota > Metazoa > Chordata > Amphibia > Anura > Ranidae > Rana > Rana temporaria. The sequence continues at coordinate 475,824,555 of NC_053491.1, read as the reverse complement.
TCTTTGAAAATTGGCATGGAGTTCTCCCTCTCAGGAATGCATGCTGAGCGACGCTGACATTTTTTTTTATAATTATTTGTTTTCCCGGCGCGTCTTTTTTTTCCACCCGTCGCAACTTTAGTGTCCCGTCGAAATTCTCAAAGCCGACCGGCGTTAATTACGTTCGCGCGCTGCACGTCGGGAAAATGACGTCACACGCATGCGCAGTACGGCCGGCGCGGGAGCGCGCCTCATTTAAATTTTAAACGCCCCCAGGAGAGGAGGACCGCCTTACGACGGCGGCACTTAAGTTACACAGCGTGTAATTTCTACCTAAGTGCTTTGACGATCAGGCACTTAGGTAGAAATTTTAAGTCAGTGTAACTTAACTGCTGAAATTTAAGTTACGCAGAGTTTTTGAGAATTTGGCCCATTGTGTATAATAATTGTATGCATTTTTAGGAAGATGAGAGAGAGGGAGAGATGAAAAAAGATAGATAGATAGATAGATAGATAGATAGATAGATAGATAGATAGATAGATAGATAGATAGATAGACCAATTGTATAGATTAACATTACTGGCCTTATACTGCCTTAAAGTGGTTGTAAAGGTTCATTTTTTAAATAACAAACATGTCATACTTACCTCCACTGTGCAGTTTGTTTTGCACAGAGTGGCCTCGATCCTCCTGTTCTGGGGTCCCATGGTAGCTCTCTTGGCTCCTCCCTGCAATAGCTAGCCCCCTCTGGGAAGTTCTAACCTGAGGGGTTACCCTGCGGGTGAGCTTCCGTGTCATACAATCGATGTCCATAGACGCTGAGTGTACTGTATGACTCGGTCCCACTCCCCGGAAGCCGCGTCATTGGATTTGATTGACAGAAGCGGGAGCCAATGACATACAAATACAAATAAGAACATTCAAATAAAGAAAGTTAATGTTTACTGTCACTCTTACAATTAAAAAAAAGTTTCACAAAAAAAAAGAAAAAAAAGACTTAAAAAATAAATAAAAAGTAAGATTTTACTTACTGATATCAAATGAAGAAAGGGGAGCACTCTGTTAAAAAAAAATATATATATATATATATATATATATATATATATATATATATGCAGCACTATTGGTAACCAAAAATAAAGCATGATTCAAAACAAAAATAAAGCATGATTCAAAACATTGCTGATTTGAAGAAAGCATGAAGGCATGATTTGAAGATACACCACATTTTTTTATTCAGCCACTCGATAGCTATGTTATCAATGTCCCACATACTTGGCAAGTGATGCCCCCACCACATTCTTGGGAGAAGTTATTTTTTCTGGATGTTCAGATTGATGGATGCCAGTCACTTTTTTGTAGCTTTTATTACATATGTGCAAAGAGAAGAGAAAGGAAGGTAGAGAAATCACAGGACACCTGCAGGTTTCTACCCAAAACACATTCCTTATCATCTGAATGTCCTTCTAACTTTAAAGTATAACTAAAGGCAAACTTTTTTTTTTTAGATTTGGATGGGGTGTAGAGGGATTAGAACCCCTGTTTAGTTTGTATTTCTGCCTGTGCCCTAAAGCACATTCACCCTCTCTATTCGTCCTGTCTACCATTATTATTGAAAGTGAAAGTAAAAGAAAATCTAAAATGTTGGGTTGTCCCCAGAAAAGTCACAGTCTAGATAGAGTCCCTGGCCCGGATTCAGATACGAGATACGACGGCGTATCTCCTGTTACGCCGCCGTATCTCTGAGTGCGGGCCGTCGTATCTATGCGCCTGATTCAGAGAATCAGTTACGCATAGATTTCCTTAAGATCCAACTGGCGTAAGTGTCTTACACCGTCGTATCTTAGGCTGCATATTTACGCTGGCCGCTAGGTTGCACTTCCGTATAGTTACGCAGGGAATATGCTAATGAGGTATTTACGCTGATTCAGAAACGTACGTGCCGCTGGTGCATTTTCTTATGTCGTTTACGTTGGGCTTTTTTCGGCATATATTTACCCCTGCTATATGAGGCGTAGCTAATGTTAAGTACGGCCGTCGTTCCCGCGCCGAGTCTTGAAAATTTTACGTTGTTTGCGTAAGTCATTCGCGAATAGGGCTGGACGACATTTACGTTCACGTCGAATCCAATACGTTCTTGCGGCGTACTTTGGCGCAATGCACACTGTGATATTTCACGGACGGCGCATGCGCCGTTCAAAAAGACATCAAAAACACAGGGTCATCTGAAATTTAAATAAAACATGCCCACAACATCCCCATTTGAATTAAGCGGGCTTACGCCGCCACACATACGTTACGCCGCCGTAACTAAGGGCGCAAGTTCTTTCTGCATACGGAACTTGTGCCCAAAGTTACAGCGGCGTAACGTATCTAAGATACGTTATGCCCGCCCATAGATAGAGCATTCTATCTGAATCCGGGCCACAGTCTTCAGCCTCTTCCAGGCACAGTCTCAGGTATTGGGCTGCTAGATGCACTAAACACTCTAAGAGTCCCTTTTGTTGGTAATTTTGGGTAGGGATGAGCCCGATGTTTAAGTCGAACATAAGTTCAACTTGAACATTAGGTGTTCGCCTGTTCGCTGAACAGCAAACATTATGCAAATTTGAAAGCTGCGGAACCCCATTAAAGTCTATGGGACACTAACATGAAAAAACAAAAGTGCTCATTCTAAAGGCTTATGTGCAAGATATTGCCATAAACAGTGTTTGGGGACCCGGGTCCTGCCCCAGGGGATATGCATTAATGCTAGACATGTGCATTTCGTTTCGTAAAGAATTCGAATTCGGACACATTTTTCATTATTCGGAAATTCGTATGCATCCGAATTTCCGAATTACAAAATTAACGAATTTAAACAAATTCGAAAAAACGCGAACGAAATTTTAATTTGAATCGAATTCAAATCGAATTTAAAAAAAAAATTGAATCAAATTTGAAAAAATTGAAATCGATTTTCTAAAAACTACAATAAAATAGAATATAAAACAATAAAGCAATAGATTTAAAAAGAATAGAATATAAGTTAATAGAATGTAATAAAATAGAACATGACAGTCTTCCGAAATTCGAAAAGTATAAATTTGAATTCTAGAATAGATTGGAAAATAAATAAAATTTATGGAAACTACAATATAAAAGAATAGAAAAACAATAGAACAGAATGGAATCAATTATAATATATATTATATTTTATTCTATTCTCTTGTTTTTCTTTTCTATTACATTCTAATCTTTTCTATTCGAATTTGAATTCATTTTATACGAAATTCGAATTCCTTATTGAAGGAAATCGAATTTGAATAGAAAAGATTATAAAAGATTAGTTTCATATTAGAGATTGAAATTTTTTTGACAGAATTCCTAAAAAGTCGATCAAATTTGAACAATTTAATTAGATTAGAAAAAATCTACTGCATTCGAAAAAATTCTACCGCATTTGAAAACAATCTACTAAATTAGAAAAACGACCACATTCGATTTTGTTTTACATATAACCATTTTCCAAAATTTGAATTTCATATAGAATGAAATCGATTTGGAATAGAAAATATTAGAATAGAATAGAAAATAATAGAAAAGTTAATAAACTAGAAAAAACATAGAACAGAATAGAATCAATTATAATATAAATTATATTTTATTCTATTCTCTTGTTTTTCTTTTCTATTCCATTCTAATCTTTTCTATTCGAATGTGAATTAATTTATACAAAATTCAAATTTCTTATTCAATGAAATCGAATTTGAAGAGAAAAGATTATAAAAGATTAGTTTCATATTAGAATTTGAAAATTTTTTGACTGAATTCCTAAAACGTCAATCAAATTTTAAAAATGTAATTAGATTAGAAAAAATCTACTGCATTCGATTAAATTCTACCGCATTTGAAAAAAATCTACTAAATTAGAAAAACTACCACATTCGATTTTTTTTTTACATATAACAATTTTCTAATATTCAAATTTCATATAGAATGAAATCGAATTGGAATAGAAAAGATTAGAATAGAATATATTATATATGTTTTTCTTTTTTTTTTTTCTTTTTTTTTACCATAAAGAATTTTATTGAAAAGATTTGCATATGACATAAAATGGATTGGCTCCATGAACCCAAACAAAAAAGTCATACAGGTAGAAACATAGGGCCAAATTCTCAAAAAAGCTGCCTAACTTAACTTTCAGCAGTTAAGTTACACTGACTTAAAATCTCTACCTAAGTGCCTGATCTTCAAAGCACTTACCTAGAAATTTCAGGCCGTGTAACTTAAGTGCCGCCATCGTAAGGCGGTCCTCCTCTCCTGGGGGCATTTAAAATTTAAATGAGGCGCGCTCCCGCGCCGGCCGTACTGCGCATGCGTGTGACGTCATTTTCCCGACGTGCAGCGCGCGAACGTAATTAACGCCGGGCGGCTTTGAGAATTTCGACGGGACACTAAAGTTGCGACGGGTGAAAAAAAAAAGACGCGCCGGGAAAACAAATAATTATTAAAAAAAATGACAGCGTCGCTCAGCATGCATTCCTAAGAGGGAGAACTCCATGCCAATTTTGAAGAAAAAAACGGCATGGGTTCCCCCCCCCAGGAGCATACCAGGCCCTTAGGTCTGGTATGGGTTGTAAGGAGACCCCCCCACGCCGAAAAATCGACGTAGGGGGTCCCCCTACAATCCATACCAGACCCGTATCCAAAGCACGCTACCCGGCCGGTCAGGAAGGGAGTGGGGACGAGCGAGCGCCCTCCCCCTCCTGAGCCGTGCCAGGCCGCATGCCCTCAACATGCGGGGGGTTGGGTCCTCTGGGGCAGGGGGGCGCACTTCGGGCCCCCCAACCCCAGAGCACCCTGTCCCCATGTTGATGAGGACAGGACCTCTTCCCGACAACCCTTGCCGTTGGTTGTCGGGGTCTGCGGGAGGGGGCTTATCGGAATCTGGGAGTCCCCTTTAACAAGGGGGCCCCCAGATACCGGCCCCCCACCCTAAGTGAATGGATATGGGGTACATCGTACCCCTATCCATTCACCTGTAGGCAAAAAGTAAAAGTTAGTAAACACACAACACAAGGGTTTTTAAAATAATTTATTATTCTGCTCCGGAGGCCCCCCCTGTCTTCTTTATTAGCTCTATTACCAGGGGGGGCTTCTTCTTCCACTCTCCGGGGGTCTTCTTCCACTCTCCGGGGGGGGGGTTTCTTCTTCCGCTCTCCGGGGGGGGCTTCTCCGCTCTCCGGGGGTCTTCTTCCATCTTCTCCCCTCTTCCGCTGTTGACTCGGCGAACCCCGGTTCTTCTGCAGATGTCCGGTGCCTTCTTATTCAGCGCTGGCTGCCTGCTATCTTTGTGTGTTAGCTCAATTAGTAACAGGCAGCCGGCGCGGTCTTCTGTGACGTCAGGGTCTTCTCTTCTGTTCTTCTCCCCTCTTCCGATGTTGCCTCGTCGCCTCTTGTCGCTGTAATGATGGAAGCGCGCCTTGCATCCCATTTATATAGGCATCACCGTCCCATCATGCTCCGGTAGGTACCCACGTGGTGGGTGCACGTGGGTAGGCACCCACCACGTGGGTACCTGCCGGAGCATGATGGGACGGTGATGCCTATATAAATGGGATGCAAGGCGCGCTTCCATCATTACAGTGACAAGAGGCGACGAGGCAACATCGGAAGAGGGGAGAAGAAGAACCTGACATCACAGAAGACCGCGCCGGCTGCCTGTTAGAAATTGAGCTAACACACACAGATAGCAGGCAGCCAGCGCTGAAGAAGAAGGCACCGGACATCTGCAGAAGAACCGGGGTTCGCCGAGTCAACAGCGGAAGAGGGGAGAAGATGGAAGAAGACCCCCGGAGAGTGGAGAAGCCCCCCCCGGAGAGCGGAAGAAGAAACCCCCCCCGGAGAGCGGAGAAGCCCCCCCCCCCCGGAGAGTGGAAGAAGACCCCCGGAGAGTGGAAGACCCCCGGAGAGTGGAAGAAGAAGCCCCTCCTGGTAATAGAGCTAATAAAGAAGACAGGGGGGCATCCGGAGCAGAATAATAAATTATTTTAAAAACCCCTGTGTTGTGTGTTTACTAACTTTTACTTTTTGCCTCCAGGTGAATGGGTAGGGGTACGATGTACCCCATATCCATTCACTTAGGGTGGGTGGACTGTATCTGGGGGCCCCCTTATTTGAGGGGACTCCCAGATTCCGATAAGCCCCCGCCCGCAGACCCTGACAACCAACGGCAAGGGTTGTCGGGAAGAGGTCCTGTCCTCATCAACATGGGGACAGGGTGCTCTGGGGTGGGGAGGCCCGCAGTGCGCCCCCCTGCCCCAGAGCACCCAACCCCCCCATGTTGAGGGCATGCGGCCTGGCACGGCTCAGGAGGGGGGGGGCGCTCGCTCGTCCCCACTCCCATTCCTGACCGGCCGGGTAGCGTGCTTTGGATACGGGTCTGGTATGGATTGTAGGGGGACCCCCTACGTCGATTTTTCGGCGTAAGGGGTGGTCTCCTTACAACCCATACCAGACCTAAGGGCCTGGTATGCTCCTGGGGGGGGAACCCATGCCGGTTTTGAATTTAAAAATTGCCGTGGAGTTCTCCCTCGGGAATGCATACCAAATGCCGTCGCTGGAATGGGCCTTTACAATGTGTGACTAACTTTCCACATTATAAAACCAGCCCTAGTTTTGCGCAGGCAAATTCGGAACTTACGCAGAAATCACAGTGATGAAATGCTTTGAGAATCTGCTTAAGTCCTCATTTGCATACTCAAAGCTGCATTTCAATGAGAAATGCCCCCAGTGGCGGATGCGGTGCTGCATCCTAAGATCTGACCGTGTAAGTGTCTTACACATGTCAGATTTTCTGCCTAACTTTGGAAAAAGCCTTTTGAGAATCGTTTCCAAAGTTAGGCACAGACTGAACAGCAGTTAAGTCTGCGTATCTCTTTTGAGAATCAGGCCCATAGATACAATGGGCCAGATCCTCAGCCAGCGGTGCAAATTTAGTTTGTCCTAACTTATGTGATTTAAGTTACGTTGCCCTAAGTTGGTGTCGTAAGTGCCGCATCCACAGCGCATTTGCGTCTAAATGTGCGCCAGCGTAACTTAAATTCAGAGGCGTAAGGCGGGGTTTTTGCAAGTGGGAAGGAAGTGGGCGTGCTTCATTGTAATGAGCCGTGACCCCATGCAAATGAGGCGCCGGCCCTACTGCGCATGCGCGCACGAATCGGGACCTCACTGGGCATGTGCAGAACTTATCTCGGCGCAATCAGTGAGATAGGTAAAAGGCCAAGTGTACTTAGTTTGAGGATCGCCCTGTGTCTAAAAAGCACCACACACACACACTTCCCTTGCTAAAGTATATCCCATTGTTCCCCTTCCATGAGCAATTTGCTTCTGCTCTGTTTGTTTGTGTGTTGGTAAGTTGTGTTTGTGAGAAAAGTGTTTGAGGAGTTGGAGAGTCTAGTTGTTGTTTGTGTTTGAGAAGTGTATTTATTTAATTTGTTTGTTATTGTTTTTGCTGATTGTTTTTTGGTGTTTGTTTTTTGGTGTTTGTTTTTTGGTGTTTGTTTTTTGTTTGTTTGTTGGTGCGTGTTTCTTTTTGAATTACTATTAGCTGTGTCCTTGTGTGTTTAGATTTTCTTGATTTTTTTGTGGTATAGATTTTTGTCAGGTTTTTGGGTGTGTATTGTCGATTGTTTGTCGGGTGTGTTTGTTGTTGCTGGGTGGTGTATGAGATGCCCCCTAAACGCAGGAAGCTTAATTTCACCCTGGGAGAGAAGCAAATTCTTGCTCGGGCATTGTGAAATATGGGCGATTTCTGCATGGCCCTGAGAGCCAGAACACCACCCCGGCCAGGAGGAGGCAGCTTCTTAAAAAGATAACGGACCAGATCAATGCGGCGGGGGGGGAGACTAGGACCCCCGCTGGCATACAGAAAAAAATAAACGATCTGAGAAGCGTCGTCCGGACTAAGATGGCAAGGATCGACGCCCATACCAGGGGCACTGGAGGAGGGGGACCCTGCCCAGTCAGACTGACGGAGGAGGAATGGGCAGTGGCCCAGTGTTTCCACCCACAGCAGGTGGTGGGCCTGCCTGGCTATACGTCAGATGTTCCTAGGAGGACAGGTATGTTTTTTGGTTTATTCTCTGTTGATTAGCATGTGTGGGTGGGGGAAGGGAAGATGTGCCAAGTGTGTGGTTCCTCAAACATGTGATTGTTTTGTGTCCTCCACAGATGGCCAGGAGGTTACACGCCAGGAGGTTCCACGCCAGGAGGTTGGAGGCCAGGAGGTTCCACGCCAGGAGGTTGGAGGCCAGGAGGTTGCAGGCCCATCGGGCCAGGCTGCAGCACCACCCCCAAGACAGGCAGATGATGAGTCCCAAGAAGGGCAGGATTCCCCAGGGGAGGGGATTGGCCAAACCTACACTCATGAGGAGGTTGAGGGGGAGGAGGTTGAGGTTGAGTGGGAGGAGGATGATGAGGGGGAGGAGGAGGAAAATATGCAGATTGGCCGGGAAGTCCTCCTGGCCACTGATATGATGACCTTTGAGTCTTCCCCTGAGACTACCCCTGAGGCTGGCACCAGTCAGGCCACCATCAGGGGTAGCCCCTCCCACTTCTCCCCCAACAGGCCTCCAGTCACCAGGGTCACTCTCTCCCCTCCTCCAGGCCCGCAAGACTCAGCGGCAGCCAGGGGACAACCCAGGAGACCGTGGCTGTGGGCGAGCGTCTGTCGGCCAGTGTGGTGAAGGACAATGCCCGGCAGACCCGCATTCTTGGAAAAATTCTGGAAAAACTGACGCAGATGGAGCACAGCCATGGTGAAATGATGGAGGCACTCGGTGATGTGGCCACCAACTCAACGGCGGTCATAACATGTTTGAATGACATACAGACCGCCACAACGCGCGTGGCCCATGAGCTGAGTGCCCTGACCCAGGCTGTGCAGGACAATACAAGGTCTGGCCAGGCCAATGCGGCTGCCCTCACTGCCTGTCTCACTCGCATTGCAGGGGCCATGGAGGGCAGGCCAGCAGGGGCGGCTCCTCCTTCCCCAGCTCAACCCCCCCAGGAGGCTCCTCCTTCCCCAGCTCAACCCCCCCAGGAGGCTCCTCCTTCCCCAGCTCAACACCCCCCCAATGGACATCCTCCGCGACGGCGTGGCCGTGGCCGTGGCCGTGCCCCTGCTCGTGCCCGTGCCCCTGCCCGTGCCCCTGCCCAGCCAAGGCGTAGCAATCGCCGCCGCTAAAAAATTTGCTGGGATACTTGTTTTTTTTTGTTTATGCATTTTTTTTTTTTTTTTAATTTTGTCTTCTGTACTTATGATTTGGTTTATGTGTGTGAATGATGTGTGAATGTGGGGGGGTGGCATTCCTAAGAAATTAAGGTTGTCACCCTCAGTTTTGGTGGAGAAGGGATCCCCAGGACCAGGGAGAAGGGCAATCCCAGGTTCATGAATGGTGTATGAATGCACAGTGACATAATTGGAGCCGTGGCGTGGCGTTACTGCTCCCAAGTCCCAAGGGGGGGGGGGACTTGGATCTAATCCAATTCGATGTGCATGTGATGTGTCTGTGCAAGGAACCACAGTGGTGTGCATTCATGCATTATCATTGTGACTTTATTGATGTGCATTTACAGTGAAAAAATACATACTTATTGTGACATTAATCATGTGCATTTACAGTGAAAAAAACATACTTATTGTGACATTAATCATGTACATTTACTGGGAAAAAATGCCTTCTGCAAGGCGTCTCCTAGCTGTTGTGCCCTCAGCAGACCGGGTAGAGTTGGTTGGGATAGTATTGCCTGGGTCAGGGGTCAGGTCATTACATAAGTCAATATGCAGTCCCCTTCTGAGGGCAAAGTTATGGAGTATGCAACATGCCCCAATTATTTGACACACAAAGTCAGGGGAATACAGCAGGGTACCCCCAGACTTATCCAGGCATCTGAAGCGGGACTTCAGAAGCCCAAAGGTCCGTTCAACCACTCCCCGGGTTTGTATGTGCGCCTGGTTGTAGCGTTGCTCTCCTGGGGTTTGGGGGTTCCTGAATGGGGTCATTAGATGAGGTCCCAAGGCATATCCAGAGTCACCTGTAAGGGAAAAGACAGGAGGATATTAGTCATGCATGTGCCCCTTGTGATGTCAGCATCATGGGGGGGACATACCTGACACACATGTCACTCACCAATCAGCCAGCTGTCTCCATACATGTTCTGGTCAAAATCTCTTGAGATCTGTGTCTGCCGGTAAATGTAACTATCATGGCAGGATCCAGGAAATTTAGCACAGACATGCCAGATGAGGCCATGGGCATCAACGATGACTTGCACATTAATGGAATGCCAGCCTTTACGATTCCGGAACATGTGCTCAGTATCATGGGGTGGTTGTAGTGCCACATGGGTACAATCAATGGCCCCGATGGTGCGTGGAAATCTGGCAAGGTTGTAAAAGTCGGTCATTGACTTTAAACGCTGATCCTCCTGGGTGGGTTTCTGAAACTGATTTCCCATGCGCAGCAGGATTGCAGGGACCACTTGGTGCACACACCTGCTGATGGAGGATTGTGCCATCCCAGCCACGCCTCCACTTGTGCGTTGGAATGAGCCAGTGGCCAGAAAATGCAAAGTGGCCAGTACTTTGGTGAGTGGCTGCAGGGCATGGGAGCGTTGGGTTGGGCTGGTAATATCATCCTGAAGTATTGATGTTAATTCCAGGATGGCCTCACGGGTAAATCTGTAGGTGCGGTAAACTTCACAAGCAGGCATGCCAAACAAATCTTGCCGTGGGCGGTAGACCCTCTCCTGTGCCCTCATCCTCCTCCTCTGTGCCCTCCTCCTTCTTTGTGTCTCTATATCAACTAATGCAGCTAGTATCATTGCTGGTCCTGGCATTTTGGCAGAGAGATTTCAGTCCTGAACGTTTGTGTGCTGAGCTCTTCCTGAATGGTGTTGCTTCAGCAGACATTCAGACGGCATGTGTAAAATTAGGGCTGCTTTTATAATGTGTAAAATCCCACCAAAAAACTAACAGGTGCGCACAGGGCGTAATCTACGGCGCACACACTTAATTCTGTGGATCGCCCTATCTCCCTCATTTGCATCTTTGCCTATCAAATAAAGCGGCGTGCCTAGCGTAATTTGCGCACGAGAATGCGCCGGCGTAATATTTTTAGGTAGGACGGAAAAGCCCGAATTTCAGGCGCTTCTCGTTTTGAGGATCGGGCGCAAAGATACACGCCGTGTAAATTTAGAAAAATCGAGTTAAGTCGGCGTATCTCTTTTGTGGATCTGGCCCCATATATCTGAACAAGTTTACACAATAACTAGGTTCCTGGGTGCAATGATTTGTTTGGGTGGGCATATCTTAGGAGGGTTGAGACGTAGAGAGAAAGAAAGAGGAAGAGAAGGGGAGAGGGAGATAGAAGGAGGGAGGAGAGAGCAGGGAGGGAGAGAGAGAGACAGAAAGAAAGAAAAAAAAAGGGGGGGGGGCGTTAGGAGAGGAGAGTGGTAGGTGGAGAGGGAGGGAGGGGATGCATGGGTAGGGAGGAGGGGGGAGGAAATGAGGGAGAATGAGGCTTAATGAGGAGAGGGGGTACAAAAGTCACCAACTATCCTCTCCAGCATCCAGTGGTCAGAATGCTACTGTGCGTCAGGCCAGTAGTGTGAGTTTGAATCTGCGTCCAGGTTCAAGGGCAGTAATACCACAAAGTGATACTAATCTGCATTATTAAGGAGATCTTTGTATGATTGAGAGTTTTTAAAGGTTGTCCATGTATTCCATATAGCAGTGAATTTAGAGATATTATCTGAGGCCGTGTAGATCAGTTCCTCCATCTCAGCGACACGGTTTATTTGAGATGCCCATTCAGCCATGAAGGGCGGGGATGTCGATCGCCAATGTACTGGTATGCACATCCTAGCAGCATTAATCATGTAATCATGTGCATTGCCACTGAATTGAAGTGCCCCCCCCCCCCGGGAGATTGTAGAGAAATGTAAAAGGTATTGTGCTGGGCAAAATTCCAGAGGGAGTGAAGACACAATTTTTGTCACGTCATGTACTTTGTGCCAGAAGGGTTGGAGCGTTGGGCACTCCCACCAGATGTGAAGAAATGTGCCTCGCTCCTTGCCGCATCGCCAGCATTGGTCAGAGACCGACGGGGAGAACTTATGGAGCAGGTCTGGGGTTCTATACCAGCGGGTTTTCAACTTGTACCCATTTTCCTGGATAGAGACGTTCAAGGATCCTTTGTGAATGTACAAGTGTATACGGTCCCAATTCTCCTCGTCTATCTCTGAGCCCAAGGCAGAATTCCAGTATGAGCGTTCTGAGCTCAAGAGTGTAGAGGACTCCCCAAATAAAGAGGTGTAAAGCATGGATATGACATGATTTGGGGGTGTCGAGCGAGAACATAGAGACTCTAGAACTGTAGGGATCCTTGTGAAGTCCTTTCTTCGGGAAGGGTCATCTAAAAAGTGTTTAAGCTGGATGTAGGACCAGAATGGGAATGAGCCAGTGTCAGAGCGTTTAGCAAGTTCAGTTTGCCGCAAAAAGCGATCCCTTTGAAAAAAGTGTTTGGCCAACATTTCAGCATGCAGCCATTCAGATCGCAAGAAAGTACCGGAAAGGCCTGGGGTAAAGTCTGGGTTGTTTTTTACCGGAGTGATTGGGCAAAATTTAGCTGAGACTGCGTGAACAGCGCAAGCCCTATCGAATTCCTGAAGGGTGGTACCAACTAGAGGGTGGGTTAAGGCAACTGGAGATACGTGTGACTTAGGGAGCCACGGGGTATGTCGTAAGTCCGAGTTCATCATCATATATTCGATAATCTCCCAGTCTTTGTATCGACTATGTACCTTCCAATACACAATTCGCGCTAAATGTACTGCCCGGTAATAGCGTTGTAGGTCAGGTAAGCCTATTCCTTTGCGCACCTTCGGAACCACCAGCTTCTTCCAACTTATCCGAGGGGATTTGTTGGACCACAGGAAGGTTCTGCATATGGACCTATAAAGTTCAAAGAAGGAAGGCGGCAGACGAATAGGTAGTGTTTGGATTTTGTAAAGCAGCCTGGGGAGGATTGTCATTTTGACAATGGACGCTCGTCCAAACCAGGAGATGATGGATTTATCCCATTTTTGGAGGTCACCACGTATGCTCTGTAATTCCGTTTGGAAGTTCCTGCTGTAAAGTTCTGCTAAATCGGTAGGCAGTTGGATGCCCAGATATGGTATGGCATCCGTTTTGCATTGGAAAGGAAAGTTAAGCTGGCATTGCTTCGCCAGTGCCGTGGGTAGGGACACATTTAACGCAAACGATTTAGAGTAATTGATTTTTAAATTCGATAGCAATTTGAAGTGTTCCAGGATTTGCAAGAGATTTGGGAGGGACGTGAGTGGCGAGGAAAGAAACAGCAAGACGTCATCTGTGAATGCCGCAATCTTAAATTCACGTTCCTGTATCTTTATGCCTTTCACGTCAGGATTATCATGGATGCAACGGAGAAGAGGTTCTAGTGTAAGTATATAGAGCAGGGGGGAAAGGGGGCATCCCTGTCTAGTTCCATTGTGGATGGAGAAGGCGTCCGAAAGGTGGCCGTTGACTTTTACTTTGGCCGTTGGGTTAGCGTATATAGAGAAAATTATTATATATGTTTTTCTATTCTGTTCTATTGTTTTTCTATGCTTTTCTTTTCTATTATTTTCTATTCTATTCTAATCTTTTCTATTGGGATTCGATTCCATTCTATACGAAATTCGAATTTCAGAAGATGTTATACATAAATATATATATCTCTATATATAGAGATATATAAAAAAAAATCTGTTCTGTGCTATTGTTTTTCTATACTATTCTTTTCTAGTATTTTCGATTCTATTTTAATCTTTTCTATTCAAATTCGATTTTATTCTATACGAATTTCGAATTTCAGGAAATGGTTATATATAGTTTTGTTTAAATGTGGTAGCATTATTTCGAATTTGATATTTTTTTTCGAATTCGGTAGATTTGTTTTCGTATGCGTTCAAATTATTTCGAATACGGTAGAGTTTTTTCGAATGCGGTCAAATTTTTTTTGAATACGAAATGAATCCCGAAAACGAATGTAATGAATGCAACAAACTTAACTAAACAAATTTAATTAAATAACGAATCGAAAAGAAACACATTTTTTCATCCTGCACATGTCTAATTAATGCAAAAAAGTTTTTAAAACTGCCTTTTTGACGAGCAGTGATTTTAATAATGCTTAAATAATAAAAATGAAATATTCCTTTTAAATATCATGCCTGGGGGCTGTCCTTAGTATGCCTGTAAAGTAGCACATCTTTCCCATGATTAGAACAATACCACAGCAAAATTACATTTTTAAAGGAAAATATATAATTTAAAACTGTGGCTGTAATGTATTGTCGGATTCTGGCAATATAGATACAAATATTTAAAAAAAAAGGCATGGGGACCTGGGTCATGCCCCAGGGGACGTGTATCAATACAAAAAAAAAGTTTTAAAAATGTTCTTTTTTTTCAGGAGCAGTGATTTTAATAATGCTTAAAGTGAAACAATAAAAATACATGGCTTAAATTCAATTATAGCAGAAATTGTCTCCATTCAAGTACCTCCAACAGGTTCATTTTTAGATTTTCTTTTAACTTTCACAAGTGATGTAATGAGAATCCCTGGCAGGTAAGAACCCCAAGTACATGGCACAACTATTTTATGTAAGGAAGGCCATAGACAGAGGGAATTTCCTTCCTGCAACCATAGGTTGCAGTAAAAAAAATTCACAATTCCCCCATCAACACAGACAGTGCTGACATGGAAATTCCTCCTATTGAGACATTGAATTCTCCCAGCGGGGGGGGGGGGGGGGCAGTAAAGCCATCCCCGTTGGGAGAAGACAGTGAATATTGCTAGAGACTATAGCAGCCACTAGTGATAATTGCAAGTAAAATCGGTCAGGCTGGTTGAACCGAAGTTGATTGATTGATCAGCTTGGTACATTCAGCCTGCCCATACAGGGTTCAAATCTCAGCCAGGTCCTGCTGAACCATCCGAGATTCTAACCGTGTATGGCCAGCCTAAGAGAAATCCTGAAAAATGTAAATTTTGGGATACTTCAGGACTGGAGTTAAGAAACACTGTTTGTGATGACCCTATCCTGTGCGTTTTCTCTCAGTGTTAAAACATGCATGGCTTTCTGGCTTTCTATAAATGTGTAACTGCATATGAAGCCTTGCTGTTCCTATGGTTGTCTTTATCATTATCTATTGTGGCCGTTCTGGCCAATGCCAATGTTTAAAATGGCAGTCTGTTCCAGGTTTTCTGGGAAGCAAGCACACTAATGACTCAGGAGTGTGCTTGCTTCCTAGAAAACCTGGCCCAGACTATCATTTTAAACAGTGTCACAGGCCCGACGTGCCACACTATGAAGACCTTTAGCAGAAGAATCCAGAGGTTCTGTCAAGCACATGTTTGAATCAAAATCATTATAGACTAAGATAAACATCTATCAAGGTTGTAGCCCCCATACTCTAGAATTCTAATACTGCTAAAATTGCTCCTTAAAATACGCCTGAAATTAAAATAGTTGAGATTTGCTTTCTTAAAAAAAAATTAAGTAAAATAAATAAAGAAAAAATAAAACAAATTCAGCTTCCACATTTAAAGTAGAAATAAAGTGAACACTTTTTTTATATATTGAATAGAGTAAAGGAGGCTTATAAGCCCTGTCAGTTTATGTTTTGCAATCTCTGTCCCAATGGGAAAATTTACCTTCACTTCCTGTCTCATAACAGGAAGTGAAAGGTAATCCCTGCAAATTGGGGGACCAAATTAGGGGACCTCCAGTTCACCAGAATGAGTGTGCCCATTGGAGAATTCCCTGTCTACAATTTTTCTGGGGACAACTCAAAATGTGGTGTATTCCTTTTCTTTTTTTACTTTAACTTATGATTATAATGGTAAACAAGATAAATAACGAGAGTGAATATCCCTAACAGGGACACAAATTGCAATAAAAACCTGACCATCTCCACTTTGTCCAAAACTAAAAAAAATGAAAATGTTTTGTCTTTAGTTATACTTCTGTAAAACAACAATATACAACTATTTTTTTGGGGGGGTTTAGATACGACTTTGGTTTAGCCCCAAGATATCACCATCCCATCACCTACTGTATCTAGACTTCCAGCACTTGAATTGTTATTTAATTTGGATGTGGCCCTATTTTATTGGTCTTTGAAGGCTGTATGTATTAGTATTATTGTTATTCATTTACAATTACAACTAAATATACTATCAATAATAAAAAATAATTATAATAATACTTTACAGTATCAGCAGTCACAGAATATTAACATAAGGATAATTTTGTTAATAGTCAAACCTAAAGTTTACTTGTTGTTACTTTAACTTGTTTGTATTGCTGATATATTTAAATCTATATTTGTATTGGATTTACCTTAACTGGTAAATTCTCTTTACATGTATAACTGAGTTTATTAAAAGTTCAAATTGATTTTACTGATTCAACAAGAGAATAGATGTCCTGGGAAAGACTGTAAGAGATAATGAATGGATTGAGTCTCATTGTTCATACAAAGCCCCCGACACCTCATCAAGGTGCACATCTAGACAAGGGGCAATTTACAGTCTATCGCTGATGAATAAACAAGAGAGCCTGCCAGTCTCATCGATGGGAATACCTAGAGTTGTAAATATGCAAGAGTTTAATGAACTGACACAGAAATAGCAGTTGTAACCATATCAATACAATGAAATACAATGTTTGCAGTCTTTGCAATTCATATTTGTTGAATATGCAAAGCAGACATAACTGTATAGATTAACATTAATACAATACTGGCAAACCTTACGTCTTGTAGACTACAGCTGCAACACAATAGAAAAGTCCATTGAGTTTATTGCTATCTAAAAATATATTAAAAGCAATGAAACATTGTGTATAATAATTGTATGCATTTTTAAGAAGATGAGAGAGAGGGAGAGATGGAAAAAGATAGATAGATAGATAGATAGATAGATAGATAGATAGATAGATAGATAGACCAATTGTATAGATTAACATTACTGGCCTTATACTGCCTTAAAGTGATTGTAAAGGTTATTTTTTTTTTAAATAACAAACATGTCATACTTACCTCCACTGTGCAGTTTGTTTTGCACAGTTTGCCCCTGATCCTCCTGTTCTGGGGTCCCATGGCAGCTCTCTTGGCTCCTCCCTGCAATAGCTAGCCCCCTCTGAGCTTCCGTGTCATAAAATCGATGTCCATAGACGCCGAGTGTATGACTCGGTCCCACTCCCTGGAAGCCGCGTCATTGGATTTGATTGACAGAAGCGGGAGCCAATGACATACAAATACAAATAAGAACATTCAAATAAAAAAAAGTTAATGTTTACTGTAACTCTAAGGCCGGGTACTAACGAGCAAACATGTACGATGAAACCGGTCCGTCGGACCGTTTTCACCGTACATGTCTGCCAGAGGGCTTCTGTACGATGGCTGTACTAACCATCGTACAGAAGTCCGCGCGTAAAAAATACGCGGGGCGTGTCCGCGTCGTCGCGGCGATGACGCAGCGACGTGGGCGGGCCTGCCATTTAAAGGCTTCCACGCATGTGTCGAAGTCATTCGATGCATGCGAGGGACGGCGGGCGCTCTGACATGTACGGTATGTCTGTACTGGCGACCGTACATGTCCGAGCAGGCAGGATTCCAGCGGACGGTTTTAAAACACGTCCAGGAATATTTTTCAGCTGGGAAAAGGCCCGGCGGGCAAATGTTTGCTGGAATTCGGCCCGCTCGCGCCTACACACGACCAAACATGTATGCTGAAACTGGTCCGCGGACCAGTTTCAGCATACATGTTTGGTCGTGTGTACGGGGCCTTACAATATAAAAAACATGTTTCACAAAAAAATTAAAAAATAAAAATAAAAAAATAAATAAAAAGTAAGATTTTACTTACTGATATCAAATGAAGAAAGGGGAGCATGTTAAAAAAACAAACAAAACAAAAGAACAATTATATATGCAGCACTATTGGTAACCGAAAATAAAGCATGATTTGAAGAAACATTGCTGATTTGAAGAAATCATGAAGGCATGATTTGAAGATACACCACATTTTTCTCTTCAGCCACTCGATAGCTATGTTACCAATGTCCCACATACTTGGCAAGTGATGCCCCCACCACATTCTTGGGAGAAGTAATTTTTTTTGGATGATCAGATTGATGGATGCCAGTCACTTTTTCGTAGCTTTCATTACAAATGTGCAAAGAGAAGAGAAAGGAAGGTAGAGAAATCACAGGACACCTGCAGGTTTCTACTCAAAACACATTCCTTATCATGTGAATCTCCTTCTAACTTTTTTTTAGATTTGGATGGGGTATAGAGGGATTAGAACCCCTGTTTAGTTTGTATTTCTGCCTGTGCCCCCCTTTAAGGACATTCACCCTCTCTATTTGTCCTATCTACCATTATTATTGAAAGTGAAAGTAAAAGAAAATCACAAATTTTGGGTTGTCCCCAGAAAAGTCACAGTCTAGATAGAGTCACAGGCCCGGATTCTCGTACGAGTTACGCTGGCGTATCTCCAGATACGCCGTCGTAACTCTGAGTCCGAGCCGTCGTATCTATGCGCCTGATTGTTAGAATCAGTTACGCATAGATTTGTATTAGATCCGACCGGTGTAAGTCTCTTACGCCGTGGTATCTTAACTGCATATTTACGCTGGCCGCTAGGGGCGTGTACGCTGATTTACGCCTAGATTTTTCACGTCTTACATCGTTTGCGCAAGTCATTCGCAAATAGGGCTGGGCGTCATTTACGTTAACGTCGAAAGCATTGGCTTCTTGCGGGTTAATTTGGAGCATGCGCACTGGGATACCTTAAGGGACGGCGGATGCGCCGTTCGTAAAAAGCATCATTTACGCGGGGTCACATTAAATTTACATAACACACGTCCACATCTACCACATTTGAATTAGAGGGGCTTACGCCGGCCTATTTACGCTACGCCGCCGCAACTTTGGTTTGAGAATACGGCACTTGCCTGTCAAAGTTGCGGAGGCGTAACGTAAATAGGATACGTTGCGCCCGCACAAAGATACGCGCTTCTATGTGAATCCGGGCCACAGTCTTCAGCCTCTTCCAGGCACAGTTTCAGGTATTGGGCTGCTAGATGCACTAAACACTCAGAGGGGCAGATCCACAAAGCACTTACGTCGGCGTATCTCGAGATGCGCGGCATAAGAGTAAATATGCGCCGGCGTATCTATGTGCCGTATCCCCAAAACTAGACATGCCTGAAAACCAGATTTTTCCGACCGACGCAATCTTTCTACACCGGCGCATCGTGGGCGCAAAAATACGCTAGACGCACCATTGTTTTGCTATGCAAATATGCAAATGAGGGAGATACGGCCATCCACAAAAGTACGTTTGTGCGGCGCAGGCTACGCCCTGTGCGCATCAGCTGTACGTCCGGTCTAAAGTTACCCCTCATAAAAGCAGCTGTAACTTTGCACCAGACGTGTGCATGTCAGCTAAAGCAACACCGTTAGGGACGAGCTGAGCAGCCACACTTGCAGGACAACAATCTGTATGCCAACATGCCAGGGGCATCCATGGTCATAGCTATACTACTGGCTTTAGATGCGTGCAGAAGGAGGAGGGAACGGAGGAGGAGGAGGGCACGGGAGAGGATATACCGCACACGCATAGACGTCTTTGGCATGTGTGATTCTGAGGTGTATCGCATCTTCAGATTCACCCCTACTGCCATCATGGAATTAACCACAACCCTGAAAGATGACATCACCAGCCCAACACACCGCTCACATGCAGTGCAGCCACTGGTCAAGGTCCTGGCAACACTCCATTTCCTTGCCAGTGGCTCTTTTCAGCATACAAGTGGAGTGGTGGCTGGGATGGCACAATCCTCCATTAGCAGATGTGTGCACCAAGTTATCCCCGCAATCCTCAGACGCATGGCCAACCAAATCATCAGACCCACCCAGGAGAACCTGCGGATGAAGGCAATGCGTGATTTCTACAGAATTGCAGAATTCCCACACACCGTGGGGGCCATTGATGGCACACATGTGGCACTACAACCCCCCCTGTGAGACAGAGCACCTATACCGCAATCGGAAGCATTGGCATTCCATCAACGTACAGGTGATAGTCGATGCCCAATGCCTCATATGGCACGTCCGTGCCAAACACCCAGGATCCAGCCATGACAGCTACATATACCGTCAAAGCCCCATCCCAATGGAATTCGAGCAGAACATGTATGGGGACAGCTGGCTGATTGGTGAGTGACATGGGTGTCAGGCATGACTGCCCCCCCCCATGATGCAGACATCACGAGGGGCACATGCACGACTAACATCCTCCTGTCTTTTCCCTTCCAGGTGACTCTGCATATGCACTTGGACCCCATCTCATGACTCCATACCAGAATCCCCAAACCCCAGGAGAGCAAAGATACAATGAAGCACACGCACGTACCCGTGGAGTGGTGGAACGCACCTTTGGCCTCCTGAAGTCCCGTTTCCGATGCCTGGATAAGTCTGGGGGTACCCTGTTGTATTCCCCAAACTTTGTGTGCCAGATCATCGGGGCATGTTGCATGCTACACAACTTTGCCGTGAGAAGGGGCCTGGAGATTGACATACGTGATGACCTGACCCCCCAACCACCCAGTCCCCCCCTGACCGAGGGTAACCCGTCTTCTGAGGGAAGAGCAGCCAGGAGATGCCTCGCATTAGGCATCTTTGCACGTTAAACCCACACATTAATCATGGCACAAGGAGAATGCATGCATGCACACCACTGTGGTCCCTAGCACACCCACATCACATCCTCATCAAATTGGATTAGCACAAGCCCACCATGCAGGACAACGCCACGCCAAGGCTCCAATTATGTCACTGTACATTCATACACCATTCACACAGACATGGGTTCACACAGACATGGGGATCACTTCTCCCTGGTCCTGGGGATCCCTTCTCCACCACAATTGAGGGTGACACCCCTTTTCCGGCAGGAATGTCACCCCCACAATCAAACATCATTCACAAACATAAAACAAATCATAATCACAGTAAACAAAAAAAACAAAAAATTAAAACACTGAAAACAAAAAAAGACAAAAACGTAATGCCGCTGGCGTGACCCACGCCTGGGACAGCCACGACCACGGCCACAGCCCCGGCTCCACAGGGGAGACTCATGGGGGGGGAATCAGGGGAAGGAGGAGCATCCCCTGGTCTCTGCCCACCTGGCGGCCTGCACTCCAATGTCGTTCAGACATGTTATGAGAGCCAGTGAGTTGCAAGACATGTCCACAACTGACTCCTTGATGGAGGCCAGGCTCTCCTCCATCCGGCCCAAAGTGTGGGTGACCTGACCCAGATGGCGGGTCTGACAGGCCTGGTCCCTTCTTAGGTTTGCAGGCAGAACCTCTGCCACCCCCTTGGTCTTGCGGGTCGCCTTCCTGCCTCCAGATGAGGCTTGTGGCCTGGGAGAAGGGGAGACCCCTGGGGGGGAAGCCCTGTTGGGGGAGGAGTGGGAGGGGCTACCCCTGACGGAGGCCTTACTGCTGCCAGCCCTAGGGGGAGACGCCTCCAAATGGAGCACATTCCCTGACATCACCTCCTCCTCCTCAACCTCCTCAGAGGACTCCGGGCTTGCCTGGGGGTCTTCCTCAGACTCATGTCCGGTGGAGGCTGCGGACCTGCCAGATGGCCCAGCACCCTCCTGCACATCTGTGGATGACACAGAGGCAATTCAGTTCGCATGTGTTGCGCTTTACAAGTCTCTCTCTCTCACACAAAACATACACAGGTTGGAGGATCCACACACTTGTCACATATTCCCTCCCCCCACACATGCTACTCACCAGATATAAAATAAAAAAAACACTTACCTGTCCTCAAGGCCTCCTCAATGGAGTCAAAGCCAGG
Source organism: Rana temporaria (assembly GCF_905171775.1). NCBI lineage: Eukaryota > Metazoa > Chordata > Amphibia > Anura > Ranidae > Rana > Rana temporaria. Next base: position 475,802,572 of record NC_053491.1, on the reverse strand, counting down.
CAGCCCCTCCACTTGCTGCCTGTGGAAGCACTGGGCCACCGCACGCTCCTCAGCACTCAGCCTAATAGTGCATGCAGGTCACCCTCCAGTGCCCCTGGCATGTGCTGCAATCTTGGCCAGCTTCCCACGGATCACACGCCCGAGATCACTGATCTTTTTTTGGATCCCATTGCGGGTCCTGGTCTCACCACCCAACGCATTGACATCGTCTGTGATGTCTTGCAGTATCTGCCTCCTCCTGGCCGGGGTGGTGTTGGAACTCTCAGGGCCATGCAGCAAACGACCAAAGCCGGTAATGGCCCTCACAATGATCTCCTTCTCCCGCGAGGAGTAGTTTAACTTCCTCTTCCTCTCAGTCATCTTTACAAAACACTCTCCAAAACACTCTCCAAAAACCACACTGACACGACACAAACCAACAAACAGCAACAGACAATGGAACAAAAGCACCTTGCTTCAGGGGGGAAACAAATGGATGTAATTTTGCAATGGAAGGGCGTATGTCTGGGCCTAGTTGTGCCATAAACAGTGTTTGCGGACCCGGGTCCTGCCCCAGGGGATATGTATTAATGCAAAAAAGTTTTTAAAACTGCCTTTTTAATGAGCAGTGATTTTAATAATGCTTAAATAATAAAAATGAAATATTCCTTTTAAATATCATGCCTGTGGGCTGTCCTTAGTATGCCTGTAAAGTAGCGCATCTTTCCCATGATTAAAACAATACGACAGCAAAAATATAATTTAAAACTGTGGCTGTAATGTATTGTCGGATTCTGACAATATAGATACAAATCTTTAAAAAAAGGCATGGGGACCTGGGTCATGCCCCAGGGGACATGTATCAATGCAAAAAAAAAGTTTTAAAAATTGTCGTTTTTTTCAGGAGCAGTGATTTTAATAATGCTTAAAATGAAATAATAACAATACATGGCTTACATTAAATTATAGCAGAAATTGTGTCCATTCAAGTACCTCCAACAGGTTCATTTTTAGATCTTCTTTTAACTTTCACAAGTGATGTAATGAGAATCCCTGGTAGGTAAGAACCCCAAGTACATGGCACAACTATTTTATGTAAGGCAGGCCATAGACAGAGGGAATTTCCTTCCTGCAACCGTAGGTTGCAGTAAAAAAAATGCACAATTCCCCCATCAACACAGACAGTGCTGACATGGAAATTCCTCCCATTGAGACATTGAATTCTCCCAGCAGGGGGGGGGGGGCAGTAAAGCCATCCCCTTTGGGAGAAGACAGTGAATATTGCTAGAGGCTATAGCAACCACTAGTGATAATTGCAAGTAAAATCGGTCAGGCTGGTTGTACCGAAGTTGATTGATCGATCAGATTGGTACATTCAGCCTGCCCATACAGGCTTCAAATCTCAGCCAGGTCCTGCTGAACCATCCAAGATTTAAACCGTGTATGGCCAGCCTAAGAGAAATCCTGAAAAATTTAAATTTTTGGATACTTCAGGACTGGAGTTAAGAAACACTGTTTGTGATGACCCTATCCTGTGCGTTTTCTCTCAGTGTTAAAACATGCATGGCTTTCTGGCTTTCTATAAATGTGTAACTGTATATGAAGCCTTGCTGTTCCTATGGTTATCTTTATCATTATCTATTGTGGCCGTTCTGGCCAATGGCAATGTTTAAAATGGCAGTCTGGCCCAGGTTTTCTGGGAAGCAAGCACACTAATGACTCAGGAGTGTGCTTGCTTCCTAGAAAACGTGGCCCAGACTATCATTTAAAACAGTGTCACAGGCCCGATGTGCCACACTATGAAGACCTTTAGCAGAAGAATCCAGAGGTTCTGTCAAGCACATGTTTGAATCAAAATCATTATAGACTAAGATAAACATCTATCAAGGTTGTAGCCCCCATACTCTAGAATTCTCATCCTGCTAAAATTGCTCCTTAAAATACACCTGAAATTAAAATAGTTGAGATTTGCTTTCTTAAAAAAAAAATTAAGTAAAAGAAATAAAGAAAAAATAAAACAAATTCAGCTTCCACATTTAAAGTAGAATTAAAGTGAAAACGTTTTTTATATATTGAATAGAGTAAAGGAGGGTTATAAGCCCTGTCAGTTTATTTTTTTAACATCCAGTTTATTGAAAGATAAATTAGAAGAGCAACAGTGGGAGGCACAGCTCCCATTATAAGCGTAATACAGAACTTTAAACATTCCAGTAAACATTGCAATGTTTGATGCATGTACAATACCTCATTGTGTTTGACCAAAAGGAAAAGAAAAAGGCGATCATTGAGGAACAAAGGCATAATGTCAATAGTACCTTATAAAATATACGTCATGTAACCTCAAATATTAGCATTCTGAATAAGTTTGTCGTATCATATGAAGGTTCTATAAGTAAAAGTTCAGGAGGAAAAGAGAAAAAGGGGTTAGAAGAAGCGGGACGGAGGAGGGGAGGGGGGGGAGTGGGGGACACATTAGGGGAGTGAGACGAGTAACAGCTCCAGACCTGCGCCTAAAGTTCACACCGTGTTCAAAGAGGCGCCCCGGACCCCGTCAACATTAAATGCATTAGGGCACAGCTACCAATTTTTAAAATCTGCAGAGCATTTAAATTGAACCCAAGGTGACCAAGTGTGGAAAAACTTTTCGGTGCGTTCAGATGATTGGGCTACTGTTTCTTCCATGTCATAGAGTTCTTTTACTCTAGACAGCCAGTCACGTATCGAGGGGACCCGGGACGATCTCCAAAACAGGGGTATAAGGGCCTTGGCTGCATTTAAGAGGTGTTTGGATAGTGAGTTTTTGTAACTCCGAAAGGACATGTTGGAAATGTGCAGAAGGCAGCAGGCGGCGTCGAGTTTAAGCTTAGTTTCTGTGATCAATCTAATAGTTTCGCATACTTTTTGCCAGTACGGAGCAATTAGCGGGCATTGCCACCATATGTGGATCAGGGTACCCCTCTCTGCATTGCACCTCCAGCATGTGTCAGGCGTTTGTGGGAACCACGAGTGTAGTTTCACCGGGGTGGCGTACCAGTGAGTGAGTAGTTTGTAGGCGGTTTCTTGTGTTCTGGTGCTCAGGGAGCATTTATGTGCAAAGGTGCAAGATCTCTTCCATTGGGGCCCTGAAATCGGGATATCCAATGCCTGTGACCATCTCTCTCTGAATCTGTCGTCTCCCTTCACCGGTTGATCTCTGAGCCAAGCGTACGAAATTGAGGTAGATTTTTGTACAGGTACACCCGCCAGGCACACTGACTCCATCTCCGTGGGCTGCCTATTAAAATTTGGTCTTCTAGCAGTGTGGTTCAAGTAGCTCCTCACTTGGAAGTACGTCCACAAGGGGAGGTCAGACCTATTAAGGGCTACCTTGAGATCCCCAAAATCCTGGAACAGGCCGTTCCGGAAACAGTCCGAGGCAAGTATGGGTCTGGCTGCGTCAGGGGAGCGGAGAAAGCTGTTCTCTATCCCGGGAGGGAAATCAGGGTTGTTCCATAAGGGAGTCAGTGGGCTCAATGAGGTTGATATGTTCGTTCCCCCCGACACCCTGTGGAAAACTCTTAACGTGGTCCCCAAAAGTGGATGCGTCTTTAGAGATGCAGGATAGCTGGTCCATGGCATCCAGGGAGAAAAATGTAAGGGAATGGGGCAGAGGTCGTCCTCAATTTGTATCCAGTCTTTAAGATTGCGATGGCAGTGCCAATCTATTATTCTCGTTATGTGTGCCGCAAAATAGTAGTTTTTGAAATCGGGAGTACCCATTCCCCCCCTGTGCTTAGGAAGTGTCAGTAGTTTGGCTTTAATTATCGGGGGTTTGTGGGTCCAGATGAATCTTTGTTGTATCGCAGAGATCAGTTTAAAGAATTGTAGGGGAATCCTGACCGGTAGGTTGCGGAACAGATATAAAAGTTTTGGCAGGATAACCATTTTGCAAATAGCTGCCCTCCCAAACCAGGAGAAATTTCGGGCATTCCACGACTTCAGGTCACTGTCAATTGCTGCAAGAAGGGGGGGAAGTTGCGAATATAGATTTGGGAAATGTCTGATGTTAGCCACACTCCCAGATATCTAAGGGCGGACGGTTCCCATCTAAAGGGGCATATAGTCTTAAGTGTCTCTACAGATCGGTCTGGTAAGGTTATGTTTAGTGCTTCTGATTTCGAAAAATTAATTTTAAAATTGGACACGTAGCCGAATAGTGTAAATTCCTGCATGAGAGATGGTAGGGACTTCTGGGGCTCCGTCAGGAAGAAGAGCAAATCGTCGGCATATGCCGCAATCTTATACTCTTTGCTCGCCAACGAGAAACCTTGTATAGCTTTCTCAGCGATGATTCTTCTAATGAAAGGTTCTAGGGAGAGAATGAAGAGGAGGGGCGAAAGGGGGCATCCCTGTCTAGTGCCATTATTTATTTGGACTGCTTCCGATAAGGAACCGTTAATTCTAATTCGGGCTGAAGGGTTTTTGTAAAGAGCGGATATCCAGGATCTCATGTGGAACCCCAGACCTATGTGCTGACAGGTGTCCATCATGTAGTCCCAGGCAATCCTATCGAAGGCCTTCTCTGCGTCGGTGGACAAGAGAAGGCCTTCGATTTTCTGGGTGCGTGCCGCATGTATTAAATTAAGTGCTTTAATGACATTATCCCTGGATTCCATGCCCGGCATGAAGCCAGCTTGGCTCGGGCCTATGATATCGTGTAGAAGGGGGCGAAGTCTATTGGCCAAAATTTTTGCAAGCAACTTAACGTCTAAGTTAAGGAGTGAAATCGGCCTGTAGCTAGCACAGCTCTCGGGATCTTTGTTGGGTTTTGGCAGGACAGCTACGTGTGCTGAGAGGAATGTAAGGGGCACGTCTCTAGGGGATGCCAACTAATTTAGGGCCTCTCTCAGGGGGTCGACAAGGAGTTCTGCGAAGGTTTTATAATAAATGGAAGTGAAGCCGTCCGGACCAGGACTTTTCCCAGTTTTAAGTTCTTTAATAGCTGACTGCAATTCTGAGTTTTCTATAGGCAATTCTAGTTGAAGGACTACGTCCTCCGGTAGGGAGGGGAGCCCGGACTCTGCCAGGTATTCTCTAATCTCCTGACTTCTAGGTTTAGAGGGGTTAACAGGGTTTCCTTGAGCTGGTAGGTTATAAAGGTTAGAGTAAAATTCGTGAAAATGTTGGGCTATTTTGTCGGTGGTTACGTCTAAGGAACCTGATTTATTCCTTATACCCATAATGTTGTGTGCTGAACTGGTGTAACGCCACTGGCGTTATTCAGTTTAACACGAGCGCAGCCTTACCTATTCCATCAGCTGCGCTCCTCTCTCTGCACTGCTCGCGTCACTTCCGCCGCGCCAGTGTTTGCGTTCCACGCTGGAACGCGGAAGCGCGCCCAGCGTGCTTGGCTGTTTCCCGCGCCCTGGCGGCTATTTAAATCAATAGGAATGACGGCAGGGTGTTCCACTATTTTGTCGGACCCCTGCCGTCCCCCGGGAACCGCTTACAGACCCCAGAGAACCTGCTACAGTGAGGCTCAAGCTCTCTCAGCCAGAAGGACCATCCTCACCTCTCCGGCATCCAGGTCACCCTGTACAGGCTAAACCCTCCAGGCATAGGAGCCCAGCTTGCAACACATCACAGGGAAGATTCCTTCAGTACCGCAAGTATCTTTATAGGACATAATAGCAATATCTAGCTATGCTGAACAGACATGGAACTTTGCTTATTATATAGATAAAGCTACTCAGTTTAAACTTGCCTGAACTTATACTTGTATTACCTAGGATTATCTATTTCTTGATTCGCTATCACTATTTGCTTCAGAGACTTTGTTTAGAATCCTTACAACGCTCATCATAAATAATAAGGACTCAATTATACATATTAATTTACTCTTATGCTGCCGAATACATGCTTATGAAATAATAAGCTCTTTGATTTTGTTGGTACTCTGTTTGAGGTTGTGATGAAATAAACCATTAACTCTTATCAAATATTAGAGTGACTAACTGGTTTACACCTGAGAAACCTCCGCAGCTGAGATCCATTCAATCAAGTCATACATATTAAGGCAGGATTGTTACATAATAGTGGAACCTTTAAAAAATAATGGATCCAGCGGAGCTTGCAAACCACTTAGTGGGACTATCACAGCGAGTGGACATTCTCACCACTAATTTAAATGATCTCCGTTTAGAGAATGACGTTCTCCGTAACCAAAATTTTCCTCAAGCTAGGGAGCGACCTGAACCAAAGGTCTGCCCTCCAGAACCATTTTCAGGTGACAGAAAAAACTTCCGCCAATTTATTAGTTCCTGTCGTCTTATGTTTCAGTTACGCCCCCGTACTTATCATTCTGACAGAGTCAGAATTTTGACCTTGATTTCTTACCTTAAAGGGGAGCCAAGAGTTTGGGCTGATGCCTATGTTGATGAGCACGGTGATCTTCTGGGTGCTCTTAACACTTTCATAGATGAGATGTCTCTCCTTTACGAAGACCCAAACAAACAATTAACAGCAGAAAATTTTATCCGTAACCTTAAACAGGGAAAAAGACCTGTAGAAGACTACATTTCAGAGTTCAAGTGTTGGTGTCGTGAAACTCTGTGGACTGATATAGCACTCAGAAATCAATTCCGTCTAGGCTTATCAGAGTCTATGAAGGATGAACTCGCTCGTGTAGAAATTCCTACATCTTTGGAGGATCTTATGCTTCTTTCTCTCTCTATTGATCGCCGTCTCAGAGAAAGAAAGGCTGAACGTGCCTTCTCCTATCAACCTACACCCTTTAGGAGGTCCAGATCTCCCCCAAAGGAGGTACCTATGGAAGTTGGTACAATCAAGGGTCCACTATCTCCAGCTGAGAAACAAAGAAGAAGAGCCCAGAATCTTTGTCTTTACTGTTCCGCCCCTGACCACATGGTGTTTTCTTGCCCAATCCTAAAGAATAGGTCTGAAGGTAATAATTTTAAAATTAACAAATTTAATGTAGCTAGTACTATATCGCCATCTACCACTAATAATTATATCTCTCTCACCCTTACCTTACAGTGGGATCAAGATAGGACAACCATTGATGCGATGATCGACACTGGTGCCTGTGGCAACTTTATTGATTTAGATTTTGTTAATTTAAATAAAATCCCTTGTGTGATAAAGCAAACCCCTTTGTCTGTCACTTTCATTGATGGCTCTACTTCCACTTTTGGCCCAGTCAAATCTCAAACTGTGCCCCTGTTGGTTACTAGTGGTAATGTCCATACTGAGACCTTGGTATTTGATGTTATACCATCACCTTTATTCCCTATAGTGTTAGGCCTACCTTGGTTACATCTTCACCACCCAACTATTCATTGGTCCGATACTGCAATTACTTTAGACTCTACATTTTGTAAACAAACTTGCTACCCAATCTATAACATACTTTTAACTAATGTAAATTGTGAGGGTCTTCCAACTTATTTACACGATTTTTCCGATGTTTTCAGCAAAACCAATGCAGAAACACTTCCACCTCATAGAATATATGACTGCCCTATTGATCTAATCCCAGATAGGCCTATTCCAACTGCTCGAATCTATCCACTATCTCAACCAGAACTGTTCCATCTTAAGGACTATCTCGATGATAACCTAAAGAAGGGTTTTATCAGACCTTCCACTTCCCCGGCAAGTGCAGCCATGTTTTTTGTAAAAAACAAAGATGGTTCACTCAGACCTATAATCGATTATCGATCATTGAACAACATCACGGTAAAAAATCGCTATCCCCTGCCTCTTATCCCAGAATTAATAGAACGTTTACAGACCTCTAAGATCTTTACAAAATTAGATCTCAGAGGTGCGTACAATTTAATCAGGATTCGTCCAGGCGATGAGTGGAAGACCGCATTCAAGACTCGTTATGGACTTTTTGAGTATTTAGTAATGCCATTCGGGTTATGTAATGCACCTGCAACTTTCCAGCGTTTCATCAACGACATTTTTCGTGATTTATTAGACATTTGTGTTGTAATTTATCTGGATGACATTTTGATTTTTTCTGACACTTTTGAAGAACACACTAAACATGTAAGATGGGTTTTGGGCAGACTCAGAACTCATTGTTTATATGTCAAGCTTGAAAAGTGTGTTTTCAGTCAAACATCTATTTCTTTTCTTGGCTATCAAATCACTCCTGAAGGTATTCAGATGGATCATTCAAAAGTTGATGCTATTCTCTCTTGGCCTACTCCGTCTTCAAGGAAGGCCTTGCAGCGTTTCCTTGGATTCTCTAACTATTACAGGAAGTTTATCAAGAACTTCTCAGAGATTGTCAAACCTCTAAATGCTTTAACCAGCAAAAACACACCTTTCATTTGGTCAGATGAGGCACAAAGATCTTTTGAATCTTTGAAACTTTCTTATACTACGGCTCCTATCCTCCAACTACCAAATCCTCAATTTCATTTCACTTTAGAAGTAGATGCCTCTCACTTTGCTTTGGGTGCTGTACTTTCCCAACAAGCAAGTTTCTCTGAACCTCTACACCCAGTGGCTTTCTATTCTAGAACTCTAACATCTGCAGAAAAGAACTACCCTATAGGAGAAAAAGAACTCCTCGCAATCAAGGACGCCCTAGCCAATTGGAGACATCTTCTAGAGGGATCTACGTACCCAATCACCATACTGACAGATCATCGTAATCTTCAACATTTAAAGGCCTGCAAGACCTTGTCCGCCCGACAGGTGAGATGGAGTTTATTTTTTGACAGATTTGACTTTTTTATTTCGTATAGACCAGGTTCACAAAATTTAAAGGCGGATTCACTATCTCGCATCTTTGAAGATGACACGACTGAGATCCCACCACATTCCATCATACCCTCAAACCGCTTCATTGGAGTAACCACCTCCTTCAAACAATTACTCTCTCAGTCTATTTCCGAGAATGTATCTGACCTACCTAAGACAGTCCTAAAGCGATCAGACGGAGTATACACCTACAAAGACAAGTTGTACGTTCCTCCACAATTACAATTGTCACTACTTAAGCAACTACATGATTCCCCCTTAGCTGGTCACCCTGGTATCACTAAAACAGTTCATCTTGTAAAGAGACATTACTGGTGGCCCCATTTAACTAAAATGGTCCATGACTATGTCAATTCTTGCGAGATTTGTGCCAGTAACAAACTCTCAAGAAAACCTCCATTTGGTCTTCTAGCATCCATTCCAGTACCAAATAGACCATGGGAGGTTGTGTCAATGGATTTTATTGTCGATCTTCCTAGATAAAATGGTGCCAACACCATCATGGTCACTGTAGACCTACTTACAAAGATGGCACATTTCATTCCTTTAAAAAACCTACCAACCTCTCTTGAGACGGCAACAGCCTTCGTTAATAACGTCCTCAAACTGCATGGTTTACCCTCTAAGATTATCTCAGACCGCGGTTCTCAATTCATTTCCAAGTTCTGGAAAGCTCTATGTAATGCATTAAAAATTGATCACCGCATGTCTACGGCTTACCACCCACAGACTAATGGGCAGACAGAGCGCATTAATCAAATCTTGGAACAATATTTACGCTGCTATTGCACCCATCTTCAGGATGACTGGTATCAATTACTTCCCCACGCCGAATTCGCGTATAATAATTCTACCAGTTCTTCATCCCAATTATCACCATTTTTTGCTAATAATGGTTTTCACCCAAATAGTTTACCATCCTCCTTCCTCTCAGACGACGTACCTGCAGTAGGAAATTATCTCACTAACTTAAAGGAAACACTCCCTATCTTACGCTCAAATTTAGAAGCTGCCCAGTTACGCCAAAAACGTAACTATGATCTTCACAGATCAATACCTCCTGATTATAAAGTGGGAGATTTAGTGTGGCTCTCCACCAGAAATTTACGCCTAAATCTACCCTCAAGAAAATTAGGACGTCAATTCATTGGACCTTACCCCATTTCTCAAGTAATTAACTCCAATGCAGTAAGACTACAGCTACCTCCTGATTGGAAAATACATCCTTCATTTCATGTCTCTCTTATTAAGCCATTCGTACCTAACCCATTCTCTAACAGAATCTCACGTCCCCCTCCTCCAGTTGAAGTTATGGGTGAGACCGAATATGAAATTGAAAAGATTCTGGATTCTAGAAAAAGAGGTTCTATAATTCAATATTTAATACGTTGGAAAGGTAACTCTCAACTTGAAGATTCTTGGGAAGATTCTTCGCACCTACATGCTCCCCGTCTGATTAGATCTTTTCATCGTAGGTATCCTACTCGTCCATCACTAAATACTCGCACTGGTGGTGCCCCCTTGAGGAGGGGAGTATGTAACGCCACTGGCGTTATTCAGTTTAACACGAGCGCAGCCTTACCTATTCCATCAGCTGCGCTCCTCTCTCTGCACTGCTCACGTCACTTCCGCCGCGCCAGTGTTTGCGTTCCACGCTGGAACGCGGAAGTGCGCCCAGCGAGCTTGGCTGTTTCCCGCGCCCTGGCGGCTATTTAAATCAATAGGAATGACGGCAGGGTGTTCCACTATTTTGTCGGACCCCTGCCGTCCCCCGGGAACCGCTTACAGACCCCAGAGAACCTGCTACAGTGAGGCTCAAGCTCTCTCAGCCAGAAGGACCATCCTCACCTCTCCGGCATCCAGGTCACCCTGTACAGGCTAAACCCTCCAGGCATAGGAGCCCAGCTTGCAACACATCACAGGGAAGATTCCTTCAGTACCGCAAGTATCTTTATAGGACATAATAGCAATATCTAGCTATGCTGAACAGACATGGAACTTTGCTTATTATATAGATAAAGCTACTCAGTTTAAACTTGCCTGAACTTATACTTGTATTACCTAGGATTATCTATTTCTTGATTCGCTATCACTATTTGCTTCAGAGACTTTGTTTAGAATCCTTACAACGCTCATCATAAATAATAAGGACTCAATTATACATATTAATTTACTCCTATGCTGCCGAATACATGCTTATGAAATAATAAGCTCTTTGATTTTGTTGGTACTCTGTTTGAGGTTGTGATGAAATAAACCATTAACTCTTATCAAATATTAGAGTGACTAACTGGTTTACACCTGAGAAACCTCCGCAGCTGAGATCCATTCAATCAAGTCATACATATTAAGGCAGGATTGTTACAACTGGCCTCTTTCAAGGCCCTAGCCAAAAAACTGCCTGATTTATCGCCATGTTCATAATATACCTTCTTTTTAAAGAACAAAAGGCGTTTAGCTTTAGAATCAAGGAGCTGTTGAAGGTCCTTCCTAGTGTTCAGTAATGTGCAGGCTGACCTTTCAGAAAGGGACTGTTTGTGGAGCGTCTCAAGGGTATGAATCTTATCTGAAAGGAGTTTGATGGTTTTTTCCCTTTCTCGTTTGCGTTGTGACCCCATTCTAATGAGTTCCCCCCTCACTGTGCACTTATGGGCTTCCCAAATAGTCAGTGGATCCATGCCCGGGGTGGCATTACGTTCAAAAAATTATTTTATAAAGAGGGTGATGTCAGGGAGCAATAGCGTGTCTGTCAACAGGGACAAGTTAAGTCTCCAAGAGTTGGATTTAGGAGGAGGTCTGTGTAGATTAAGGGACAATGAGGTTGGGGCATGGTCTGATATAGACTGGATGCCTATGTGTGCCTCTGTTACCAGGTGAAGATCTCTCTGAGTTGTAAAGATATAATCTATTCTGGCATGGCGGTTGTGGGGAACGGAGTGAAACGTGTAGTCCTTTCCCTCGGGGTGGGTAAAGCGCCAGGAGTTCCTTTTTTTTTTTACTTTAACTTATGATGATAATGGTAAACAAGATAAATAAAGAGAGTGAATATCCCTAACAGGGACACAGACTGCAATAAAAACCTGACCATCTCCACTCTGTCCAAAACTAAAAAAAATTAAAATGTTTTGTCTTAGTTATAATTCTGTAAAACAACAATATACAACTTTTTTTTTGGGGGATTAGATATAACTTTGGTTTAGCCCCAATATATCACCATCCCATCACCTACTGTATCTAGACTTCCAGCACTTGAATTGTTATTTAATTTGGATGTGGCCCTTTTTATTGGTCTTTGAAGGCTGTATGTATTAGTATTATTGTTATTAATTTACAATTACAACAAAATATACTATCAATACTAAAACATAATTATAATAATACTTTACAGTATCAGTAGTCACAGAATATTAACATAAGGATTACTTTGTTAATAGTCAAACCTAAAGTTTACTTTTTGTTACTTTTTGTTATTTTAACTTGTTTGTATTGCTGATATATTTAAATCTACATTTGTATTGGATTTACCTTAAGTGGTAAATTCTCTTTACATGTATAACTGAGTTTATTAAAAGTTCAAATCGATTTTTACTGATTCAGCAAGAGAATAGATGTCCTGGGAAAGACTGTAAGAGATAATGAATGGATTGAGTCTCATTGTTCATACAAAGCCCCCGACACCTCATCAAGGTGCACATCTAGATAAGGGGCAATTTACAGTCTATCGCTGATGAATAAACAAGAGAGCCTGCCAGTCTCATCGATGGGAATACCTAGGTGCAAGAGTTTAATGAACTGACACAGAAATAGCAATTGTAATGTTAGAGATACCCAAGATGATATATTAGATTCCCCTGGATAAAAAAGACTAAAACAATTAAAAGTTTTATCAAGACTATCATAATACAATATAGGACAATAGTGTCACCATATCAATACAATGCAATACAATGTTTGCAGTCCTTGTAATTCATATTTGTTGAATATGCAAAGCAGACAAAACTGCATAGATTAACATTAATACAATACTGGCAAAACTTACATCTTGTAGACTACAGCTGCAACACAATAGAAAAGTTCATTGAGTTTACTACTATCTAAAAATATATTAAAAGCAATGAAACATTGTGTATAATAATTGTATGCATTTTTAAGAAGATAAGAGAGAGGGAGAGATAGAAAAAGAGAGATAGATAGATAGATAGATAGATAGATAGATAGATAGATAGATAGATAGATAGATCAATTGTATAGATTAACAACACTGGCCTTATACTGCCTTAAAGTGGTTGTAAAGGTTCATTTTTTTAATAACAAACATGTCATACTTACCTCCACTGTGCAGTTTGTTTTGCGCAGAGTGGCCCCGATCCTCCTGTTCTGGGGTCCCATGGCAGCTCTCTTGGCTCCTCCCTGCAACAGCTAGCCCCCTCTGGGAAGCTCTAACCTGAGGGGGTTACCTTGCGGGTGAGCTTTTGTGTCAAACAATCGACGTCCATAGACGCCGAGTGTATGACTCGGTCCCACTCCCCGGAAGCCGCGTCATTGGATTTGATTGACAGAAGCGGGAGCCAATGACATACAAATAAGAACATTCAAATAAAAAAAGTTAATGTTTACTGTAACTCTTACAATATAAAAAAAATGTTTCACAAAAAAAAGAAAAAAAAAGACTAAAAAAATAAATAAAAAATAAGATTTTACTTACTGATATCAACTGAAGAAGGGGAGCACTATGTTAAAAAAACAAAACAAAAAAAGAACAATTATATATGCAGCACTATTGGTAACCAAAAATAAAGCATGATTTGAAGAAACATTGCTGATTTGAAGAAATCATGAAGGCATGATTTGAAGATACACCACATTTTGCTCTTCGGCCACTCAATAGCTATGTTATCAATGTCCCACATACTTGGCAAGTGATGCCCCACCACATTCTTGGAGAAGTTATTTTTTCTGGATGTTCAGATTGATGGATGCCAGTCACTTTTTTGTAGCTTTTATTACATATGTGCAAAGAGAAGAGAAAGGAAGGTAGAGAAATCACAGGACACCTGCAGGTTTCTACTCAAAACACATTCCTTATCATCTGAATGTCCTTCTAACTTTAAAGTATAACTAAAGGCAAACTTTTTTTTTTAGATTTGGATGGGGTGTAGAGGGATTAGAACCCCTGTTTAGTTTGTATTTCTGCCTGTGCCCCCTTTAAGGACATTAACCCTCTCTATTTGTCCTGTCTACCATTATTATTGAAAGTGAAAGTAAAAGAAAATCACAAATTTTGGGTTGTCCCCAGAAAAGTCATAGTCTAGATAGAGTCACAGGGCCAGATCCACAAAGAAATTACACCGGCGTATCTATTGATACGCCACGTAATTTCAAAGTTCCCGCGTCGTATCTTTGTTTTGTATCCACAAAACAAGATACAACGGAATGAGGGATCGATCCGACAGATGTACGTCTTAAGAGGCCGTCTGATCGTAGGTGTATATTTATGCTGGCAGCTAGGTGGCGTTTTCCGTCGAATTCCGTGTCGAGTATGCAAATTAGCTAGATACAAAGATCCACGAACGTACGTCCGGCCGGCGCATTTTTGCTTGACATAAGTTCTTATTTGCTAAAAGGCCCTTGCCCCAAGTTACTGAACATGTTCACTCTTTTTTTTTTAAATTTTCCTTTTTTTTTATTTCGTTTCTTTTCCAAGAAAACAAAAAGCAAGAAAGTGATACAGGAAACATAAGAAGAGGACTGAGCATAGTCCTATACATCAACATATATATGAGAATTATATTTATTCTCTCTCTTCAACTCTATTTACTATTCATAGTATCTGTATCACTACTAGTTTCAATCCATTCCTCTATGATAGACCAAATACTTTCTACTTCTAAACTAATTTTCAGACTACCCGAGTATTCCATCTCCCACTAAGTATCCATTTATTCTTTATCTAAAGTACTAATTCCCTCCTTAGTCCCGCAGCACTTCCTTCCTCATTTTATCCCCCCTTTCCCTCCCCCTCATCCCTACCTCTAGACCCCCTTCTTCCCCCATTCCCCTCCTCCAGCCGTCTATCCTCAGGCCGGAGAGAAGAATTAGGAGAAGAGGAAAAAAAAAAAAAAAAAAAAAAAAAAAAAAAAAAAAAAAGGGGAAGAAAAATTTTTCTTAACAAGACAATACAAAACACCCCTCCTCTCCTCCGCTATCCTCCATCTGTGCGCAAAATGTTCTCTCTCCTATTTTCCTTCTTTCATCCATCTACTGCCCTTTATCTTATTCTCCTATTAACTTTTTACCTTCCTCCGACTGTAAAAATAATTCCCAAGGTGCCCATATCATTTTAATTTGCTCTTTCTTATCTATTGTTTTTGGGAGGAGTTTCTCCATTATCCCTATTTTCCTTACTTTTTTCAGCCACATAGATATTGGAGGTGCCTCGGGATCTTTCCATTTTGTTGCAATGCAGCTTTTCGCCGCATTTATCAAATGACACATCATTGATCCCTTATATCTCACCGGATATATTTCAGCATGATGTAGTAGAAAAAACGATGGGTCAACTGGAATATGATATTCCGTAAATACTTGTGTAATTCTCCGTACTGTTTCCCAGAATTGTTGTATTATTGGACATCCCCAAAATGTATGTAGCATTGTCCCTTTCTCCCCACAGCCTCTCCAACATCTATCTGACATTTCAGAAAAAATGTATTTAAACGCGCTGGCGTATAGTACCATCTTGTTAATATTTTATAATTTAATTCTTGTATTTTCGTGCATCTTGAAGAGTTTAATGCTAAATTTATAATATTTTGGCTTTGTATTGGGAAAAAACTTGGCCTAAATCTCTCTCCCATTTTACTAGGCTCGACATTCTAAAGTCTTCTGGTGGTGCAGTCAATAATGTGTACATTTTAGAGATCATATGGGCTAGTGGTTCCTTTCCTCCACAGTACTCCTCAAACTTTGTAAGTGCCCGTTTATACTTTTCTGCACCATCCAGAGTCTCCAGAAAGTGTCGTACCTGTCGCGCTTGCCATATCGGTATCTCGCCGCTCCCTCCCCTTTGTGCTATTTCTCCTATTGTCATCCACCCCCTTTCCCCCAGAAAGTGGGAGGCTTGAAATCTACCCTTTTCTTTTAATTTCTTGAGTATATGGGATTCCATACCAGGCTGGAATTCTGGATTTCCTATTATTGGGTAGAGGGGGGAATTATTAGTTGAGAAGTTCGGATTATGACATATTTTATTTCCAGTCCATAAAGTTGGTCCTATCGTTGGGTGAGTTTTAACTGTAAGGGGTAACGCAGAATAGCACCATATTGCCCTATCTAACGGTACAGGGCACGTTTGTTGCTCTATAGTGATCCACAATTTATAATCCCCATGTCTACTCCAATCTGCTATCCTGCCCAACTGGACTGCGTGATAGTACTTTAACATATCCGGTGCTGATATCCCTCCCACCTTCTTGGGTAGGATCAATAATTTCCTACCAATCCTGGGCCTTTTACTCCCCCATATAAATTTTGTAAATAAGGCCCGAATTTGATTGAAGTACGACATGGGGATCTGAATTGGTAGAGCTTGAAAAAGATATAAAAACTTTGGCACTACACTCATTTTCAAAATATTAGATCTCCCAAACCAAGAGTGCATCCCTCTACTCCATCCATCTAACATTGTTCTGATTGTACCCAATAATGGCTTAAAATTTAGTTCGAAAGTATCCTTTAAATCTGGTGGCATTTGAGTACCCAAATAATTCAATGCCCTCGTCGTCCACTTAAACTTAAAACTAAATTCCAAGCCATTCTTAATCGACCCTGGCAGAGCGACCCCCATTGCTTCAGATTTATTATAATTTATTTTAAAGTTTGACATCCTCCCGTAGAGTTCTACTTCTTTCATTAAATTTGGAAGGGATATCTGTGGTTTTGTTAGGGAGAAGAGCATGTCATCTGCGTAGGCCGATACTTTATATTCCCTCCCTCCCATTTGAATACCCACTATATCTCTGTTCTGTCGAATCTTGTTTAATAATGGTTCTAATGTCAGTGCAAATAATAAAGGCGACAGGGGGCAGCCCTGCCTAGTACCATTTGTAATTGCTAGAGGCTCAGAGTATACCCCATTCACTTTTACCAAAGCTCTGGGTCCCGCATACACCCCCGCTATCCACTGAGCCATCCGCTCTCCTAATCCCATTTGTTTTACTGTTCCCAACATAAACTCCCAATTCACTCGATCGAATGCCTTCTCTGCATCTGAGTTCAAGAAAACACTCGATATCTTCTTTTCTTTACTTGATTTATTAAGTTTAACACTTTAATAGTACTATCCCTTGCTTCTCTATTTGGGATGAACCCGACCTGATCCAAATGTACCAGTTTAGATAAATAGGGCTGTATACGTGATGCCAAGATCTTTGTCAGAATTTTAATATCTACATTTATTAATGATATTGGTCTATAACTGGTGCATGCCCCTGGATCCTTCCCTTCTTTTGGGATAATCGTAATATGTGCTAGTAACGTTTCCGGGGGTAACCTTCTTATTTGTCCTACTGTATTAAACAATTTAGTCATGTATGTCCCTAATAGTGTACTAAAGCTTTTGTAATATTGTATGGTGAACCCATCTGGGCCTGGAGCTTTA
The DNA here is from genome assembly GCF_905171775.1 of Rana temporaria. NCBI lineage: Eukaryota > Metazoa > Chordata > Amphibia > Anura > Ranidae > Rana > Rana temporaria. The sequence continues at coordinate 475,785,156 of NC_053491.1, read as the reverse complement.
CCCTGTTTTATTGTTTTCATTATTGATTGCACTTCCCTCCAGAGTAATTGGTTTTCCCAAATCTCTTCGCTCTGGAGATGTTAATCTAGTCAGACCTGCTGAAGATATATATTTCTCAACAGCCCCAGAGGGGGTCTCCTTCCCTTGAAGGTTATATAACGCGGCGTAGTATTTCCTAAATTCTTGTGCTATTTCTTTTGAAAGGTGGAATTTTTTATCTTCTTTGGTTTTAATAAATGGGATATATGACCGTGACTGTAAATTTTTTCAATTTTTTTTGCTAGTAACTTCCCACATTTATCACCTGAGTCATATGTCATCTTCTCTGCATATTGTAGAACCGCTTCAGCCTTATATCTCAAGAGATCCGCTACTTGTCTTCTTAAATGTGTTAATTCAATTCCTATACCCGTTCTGTCTTTTTTTTATGTTGTATCTCCAATCTCTGTATCTTTTCTAATAGTTTCTTTTATTTGTTTTCTCTAGCTTTCTTAACTCGGGAGCCATGTTTAATTAAAACCCCTCGATCACTGATTTATGGGCTTCCCAAACTATTCCCGGATCACTTTCTTCATTATCATTTGTCTGGAAATACCACGTTATTTCTTTTTTTACGTCTTCAATTATATCGGGATTCTGTAGTAAACTCTCATTTAATTTCCACCTCCGCTCTGACGTCTGAGTTCCCTCTCCCCAAGTTATTTCCATTGTTACTGGGGCGTGATCTGTCCAAGTTATATTTCCAATTGAAATTCCTTTATCAAGTGTAGACACTGATGAGGTATCAAAAATAGATCTATTCTTGAATATATTTGATGTGGGTTTGAAAAATATGTATAGTCTTTCCTCCTGCATGTAATGTGCGCCATCCATCTACTAACTGAATTCAAATAGTTTTTTTTATGATTTGTTTCCTAATTTATTTGATACTGACGACGTCCCTACTGAGGTATCTTCCTTTGGGTTCAAAGCTATATTCAAATCTCCACCACATATCAATTTGCCCTCTTTAAAGTGCATCAGTTTAGTAATCACCTTTGATAAGAAACTATCTTGATGTATGTTCGGTGCATAAATCGTCGCTAATGTTACATTCTCGCCCCCTATTTTCCCTTTAAGAAATAAGAATCTCCCTCCTGGATCTGCGTATTTATCCGTTAAGGACCATGGATTCTACTTGCTATTAGGATTGCCACCCCTTTACTTTTAGCTTCCTTATTAGAGGCCTGGTATACATTGGGAAAATTCCTGTTTTGAAGATATGTAGATACCCCCTCTTTAAAATGTGTTTCCTGAATAAATCCTATATCCGTTTTGAGAGATTTTAGTTTGTTTAATAATATTTTCCGCTTCTCTGGGATATTGAGTCCTCTAACATTTAGAGATGTGATCCTTATTGTATCCATCTAACGCACCCGGATTGGCCGGTAGCTGAGAGAGGGGGGGGGGGTAACAGACAACAATGAAGAAAAAAAAAAAAAAAAAAAAAAAAAAAAAAGGGGGAAAAATAAATAAATAATTAATAAATAAAAAATAAAAATAAGGAGAGAGCTCAACCAACTCCTCCTATAGGGGTCTTATGAGGTACGAATTTTATGTTACGGCTTCTACGTGGGATTTCAATTATCCCTATTTACCGAAAATAGGGGGAATTAACCTCCAAAGGGCTAGAGTGGCTAAGCTCCTGCTGCCCTTCCTCACTATATTAAATTCCTCTTTAAACCCTTCCAGTCTTATTTACCCTGTGATCTCCCCTTTCTCCTTTCCCTTCTCTTACTCTTCTCCCTTCCCTCCTTTCCCCTCGCCCTTCACTTTCTGATCTCTATATTAGTATCCCTCCCCTACCTCCAAAATCCTTCAGCTTCCCCTTTCCCCATTCCCATTTCCTCATAATTCTCTTTTTTATATACACCCATCATTGACATATCTAGTTTTCACTTCATAACCCATATACTTTAACAGTTATTTTCACATTAATAGAAAGTCAAACATTAATATCATTGTTGTTCATGATCCTCTTATTTCCTATATCATTATTGAGTTCAATTTATGAGTATCCCTTCTATTTATTAAATCTAGTATAAATCTTTTCCCTTCCAACCTCCCCCCCTTTTTCTTATATATTCATCATCTCTTCTTTTCCATAGTTCCCCCCTTCTGTTTCTCTCCTTATCCCTTTTTCTTCTTTTCCCCTTTTTTAATACAGCATCTTCATATTCCCAGCCTTGACCCACCTGAACCTCCTTATGTGCATTACCTAATCCCCACTATGTGAAAGTGCAGATTCTCAATTTAAAACTGTGTTTTATGTGACGTGCTATTAACTTAATTATGTCACTTTTATTTCCCATGTCTCACTCCCCCCCCCCCCCGTTGTCCTTATATTTATTTATTAAAAAAAAAAAAAAAAAAAAAATATTCTTTCATATGTACAATAGTGCCAATAATCTCCCTTTCTACCCCCCTCCCCCTCCCCCATAGACTAACCCCTCTCAATATTCTTATATGTGTACAGTGATGTACGTGGTCAAGTGTTTAATTTATTTGTGTTTCAAAAAAAAAAAAAAAAAAAAAAAAAAAAAAGCCCAGGGTGGTCTATCCTGATCTATTTAATAATATATAGTGCTGTATTATTTATATTCTCTTGTATATTCATTCTAACATATTTTTTTTATCCTCTCCTATTTCGACATAACTAAACATTCCAATAAGGGTTCCATATCCACATATGAATAAAAAAGAAGGGGGTCAATTGGGGGGGGGGTTCATGTCCAGACTTTACATTGATACCTTCATGGGAGGAGAAAGAAAAAAAAAAAAAAAAAAAAAAAAAAATGGGAATGTATACAGTCCATACCATCAATTCATATTTCCCCTTCTCCTCGTTCCAAAAAAAAATCTTGACAGAGGGAAGAAAAAAAAAAAAAAAATAAGGGGAAAAACACTCACAGTTTTCCATTTCCCCAACCCAGTCTCTATATTTTATTTCAATTTTCTTCTATTCTTCTACGTTGTGGTTCTCGACCTCTCTCTAGGCCACCTTTCCGACGTGATCTTTCCATTGGTTGTAGCCAATCTGGGACCTCTATCTTTTCTGTTCCCAGAAAATTAAACAGCTCTGGAAGTTCCGACGGTTCAGACAGTAAAAAAGAAAGTTGGCCTTTTTTAACCAATAATGTAATCGGGTATCCCCAGCTATAAGTCCCGCCCCCCGATTTAATTTTTTCCAAAAGCGGTCGCAATTGCGACCTCCGTTGTAAAGTAGCCCATGAAAGGTCCGGGAGAATCTTTATTGTCATTCCTTCAAATTTCATTACCTTTACCTCCCACGCCTTGCGGTTAATTATTTCTTTATGGGCATAATGATGGAAGCGGCCTATCACATCTCTGGGTCTTGCTGGGTCATTGGGCCGGGGCCCCAGGCCCTATGTAGTCGATCAAATTCAATCTGTTTCTGTTCCTGTATTAATTCCGCCCCTAGCTGCTGCATATTGTTTTAACTACTCTTTGTAGAGATTCTCCCTCAATTTCTTCCGGTATCCCTCAAACGTAAATTTAGCCTTCGACTTCTATCTTCAATTTCTTCAAATTTCAGATATATCGCTGGACTCTGTAGTCTATAGGGGGATTCTTTTCCCTTATCTCTTCTAGCTTAGTTTACCCATCTTCCAACTTCACCACCCGTGTCCCTTCTTCTGAGATTTTTTCTGAAAGGCTTGCATCTCAGATCTGATTAACTGCATTTCCTTTCCGGGTGTCCCTCCTCTAGTCGGGTCACCAATGTTTCCATCTCATCCCTTGTTGGGAGAGCCTGAAGAATCGCCATTTCATCTCTCGGTGGTAATGCCTGCAGAATCGCCATTAATCTAATCCACCTACACTATTTCAACCAGTTTCTTATACTCCCTACTCCTTATCTCTTCCCTGTTCTTGCTCCCTTCCATCGCCTGTGATGTAGTAAGGCTCATCCGGGGTGCTGCTCTCGAAATTTCCGGTACTCTGTCCCCCTGTCTCAATCACTGAGGCTCTTGCAGTAGCTGTAGCTGCTCTTGTACGTAGGAAGTAGTCTTTAATTTTCTGGCTGTGTCAGTGGGGTCAATATTTTTGGTTTGAATCTGTTGCTGCTTTAACTGTAGGGTTCCTTGCCTTTTTGTTCATTTACTACATTCATCCCAACTGCAGCGAGCGAGATAAATACTGCCCAGTCTCCCTGGTTTTCCCCTTTACAACTTATCCAGTCAACAAAGTTCAAGAAAAAGGTCCTGATATATTCACCATTATCTTCCAGGGACTATATACACAAATCTTAAAACACCACCTGTAGCCTGTCTCCCCTTTTTCCGTTATATCCCCCTTATATTATAGGCTCACAGTCTCATGGGCTCGCTTACTTCATATCCACTGCCACTGCCTCCAGGCTTCTGTGCTTCCTTAAAAGCCCCCCCTTTTTATTGTCCTGATCTCTTTCTTAATGACAGTGTTTTAGTATATATATAGATCCACCAAGGATTGTTTGCCGGGAAAGAAAATAGTCAATTAATAATATTTTCCTCAAAGTTTTGAAAGGCAAACATACCAACACAAAAAAAGTCCTTCATGCAGCAGTGAAAGGCATTCACCAATGAGATCTCAAAAAAGACATAAAGCTTGACTCATTTTTTAGGGAAGTGTGAGTAAAACACAAAAAAAAAGTTAGAAGGATTGCTATTAAGAACAAATTAATCCTTTTTTTTTTTTTTTTTTTTTTTACAGCCGCAGCAACTCCTTACTCACACACTTCACCCGTCTCTCTTCGGTGCCTCCGGATCACTTGTGCCGCCCAGTATTCCCGGCTGCAGTTGCTGCAATGATCTACGGGGGTCCGTTCCTCCTTCCGCCTCTCGTTCACCGCCGACTTCTCCCCCTCCTCGCAACGTGTCAGTGCGGCGGTATGTGTCGGCTATCTCCGCTCCCCCGTTCAAGCTCCCTGCTCTGGATCTCTCCTCCACCTTCTCGCACCGCACGCTCAGCAGTCTCCGCCTTCTCACACCACTCGGCTCCACTCACCCACACAGAGGCTCTGAACGGCTCCAGATGACCGGGGTGCTGTTCTGTCCGGAATCCGAGATTATAGTCAGGCAGAATTCAGGCTTCAGGTAGGCTCGGGCTCCGCTTCACAGGCTCCAAAGTTCTATAGCAGTTCTATAGCAGTGCAGCGTAAAAGTATAACATAGAAGTTTTTTTTTTCAGGGTTTCAAACTTTCCATACTTTTCGGGCTACACATATGTTTAGCGAGGCAAGGTGCAGCTCAGCTCAGCAGGTGTTTCCTCGCTCCGCCATTGTTAGGCCACTCCCCCTCACAATCTCCTGAACATGTTCACTCTAACTGTTCTATGCTAAGGGTTGGAGGTAATACATACCTACTCCCTTAGTGGCCTAATGCACTACTGTATGTTTAAGTGATATGATGTAAGGAACCCCCAAACCCCTGTTTGTGTGGAGTGACACCTTGGGTTCAAAACTGATAATCACTTGCATACAGTTGTGCATTGGAATCTCCTAGTGAATCGTATCTTTTAACGCTAGGCTCTGGTCACATGTTGTAATGCGATCACCCCTAGAAGCTCATCGCATTCCTTTATGTAAAAGAGAGAGATGATGTAGAAAACCCCTCACTCCTGTTTGTGTGGAGTGACGCCTGGGGTCCAATACTGAATTCTCACATAGAGAAGTGCATTTAAATTCCTTGCTAGCCTCAGTTGTGGTTTACTCCCGTTCACCAGAGCTGTTACATGCAGCAGGACACTGATAAGAAACATAACAGCAAGTCCACCTCCAAATGGTTCAAACAAAGCGCAATTTAGGTTTTGGAGTGGCCTAGTCAAAGCCTGGACTTAAATCCAATTGAGATGCTGTATCATGACCATACACGGGCCGTTCATGCTGGAAAACACTCCAATGTGTCTGAATTACAATTCTGCAAAGAAGAGAGGGCCAAAATTGCTCCACAGCAATGTGAAAGATTTATTTCCAGTTATCGTAATTGCTTGATTGCAGTTGTTGCCGCCAAGGGTGGCACAACCAGTTATTAGGTTTAGGGGGCAATTACTTTTTCACATAAAGCCAGGCAGGTTTGGACAGCTTTTTTGCCTTAATAAATGAAACCATCATTTAAAAACAGAATTTTGTATTTACTCGGGTTATCTTTGTGTAATAATAACATTTGTTTGATGATCTGAGTCATTTAAGTGTGACAAATATGCAAAAAAAATCATAAAGGGGCAAATGATTTGTTTTAGTTGCGGAATTTGCAGGCGGTTCCGCGGCGAGTCACAGTCAGAGAGTGTGTGGCCAGCTGGTCGGCTCTGTGGGTGTGCGGGCAGCTGGCCAATCAACAAGCCGGGGGAGCAGAGAGATGACATCATCTCTCACCGCCCCGCACCCGTCTTGTATCCCTGCATTAACTTCCACCCTCACTGTGGAGGCAGCAGAGAGATTAAATCATCTCTCTGCTGCCTGACTCTGACAAGCAAAACACCACCTTAGCAAGTGACAATTCACAAGGTGTGGCAGGTGAGGTGGCAAGTGACAATATGCATCTGGTGGCAGGCAAGTGACAATCCACAACATGTGGCAGCTGACATGGCAAGTGACAATCCGCAACATGTGGCAGGTGATGTGGCAAGTGACAATCTGCATCTGGTGGCAGGCAAGTGACATTCCGCAACTTGTGGCAGGTGTGTGGCAAGTGACAATCCGCAATGTGTGGCAAGTGACAATACACAATGTGTAGCAGGTGACGTGGCAAGTGACAATCCGCAACTTGTGGCAGGTGATGTGGCAAGTGACAAGCTGCATCTGGTGGCAGGTGATGTGGCAAGTGACACTCGGGGGTTCCCACGGATTCTGCATTATGGTGAGTTGAACCATTTAATTTTATATTACAATGTAATAATATAAATAATGCACTCCAATCATCCTGACACCATAACAACCTTGGTGCCGTGATCATTGAAGCGCTAATACCAGTCATTTCCCTGATAAATTGCCCCCCAAAAATATATTTTCTGGTAGTGCCCCTCCTGAAACTAGACTCTGGATCCGCCCATGGGTACAGGTTAAAATTGATATCAATCAAACCCAAAATTTGCCATGAAGCCACAAATATGGCATGTTTATCAGAATGTAAAGACATCAGGTATTCAAAAACATGATTCTGATGTACAAGGGCAAAAAGCTTAGATGGGTTATGGACCGTATTAGATGCCTTGTAAAGTGCATGCTGAAATTAAATTACTGTATGTGTGATTACTCCACGATAAACGAACATATACTGAATATGTGTACCAGTACGAGTGCTAATAATAATATCAGCTCAGAAAATGAAGAGAGCACTTTTCACCTGTTCTCTCCGCCTAGAGAGAGTCACAGTCTTCCAGGTACAGTCTCAGTATTGGGCTGCTAGATGCACTAAACAATCTGAGAGTCCCTTTTGTTGGTAATTTTGGTTAGGGATGAGCCCGATGTTTAAGTCGAACGTAAGTTCAACTTGAACATCGGACATTATGCAAATTTGAAAGCTGCGGAACCCCATTAAAGTCTAAGGGACACTAACATGAAAAAACAAAAGTGCTCATTCTAAAGGCTTATGTGCAAGTTATTGCCATAAACAGTGTTTGGGGACCCGGGTCCTGCCCCAGGGGATATGTATTAATGCAAAAAAGTTTTTAAAACTGCCTTTTTGACGAGCAGTGATTTTAATAATGCTTAATAATAAAAATGAAATATTCCTTTTAAATATCATGCCTGGGGGTGTCCTTAGTATGCCCGTAAAGTAGCGCATCTTTCCCATGATTAGAACAATACCACAGCAAAATGAAATTTCTGAAGGAAAACATATAATTTAAAACTGTGGCTATAATGTATTGTCGGATTCCGGCAATATAGATAAAAAAATCTTTGAAAAAAAGGCATGGGGACCTGGGTCATGCCCCAGGGGACGTGTATCAATGCAAAAAAAAAAAGGTTTAAAAATTGTCGTTTTTTTTCAGGAGCAGTGATTTTAATAATGCGTAAAGTGAAACAAAAAAAATACATGGCTTACATTCAATTATAGCAGAAATTGTCTCCATTCAAGTACATCCAACAGGTTAATTTTTAGGTCTTCTTTTAACTTTCACAAGTGATGTAATGAGAATTAGACATGTGCATTCATTTTCGTCCGAATGCATTTTCGTCCGAATTTCAGGTATTTTCGTTATCGTTTTAACAAACGATAACGAAAGCACATAAAGCGAAAAACGAAAGATCCGACAAAAAAAATGCTTTATTTTCGTTTTGTGGTCGAATGTGCCTAACCTTAACTATTAGTCCAATAGTGTTCTACATAGAGAGAAAAGATTCGACATAGAGATATAAGATTCGACATAGAGAGACATGAAGAGTCTATTTTTTTTTTTTTTAAGATTCTATCAACCTGGGTCCTGTCCCAGGGGACATGTATCAATGCAAAACAAAGTTTTAAAAACTTCAGTTTTTTCGGGAGCAGTGAATTTAATAATGCTAAAAGTGAAACAATAAAAGTGAAATATTACTTTAAATTTCGTACCTAGGGGGGTGTAAAGTTAGCATGTGAAATAGCGCATGTTTCCAGTACTTAGAACTGTCCCTGCACAAAGTGTCCTTTTTGAAAGGAAAAAAAGTCTTTTAAAACCGGCTTTGCAGCTATAATGAATTGTCGGCTCTGGCAATTCAGAGTGAATCCATTCATTAAAAAAAAAATTGCGTGGGGTCCCCCCAAATTCCATTACAAGGCCCTTCAGGTCTGGAATGGATATTAAGGGGAACCCCGCCGTCAATTTAAAAAAAAATTACGTGGGGTTCCCCCCAAATATCCTTTCCAGACCCTTCAGGTCTGGTGTGGATTTTAAGGGGAACTCCACCCCAAATTTAGAAAAAAATGGCGTGGAGTTCCCCCAAAAATTCACACCAGACCCCTTATCCGAGCATGTTAACCTGGCTGGCCGAAGAAGAGAGAGGGGGGACAGAGTGCGCCCCCCCTCTCCTGAACTGTACCAGGCCACATGCCCTCAACATGGGGAGGATGTCCCCATGTTGATGGGGACAGGGGCCTTATCCCCACAACCCTTGCCCGGAGGTTGTGGGGGTCTGCGGGCGGGGGGCTTATCAGAATCTGGAAGACCCCTTTAACAAAGGGGACCCCCAGATCCTGTCCCCCCCCTATGTGAATTGGTAATGGGGTACATTGTACCCCTACCATTTCACGAAGCAAGTATAAATAGTTAAAAAAAACACACACACACCTAGAAAAAAGTCCTTTATTAATAAAAAAAAAAGAAATAAAATCCAGCGGTGACACTCGTTCCCGGCTTCCTGCTCCAACGTTGTCTGTATCCAGCGGTGAGAGGAGGTCGGCGATGCTACGCTCTGGATGGATGGATCTTCTCATCGCTGGACAGGAGATCACCTGCACCCGTCGCTGGATACAGACAACGTTGGAGCAGGAAGCCGGGAACGAGTGTCACCGCTGGATTTTTTTTCTTTTATTAATAAAGGACTTTTTTCTAGGTGTGTGTATTTTTTTAACTATTTACACTTGCTTCGTGAAATGGTAGGGGTACAATGTACCCCATTACCAATTCACATAGGGGGAGAAGGATCTGGGGGTCCCCTTTGTTAAAGGGGTCTTCCAGATTCTGATAAGCCCCCCCCCGCAGACCCCCACAACCACCAGGCAAGGGTTGTGGGGATGAGGCCCCATGTTGAGGGCATGTGGCCTGGTACGGTTCAGGAGAGGGGGGACCAAACTCTGTACCCCCCTCTTTTCTGTGTCCGGCCAGGTTAACGTGCTCGGATAAGGGGTCTGGTGTGAATTTTTGGGTGAACTCCACGCCATTTTTTCTTAATTTGGGGTGGAGTTCCCCTTAAAATCCACACCAGACCTGAAGGTTCTGGAATGGATATTTGGGGGGAACCCCACATCATATTTTTTTAAATTGACGGCGGGGTTCCCCTTAATATCCATTCCAGACCTGAAGGGCCTGGTAATGGAATTTGAGGGTACCCCCATGCTATTTTTTTTTTTTTTTTATGATTGGTTTTGCTCTGAATTGCCAGAGCCGACAATTCATTATAGCCGCAAAGCCAGTTTTAATAGAATTTTTTTCCTTTCAGAAATGACACTTTGTGCAGGGACAGTTCTAAGTACTGGAAACATGCGCTATTTCACATGCTAACTTTACACCCCCCAGGTACAAAATTTAAAGTAATATTTCACTTTTATTGTTTCACTTTTAGCATTATTAAAATTCACTGCTCCCAAAAAAAACCTATTCGACAGACACCAAAAGCCTTCAATGACAGATTCGACATAGAGAGAAAAGATTCGACATAGAGAGACATGAAGAGTAATTTTTTTTTTTTTTTTAAAGATTCTATCGAATCTTTTGTTTTTTAGAACATTCGACAGACACCATAAGCCTTCAATGACAGATTTTACCTTAATTTGGATTTCCGGACGAATGCATTTTTTTAACGAAAAACGAAATAAATAAAAACGAATTTCGGGAGTAACTAAATAAATGTATTTTTTGGACGAAAACGAAATTATGAAACAAAATATTTCAGTGTGCACATGTCTAATGAGAATCCCTGGTAGGTAAGAACCCCAAGTACATGGCACAACTATTTTATGTAAGGCAGGCCATAGACAGGGGGAATTTCCTTCCTGCAACCATAGGTTGCAGTAAAAAAAATGCACAATTCCCCCATCAACACAGACAGTGCTGACATGGGAATTCCTCCCATTGAGACATTGGCCCAGATTCAAGAAGCACTTGCGCCCGCGCAACCATAGTGCTCCTGATTCAGGAACCTCGTTACACCGACTGCAGCCTAAGATATGACAGGCATAAGCCTCCTTATGCCTTCATATCTTTGGCTGCATTCTTGCGTTGGCCGCTAGGGGGCGCGGCCATTGTGATCTGTGTATAGTATGCAAATTGCATACTAACACCGATTCACAAAAGTTGCGCGGGCCCTGCCCACGCAAGGTACGGAGTTTCCGTACGGCGACTTTAGCATAAGGCTGCTCCTACTCATAGTAGGCGCAGCCAATGCTAAAGTATAGCCACCCTTCCGGCTCTTGAAATTAGAATTTCACGTTGTTTACGTAAGTGATTCGTGAATGGCGCTGGACGCCATTCACGTTCACTTAGAAGTAAATGACGTCCTTGCGACGTCATTTGCCGCAATGCACGTCGGGAAAGTTTCCCGACGGAGCATGCGCTGTTCGCTCGGCGCGGGAGCGCGCCTAATTTAAATGATTCCCGCCCCCGGCGGGATCATTTACATTAGGCGCCCTTACGCAGGGCAAATTAGCATAGCGCCCGCGCAATTTACGGAGCTACTGCTCCGTGAATCGCGGGCAAATCAAAATATTTGCGTGGGCGCAGAGCAAAATCTTTGCCCTTTGCCCACGCAAATATTGCGCGGATCTACCTGAATCTGGGCCATTGAATTCTCAAAGCAGGGGGGGGCAGTAAAACCATCCCCGGTGGGAGAACACAGTGAATATTGCTAGATACTATAGCATCCACTAGTGATAATCGCATTGTGATTGATTGATCAGCTTTGTACATTCAGCCTATGCATACAGGGTTTGAATCTCCTGCTGAACCATCCAAGATTCGAACCATCAATGACCAGCCTAAGAGAAATCCTGAATCTTTTTTAATTTTGGGATACTTGAGGACTGCAGTTAAGAAACACTGTTTGTGATGACCCTATCCTATATGTTTCCTCTCAGTTTTAAAACATGCATGGCTTTCTGGCTTTCTATAAATTTGTAACTGTAGATGAAGCCTTGCTGTTCCTATGGTTATCTTTATCATTATCATTATCAATTGTGGCCGTTCTGGCCAATGGCAATGTGGCAGTCTAGCCCAGGTTTTCTGGGAAGCAAGCACACTAATGACTCAGGAGTGTGCTTGCTTCCTAGAAAACCTGGCCCAGACTATCATTTTAAACAGTGTCACAGGCCCGACGTGCCACACTATGAAGACCTTTAGCAGAAGAATCCAGAGGTTCTGTCAAGCACATGTTTGAATCAAAATCATTATAGACTAAGATAAACATCTATCAAGGTTGTAGCCCCCATACTCTAGAATTCTCATCCTGCTAAAAATGCTCCCTAAAATACGCCTGAAATTAAAATAGTTGAGATTTGCTTTCTTAAAAAATAAATAAAGTAAAAGAAATAAAGAAAAAATAAAACAAATTCAGCTTCCACATTTAAAGTAGAATTAAAGTGAAAACTTTTTTTATATATTGAATAGAGTAAAGGAGGGTTATAAGCCCTGTCAGTTTATGTTTTGCCATCTCTGTCCCAATGGGAAAATGTACCTTCACTTCCTGTCTCATAACAGGAAGTGAAAGGTAATCCCTGCAAATTTGGGGGCCACATTAGGGGACCTCCAGTTCACCAGAATGAGTGTCCCCATTGGAGGATTCCCCGTCTACAATTTTTCTGGGGACAACACAAAATGTGGTGTATTCCTTTTTTTTTTTACTTTAACTTATGATGATAATGGTAAACAAGATAAATAAGGAGAGGGAATATCCCTAACAGGGACACAGACTGCAATAAAAACCTGACCATCTCCACTCTGTCCAAAACTAAAAAAACTAAAAATGTTTTGTCTTTAGTTATACTTCTGTAAAACAACAATATACAACATTTTTGTTTTTGGGTTTAGATACAACTTTGGTTTAGCCCCAATATATTACCATCCCATCACCTACTGTATCTAGACTTCCAGCACTTAAATTGTTATTTAATTTGGATGTGGCCCTTTTTTTATTGGTCCTTGAAGGCTGTATATATTAGTATTATAGTTATTCATTTACAATTACAACTAAATATACTATCAATAATAAAAAAAATAATTATAATAATACTTTACAGTATCAGCAGTCACAGAATATTAACATACGGATTATTTTGTTAATAGTCAAACCTAAAGTTTACTTTTTGTTACTTTTTGTTACTTTAACTTGTTTGTATTGCTGATATATTTAAATCTACATTTGTATTGGATTTACCTTAAGTGGTAAATTCTCTTTACATGTATAACTGAGTTTATTAAAAGTTCAAATTGATTTTACTGATTCAACAAGAGAATAGATGTCCTGGGAAAGACTGTAAGAGATAATGAATGGATTGAGTCTCATTGTTCATACAAAGCCCCCGACACCTCATCAACGTGCACATCTAGATAAAGGGCAATTTACAGTCTATCGCTGATGAATAAACAAGAGAGCCTGCCAGTCTCATTGATGGGAATACCTAGGTGCAAGAGTTTAATGAACTGACACAGAAATAGCAATTGTAATGTTAGAGATACCCAAGATGATGTATTAGATTCCTCTGGATAAAAAAGACTAAAATAATTAAAAGTTTTATCAAGACTATCATAATACAATATAGGACAATAGTGTCACCATGTCAATACAATGCAATACAATGTTTGCAGTCTTTGTAATTCATATTTGTTGAATATGCAAAGCAGACATAACTGTATAGATTAACATTAATACAATACTGGCAAACCTTACGTCTTGTAAACTACAGCTGCAAAACAATAGAAAAGTTCATTGAGTTTACTGCTATCTAAAAATATATTAAAAGCAATGAAACAGTGTGTATAATAATTGTATGCATTTTTAAGAAGATGAGAGAGAGGGAGAGATGGAAAAAGAGAGAGAGAGAGAGAGAGAGAGAGATAGATAGATAGATAGATAGATAGATAGATAGATAGATAGATAGATAGATAGATAGATAGATAGATAGATAGATGACTCGGTCCCACTCCCCATAAACCGCGTCATTGGATTTGATTGACAGAAGTGGGAGCCAATGACATACAAATACAAATAAGAACATTCAAATAAAAAAAAAGTTAATGTTTACTGTAACTCTTAGGCCCCGTACACACGAGGAGACATGTCACGTACACACGAGGAGACTTTTGTCTGCTGGAAACCTGTCCGCTAGGCCGTACACACGGTCGGACATGTCCGCAGAAACTGGTCCGCGGACCAGTTTCAGCGGACATGTTCGACCGTGTGTACGCGGCCTTATAATATAAAAAAAATGTTTCACAAAAAAAAGAAAAAAAAAGACCTAAAAAATAAATAAAAAGTAAGATTTTACTTACTGATATCAAATGAAGAAAGGGGAGCACTATGTTAAAAAAAAAAAAAAAAAAACAATTATATATGCAGCACTATTGGTAACCAAAAATAAAGCATGATTTAAAGAAACATTGCTGATTTGAAGAAATCATGAAGGCATGATTTGAAGATACACCACATTTTTCTCTTCAGCCTCTCAATAGCTATGTTATCAATGTCCCACATACTTGGCAAGTGATGCCCCCACCACATTCTTGGGAGCAGTTATTTTTTCTAGATGTTCAGATTGATGGATGCCAGTCACTTTTTTGTAGCTTTTATTACATATGTGCAAAGAGAAGAGAAAGGAAGGTAGAGAAATCACAGGACACCTGCAGGTTTTTACTCAAAACACATTCCTTATCATCTGAATGTCCTTCTAACTTTAAAGTATAACTAAAGGCAAACTTTTTTTTTTAGATTTGGATGGGGTATAGAGGGATTAGAACCTCTGTTTAGTTTGTATTTCTGCCTGTGCCCCCTTTAAGCACATTCACCCTCTCTATTTGTCCTGTCTACCATTATTAGTGAAAGTGAAAGTAAAAGAAAATCTCACATTTTGGGTTGTCCCCAGAAAAGTCACAGTCTAGATAGAGTCCCTGGCCCGGATTCAGATACGAGATACGACGGCGTATCTCCTGTTACGCCGTCATATCTCTGAGTGCGGGGGGTCGTATCTATGCTATAAAAGGTGAAAAAATGCGCATACCAAAAACAAACTCAATAAAAAAGCAGCAAACTCAAAATGTTATACAACATAAAAACGAATAATGAAAAATAGGAGTTGCGCTAAAAACCTTATATATATGTGACCATATAGAATACAAATTAAAAAAAGGAGTTGTGCTAGTATCTATGCGCCTGATTCAGAGAATCAGTTACGCATAGATTTCCCTAAGATCCGACAGGTGTAAGTGTCTTACACCGTCGTATCTTAGGCTGCATATTTACGCTGGCCGCTAGGTTGCACTTCCGTATAGTTATGCAAGGAATATGCTAATGAGGTATTTACGTCGATTTAGAAACATATGTCCCGCTGGTGCATTTTTTTATGTCGTTTACGTTAGGCTTTTTTCGGCGTATATTTACCCCTGCTATATGAGGTGTAGCTAATGTTAAGTATGGCCAATCGTTCCCGCGCCGAGTCTTGAAAATTTTACGTCGTTTGCGTATGTCGTTCGCGAATAGGGCTGGACGTCAATTACGTTCACGTTGAATCCAATACGTCCTTGTGGCGTACTTTGGCGCAATGCACAATGGGATATTTCACGGAAGACGCATGCGCCGTTCAAAAAAGACGTCAAAAACACGGGGTCATCTGAAATTTAAATAAAACACGCCCACAACATCCCCATTTGAATTAAGCGGGCTTACGCCGCCACACATACGTTACGCCACCGTAACTAAGGGCGCAAGTTCTTTCTGCATACGGAACTTGCGCCCAAAGTTACAGCGGCGTAACATATCTAAGATACGTTACGCCCGCCCATAGATAGAGCATCCTATCTGAATCCGGGCCACAGTCTTCAGCCTCTTCCAGGCACAGTCTCAGGTATTGGGCTGCTAGATGCACTAAACACTCTAAGAGTCCCTTTTGTTGGTAATTTTGGGTAGGGAGGAGCCTGATGTTTAAGTCGAACGTAAGTTCAACTTGAACATTGGGTGTTCGCCTGTTCGCTGAACAGCAAACATTATGCAAATTTGAAAGCTGCGGAACCCCATTAAAGTCTATGGGACACTAACATGAAAAAACAAAAGTGCTCATTCTAAGTTATTGCCATAAACAGTGTTTGGGGACCCGGGTCCTGCCCCAGGGGATATGTATTACTGCTAGACATGTGCATTTCGTTTCGTTACGAATTCAAATTCGGACAATTTTTTCATTATTCGGAAATTAGTATGCATCCGAATTTCCGAATTACAAAAATAACGAATTTAAACAAATTCGAAAAAACGCGAACGAAATTTGAATTTGAATCGAATTCAAATCGAATTTAAAAAAAAAATTGAATCAAATTTAAAAAAATTGAAATCGATTTTCTAAAAACTACAATAAAATAGAATATAAAACAATAAAGCAATAGATTTAAAAAGAATAGAATAGAAGTTAATAGAATGTAATAAAATAGAACATGACAGTCTTCCGAAATTCGAAAAGTATAAATTTGAATTCTAGAATAGATTGGAAAATAATTAAAATTTATGGAAACTACAATTTAAAAGAATAGAAAAACAATAGAACAGAATGGAATCAATTATAATATATATTATATTTTATTCTATTCTCTTGTTTTTCTTTTCTATTACATTCTAATCTTTTCTATTCGAATTTGAATTCATTTTATACGAAATTCGAATTCCTTATTGAAGGAAATCGAATTTGAATAGAAAAGATTATAAAAGATTAGTTTCATATTAGAATTAGAATTTTTTTTGACAGAATTCCTAAAAAGTCGATCAAATTTGAACAATTTAATTAGATTAGAAAAAATCTACTGCATTCGAAAAAATTCTACCGCATTTGAAAAAAATCTACTAAATTAGAAAAACTACCACATTCGATTTTGTTTTACATATAACCATTTTCCAAAATTTGAATTTCATATAGAATGAAATCGAATTGGAATAGAAAATATTAGAATAGAATAGAAAATAATAGAAAAGTTAATAAACTAGAAAAACCATAGAACAGAATAGAATCAATTATAATATAAATTATATTTTATTCTATTCTCTTGTTTTTCTTTTCTATTCCATTCTAATCTTTTCTATTCGAATTTGAATTCATTTATACAAAATTCAAATTTCTTATTCAATGGAATCGAATTTGAAGAGAAAAGATTATAAAAGATTAGTTTCATATTAGAATTTGAAAATTTTTTGACTGAATTCCTAAAACGTCATACAAATTTTAAAAATGTAATTAGATTAGAAAAAATCTACTGCATTCGATAAAATTCTACCGCATTTGAAAAAAAGCTACTAAATTAGAAAAACTACCACATTCGATTTTTTTTTTACATATAACAATTTTCTAATATTCAAATTTCATATAGAATGAAATCGAATTGGAATAGAAAAGATTAGAATAGAATATATTATATATGTTTTTCTTTTTTTTTTTTTTCTTTTTTTTTACCATAAAGAATTTTATTGAAAAGATTTGCATATGACATAAAATGGATCGGCTCCATGAACCCAAACAAAAAAGTCATACAGGTAGAAACATAGATACAATATATCTGAACAAGTTTACACAATAACTAGGTTCCTGGGTGCAATGATTTGTTTGGGTGGGCATATCTTAGGAGGGTTGAGACGTAGAGAGAAAGAAAGAGGAAGAGAAGGGGAGAGGGAGATAGAAGGAGGGAGGAGAGAGCAGGGAGGGAGAGAGAGAGACAGAAAGAAAGAAAAAAAAAGGGGGGGGCGTTAGGAGAGGAGAGTGGTAGGTGGAGAGGGAGGGAGGGGATGCATGGGTAGGGAGGAGGGGGGAGGAAATGAGGGGGAATGAGGCTTAATGAGGAGAGGGGGTACAAAAGTCACCAACTACCCTCTCCAGCATCCATTGTTCAGAATGCTACTGTGCGTCAGGCCAGTAGTGTGAGTTTGAATCTGCGTCCAGGTTCAAGGGCAGTAATACCACAAAGTGATACTAATCTGCATTATTAAGGAGATCTTTGTATGATTGAGAGTTTTTAAAGGTTGTCCATGTATTCCATATAGCAGTGAATTTAGAGATATTATCTGAGGCCGTGTAGATCAGTTCCTCCATCTCAGCGACACGGTTTATTTGAGATGCCCATTCAGCCATGGAGGGCGGGGATGTCGATCGCCAATGTACTGGTATGCACATCCTAGCAGCATTAATCATGTGCATTGCCACTGACTTGAAGTGCCCCCCCCCCCGGGAGATTGTAGAGAAATGTAAAAGGTATTGTGCTGGGCAAAATTCCAGAGGGAGTGAAGACACAATTTGTGTCACGTCATGTACTTTGTGCCAGAAGGGTTGGAGCGTTGGGCACTCCCACCAGATGTTCAAGGATCCTTTGTGAATGTACAAGTGTATACGGTCCCAATTCTCCTCGTCTATCTCTGAGCCCAAGGCAGAATTCCAGTATGAGCGTTCTGAGCTCAAGAGTGTAGAGGACTCCCCAAATAAAGAGGTGTAAAGCATGGATATGACATGATTTGGGGGTGTCGAGCGAGAACATAGAGACTCTAGAACTGTAGGGATCCTTGTGAAGTCCTTTCTTCGGGAAGGGTCATCTAAAAAGTGTTTAAGCTGGATGTAGGACCAGAATGGGAATGAGCCAGTGTCAGAGCGTTTAGCAAGTTCAGTTTGCCGCAAAAAGCGACCCCTTTGAAAAAATTGTTTGGCCAACATTTCAGCATGCAGCCATTCAGATTGCAAGAAAGTACCGGAAATGCCTGGGGTAAAGTCTGGGTTGTTTTTTACCGGAGTGATTGGGCAAAATTTAGCTGAGACTGCGTGAACAGCGCAAGCCCTATCAAATTCCTGAAGGGTGGTACCAACTAGAGGGTGGGTTAAGGCAACTGGAGATATGTGTGACTTAGGGAGCCACGGGGTATGTCGTAAGTCTGAGTTCATCATCATATATTCGATAATCTCCCAGTCTTTGTATCGACTATGTACCTTCCAATCCACAATTCGCGCTAAATGTACTGCCCGGTAATAGCGTTGTAGGTCAGGTAAGCCTATTCCTTTGCGCACCTTCTGAACCACCAGCTTCTTCCAACTTATCCGAGGGGATTTGTTGGACCACAGGAAGGTTCTGCATATGGACCTATAAAGTTCAAAGAAGGAAGGCGGCAGACGAATAGGTAGTGTTTGGATTTTGTAAAGCAGCCTGGGGAGGATTGTCATTTTGACAATGGACGCTCGTCCAAACCAAGAGATGATGGATTTATCCCATTTTTGGAGGTCACCACGTATGCTCTGTAATTCCGTTTGGAAGTTCCTGCTGTAAAGTTCTGCTAAATCGGTAGGCAGTTGGATGCCCAGATATGGTATGGCATCCGTTTTGCATTGGAAAGGAAAGTTAAGCTGGCATTGCTTCGCCAGTGCCGTGGGTAGGGACACATTTAACGCAAACGATTTAGAGTAATTGATTTTTAAATTCGATAGCAATTTGAAGTGTTCCAGGATTTGCAAGAGATTTGGGGAGGGACGTGAGTGGCGAGGAAAGAAACAGCAAGACGTCATCTGTGAATGCCGCAATCTTAAATTCACGTTCCTGTAGTCTTTATGCCTTTCACGTCAGGATTATCATGGATGCAACGGAGAAGAGGTTCTAGTGTAAGTATATAGAGCAGGGGGGAAAGGGGCATCCCTGTCTAGTTTCCATTGTGGATGGAGAAGGCGTCCGAAAGGTGGACGTTGACTTTACTTTGGCCGTTGGGTTAGCGTATATCGAGAAAATTAATTATATATGTTTTTCTTTTTTTTTTTTTTTTTTTTTTTTTCTTTTTTTTTTTTTTTTTTTTTTTTTTTTTTTTACCACCTCAGCTTTTAACCAAATCCTTGAGACCGGCTCATGGTTTGATGCGTCTTACGTCTCGTTTGTGGTTTGCATCATGTGTGTATGTTTACTATGCTCCTTATGTTTTTTTTTTTTTTTTTTTTTTTTTTTTTTTTTAATAAATATAGGCCAACACTATAATATGATGGTAATAGGTTGTAACAATAGCTTACATTGTGGCCTATATTAATTAACACCCCCCCGCCCCCCCTCTTGGCTCCCCGGAATCTCCTAAGTTTTCCTTCGCAAGCTAAAACAATCTTTAACGTTCATTGATCATGAATAATATGTGACTCGCTCTAGGGAAGGACCCTAGCCTGGGGAATGTTATAATTTCCATGTTGCCGACATGTGGCTTGTTAGTAGCATACCCTAACTCTTTCTGCATACTCCATGTTTTTTTATACTCCCGCCATTTTTCCCATTTTTCCCCATGTCCGCCGCTCGTCTCCAGGTGCCTATCCTTTAACTCTTCCAGCCTGTACGTTTCCTCCACTTCGTCTATCCAGTTCCAAACGTGTGGACTTTCCGTCACCTGCCACTTTTTGGGTATAAGTTTCTTTGCGGCATTTAGGAGATGAGGAATTAAAGACTGCTTATATTTTTTTTTTCCCCTCTTGGCTACAATGAAAGAGCACGACCCAGGGGTCTTTCTTTAAGTCTTTGCCCGTAATAACTTTAATTTGACTCAAAATTATGTCCCAGTAAGTTTGTATTTTTGGGCATAACCACCAAAGGTGGGCCATCGTGCCTCTTTCAGAGCAGCCCCGCCAACACTCTGCGGTCTGATCTGCTTTATATTTATTTGCTTTGTCTGGTGTAATATACCACCCTGAGATACACTTATAGTTTGTTTCGGCGGTTCGTACGTCAATTGCGGATGAATGGGTAAGATGCATAATCCTCTTATAACTGTTTGTCCCTCTTGTGGTTCCTAATTCTCTTTCCCATTTACCTATGAAGGGTGCTTCGCTCCGTGAACCTATCTTTACCAATAATCCATATAATTTAGTGATAGTGCCCTTTGTATTCTTAGATTTACAAAATCTTCTCGAGTGGAGTTAGCTCCGCCTCCGTCCGTAATGGACGGGGAGGTGCTCACAAAGTGATGCAATTGGGAGTAATGCCACCTATCCAAGTTCCAAAAATCCGTTGTTGGATCTCAAATCTTCATAGGTCATTATCTCTCCCTCTTTAATAATATCCCCTAAATATACCGGTCTACCTTAATCCAATTCCCTCCAATTTTATTTTCCCCTGGTGCAAAATAAGGATTTTCTTTAAGGTTCATTAATGGGGAATTAAATTTACCCTCTATTTGTGTCAGGGTCTTGTCCCACATTCTTAAAGTATCCCGTGTTAAATCATGTGTTTTGTGGTCTAGTACTCTGTGTTGTGCAGGAATCCAAATAATATTATTCAAATGTTTACTAGTTAGTGCTTTCTCATTTGCACCCACCTTTTGTCCTTCCTATCCCGTGCCCATTCTAACCGCACGTGCTAATACCGCCGCCTTATAGTAACTTTTAATATCGGAACTGCCAGACCGCCGAATGGCTTACCCTGTTTTAGGATAGAGAGGGATATTCTATGCTTCTTATTTTCCAAACATAGTTTAGTAACAAGGAATTAAGAATTCTCAAAAATTGCTGAGGAAGTGCTATTGGGAGTAATAAAAATTTATAAAGAATTTTTGGGACTACAACCATCTTTAGCATATTAATGCGTCCGATCCATGAAATGGGTTTATTAACCGTTCTTTTTAATTCGCTCTTGATCTCATTTAGTAGGGGAATATAATTTATTTTATACATCTTCTGGATTGTATTGGCCAGTTTGACTCCTAGATACTTTAATTCTTTGGTCCAGGGGAACACACAGATCTCCTTGACCCGACCTACCTCCTTTTTTGTTTAAACTAATGTTCAGAATTTCAGATTTAGTTTCGTTAATTTTAAAATTAGAAATGGCCCCATATTGTTGCAACACTTTGGAGAGCTTTGGGATAGATTTGGCCGGATTGGTTAGATAGAACAAAATATCATCGGCAAACGCCGATAATTTATGTTCCTCCCCTTCTACTCTGACTCCATTAATGTCGGGGTCGTTACGAATGGTAGACAACAGAGGCTCTAAAGAAAGAATAAAAAGAAGGGGGGGACAGGGGGGCATCCCTGCCTTGTCCCATTTTTCATCTCGAAGGGGTCCGATAGTGTCCCATTGATTTTTATTTTTGCTGAAGGGTGATGGTAGAGTGTTTTAATCCAGCTAGACATCCTTTTTCCTATTCCCATGGCATTGAGAGTCTCCATCATGAGCCCCCAGTCTACCCTGTCAAAAGCTTTTTCAGCATCAACTGACAGGAATAGACCTGGGGGCCCATTCTGCCTTATGGTCTGAAGCAGGAGGATAGCCCTGAGACTATTGTCTTTGCCCTCTCTGTTGGGCACAAATCCTACCTGATCGGGGTGAATCAAAACGTGCATAGCC
Organism: Rana temporaria; assembly: GCF_905171775.1. Classification (NCBI taxonomy): domain Eukaryota; kingdom Metazoa; phylum Chordata; class Amphibia; order Anura; family Ranidae; genus Rana; species Rana temporaria. Next base: position 475,762,893 of record NC_053491.1, on the reverse strand, counting down.
CTTTTAATCGCCCCGCCAGAATCTTGGCAAAGAGCTTAGTGTCTGTATTTAACAGAGAGATAGGTCTGTACGCCGAACAGAGAGAGCTATCTTTCCCTTCCTTAAAATTATTGCAACCGTGGCCGCAGTAGCTTCCCTGCTGATTTCAAATTCAGACCCTAGCCCGTTGAAGTATTTGCACATCTTTGGGATCAAAATGTTGCTGAATCTCTTATAGTACTGGGGGGTAAACCCATCTGGGCCCCGGGCTTTTACCCCCCGCGGTGGAATTTAGAGCTTCTTTTATTTCTTCTTCAGTTATGGGGCGGTCCATATTTAAACTTTCCATCTCCTCTAAACTAGGAAGTCCTGCCCTGTCTAGAAATTCTCGGGTCTTCCCCTCCCTTTCCCCTGCCTGCCACCCTGGATTTTTTAGAGTATAAAGTTCCTCGTAGTAATTTTTAAAGTATCCGCTATTTCTCTATTTGCGTAAACCATGTTCCCGTCTTTCCTTTTTATTTTATCGATATAGTTCTAGCTTTCTTTTTTGAGCCATTTTAGCTAGTTGCTTGCTTGGTTTGTTACCCCATACGTATCTCTCTTTAGAGATACAGTTAAGTTTATTTCTCGCTTCCTGTTCCATGGTCTCCTTGAGGGCGTCTCTCTTTATTGTTAGGTTAAGGTATGTTTCTTTTGATCCCTGCGCTTTATGTTCGCGTTCTAAGGTCTCTATCTCTTTATTCAGGGTGTTTGCTTTACTTTTCAACTCTTTTTTTTTTTTTACGCCCTCCGCAATTAGAATTCCTCTGATGTAGGCTTTGTGTGTCTCCCAAAGGGTTGCGCTGGTTATCCCTTCTGTATCGTTGATGAGGAAGAATTGTTTTAATTCCTCCTCCACCCTGCTTGCCCCCCCTTCATCGCGTATCAGGCTATCATCCAGGCGCCACACACCGGCCTCTGTCTCTTTTGTATGGACAGTTTAATTTTCATAGAGATTGGAGCGTGATCTGACACCGTCATTATTCCTATGTCCATTTCCGTTATAGAGTCCAGAAGCCTGTGGTCCGCCAAGATGTAGTCGATTCTGGAGTACGTTCCGTGGGGGGGGGAGTAAAACGTGTAGTCATGTTCCTTAGGATGAAAAATCCGCCAGGCATCGACTAGTTGGTGGTCATGAATCTTTTGTTTAATTCTTTGTAGAAGCCCATTTTTTGTCACCCTCCCACGGAACGTACTATCCTCTTTCGGGTCCAGGACAAAATTAAAGTCCCCCATCAGGATCGTATAGCCCTCGCGAAGTCTTTTAACTTTCCCAGAATTTTCCCTAAATATTGGGTTTGATGAACATTTGGGGCGTAGATATTTGCTAAGGTATAGACAATGTTGTCAATCCTTACCCTAAGGAAAATAAATCTCCCTTCAGGGTCTGTCTTCCTTGCCTCTAGGGTAAATCCAAACCCCCTTGAGAACCCAATTTGCCACGCCCCTAGCGCGTTTCGAGATAGAATCCCCGTAAAACCAAATGGGATAAGCGGGTGAAAAAAAGCTTAATATTCGCCTCTATGGTTAAGTGAGATTCCTGAATAAACACGACATCCGCTTTAAGTTGTTCGATCTCTGCGAGGACCTTGAGTCTTTTAACGGCTGAATTCAAACCCTTAACATTGTACGATAGAAATTTTACTTCAGTCATTATTCTATAGCTGGATCATTTCTTAATGAACTGTCCATGAGATTCCATGGGAGCCAAGTTCCCTTTTCCCTTCCCCATCCCCCCCCCCCCCCCCCCCCCCCCCCCCCCCCCCTACCCGGGCCACTTCCTCGCCTCTGAACCGTAGGGATCCTTGGTACCCCCTACCCATCGGCTCTTATGGCTGAGGTGGAGCTCCTCTACGCCCCTCCCACCCTCTTTTCCTCCCGAAATTCCGGGGACTTGATCTTTAGTGGGTGGGGTAACAGATCTGCCCTCCCCCCTCCTCCCTCCGCTCATCCCCCCCCTCCCCCACCCCTTCCCCCCAATACCGGATAGTGTCCCCCGGGGCCTATCCCCCAGGACTACCCTGGGGGTCAAGCATCTTTCAACAAGCTATTCCACCCATCCGGGCAAATCCACCACAGGCATATCGAATTTGCGGCAAAATCCCACCAGGTCCTCTGGGAATATTAATTTTGCTGACACCCCTTCCTTATGGCCTATCAAGCAGGCCGGGAAACCCCACTGGTAATTAATATTAAGTAAGCGCATCTGTTCCAATAAGGGTTTTTGGTGTCTTCTTCTGGCCAGGGTTTCCCCGGCCAGGTCCGAGAAGATCTGAATCTCAGTCCCAGCATAGGATAGCGGCGGTTTATTTCTCAATTTTCGCCAAATCTCCTCTTTATGTTCAAAATGTCTGAACCTAACAATATATCCCTATGCCAGTTGCCTCCTCCCTCTCTGATCTTTCCACCCTATGGACCCGTTCTATTTTGAGGGGACCCTCCGAGGCTTTATCGAGGAGGGGGAGGAGCAGGTCATTGAGAATTTTTCTCAGGTCTTCGCCCTTCTCCTCCCTAATAGAGCGTATTCTTAAGTTCTGCCTTCTGTTACGGTTCTCTTGATCTTCTATTCGATATTGCAAACCACCTCTGGTTTTGTTTCAGCGACAGATGTTGGTTTTTTATTTCAATAAGGTCAAGGTCCTGCTTTTCAATCTTTTTCCTCGACTTCCTCTACTCGTTCAAACACATGATGTAAATCCATTCTTAATGTGCCGATTTCCTCTTTTATTACATTCTCCAACCTCTTTAACATGGCCTCCATTTCTCCCATGGTGGGAACATGGGACTCCCGCTAATGGTCGTGTATTTGACTGGCTGCGGTTTCGGATACAATTGAAATGTCAGCAATTGGGGTGCCCGCCTCCCCCGCCCCCTTTTTCGTTGTCCCCGTTTTTTCTACTTTTTTTATCTGACCTGGGCTCTTGGTACTCCCGTCCGGGGTCATATAGTGTCTGATCGTGCTTGTAGAGGAAGTCTCTTTAGGGATTTTCGGGGCCGCCCCCCTAGTTGACCTGATCATATTATATTTTTTGGTCTGTCTGATGCGCTTCCCCAGTTTGGAAAAAAAAAAAAAAAAAAAAAAAAAAAAAAAAAAAAGGAAAAGAAAAAAGGATGTTTTGTGCCGGGTATTTCGGAACCACTTTAAGAGTTGTATATATCCATACATTACCCCATGCGTTAGGGTGAGCTCATGGGAGAAGGGTAGCGCACGCTCTACCTCAAAGGCAAAACCACCCCCGTTTAAACCAGCCCCTTCCCCCTCTGTGATGGCCGGCAGCCTCGAAACCAATTGGGCTGTTGCGCCCTGTTGTTTACCTCTGCTCCTGGGTTTCTAAATGCCCCAAAGGCTTTATAACACGTCCCTCCAACACTCCGGGCCAGGCCCGGTAGGGGGGTAAAAATTCTCTGACGTTGTATCTAATATTCCGGTCAAGGCCCCCAGCAATTCCACTAACTCTGCTGAGGCAAGTAAAATGACTCTTAGGTGACAGGTACTTGCCAGCTGTACCTTAGTGGTGATTCCTACAGGGCGTGTAGCATAAAAAACCTATAGGCCATACATGCTTATCCTTCTTGAGTAAGGCAAGTTTTCTTTGCCTTAATCTGTTGTTTTGTATAAACAGCCAATCTTAATCAACAGAGTGATGCGTCTTTAATATATTTAGTGTATGCCTCTGATATTTGCCAGCTGTTTCCAATACAGAGCCCCTCTCCTTAATCCACCTATATATTCCCTTTCTTTCCCTTTTTTCTCTTCTTTCCCCTTCCCCTCCTCTCTTCCACCTTAGAGGTAGGTACCGTGACTCCAGGGAATCTGATATTTATACACTAAGTGTCCATATTAAAGTCCATATCGAACAGAGCTGTGATTGTAGACCTTCAGACCATCAATGTTTAAACTCTTAGTGGATAAATTGAAGAGATATATTGAGGAAAGATAAGGAAAAGCCACGTTTTTGCAAGGCACCTTTATAACGTTTAAAGTACAAAAAAAAGATGAATGGATAAGCTCCACTTTCTTACCCTGTCTCAGCTGCTTAGACTAGGACTCCAAATCCACATACTGCATTCATAGGATCTTTTACCAAAAAAAAGGGTTAATGTTACCTCCTTCGTTGATCTTCTTGCCAAAGATAATTTGATTTTCCCCCTTCTTTTTTCACCTGGTACAGAAATATTCAGAAATTTCCCGGGATTGCTCCACGCAAAGAGGGGGGGGCGGGCGGACAAGCAACGTGCCCCGGAGGGAAGCCTCCCAGCTATTCCCTCATGTTATGCTTCACCTGCTGCCGGGGGGGGGGGGGGGGGGCCGGAGGATGAAAGATTCCCGGAGAGCGGAGGGAGTTGGTGCGGTCTACGGGGTGGACGGACTAGCCGCTCGGTGTCCACCTTCCCTGCGACGCATCCACCGTCGCTGGCACACCTCCGGGTCTAGGTCCCTCCATCCCTCGCAGCCTTTCCTGGGTCAGATCCGTGGCGCTTGCAGCTCCTCCCTCCGACGTGCGTGCTTCACGTGCACCACGTCATCTCAGCATGGAGTGTATATATATATATATGTTTTTCTATTCTGTTCTATTGTTTTTCTATGCTTTTCTTTTCTATTATTTTCTATTCTATTCTAATCTTTTCTATTGGGATTCGATTCCATTCTATACGAAATTCGAATTTCAGAAGATGTTATACATAAATATATATATCTATAGAGATATAGATATAGAGATATAGAAAAAAAAATCTGTTCTGTGCTATTGTTTTTCTATACTATTCTTTTCTAGTATTTTCGATTCTATTTTAATCTTTTCTATTCAAATTCGATTTTATTCTATACGAATTTCGAATTTCAGGAAATGGTTATATATAGTTTTGTTTAAATGTGGTAGCATTATTTTGAATTTGATAATTTTTTCGAATTCGGTAGATTTGTTTTCGTATGCGTTCAAATTATTTCGAATACGGTAGAGTTTTTTCGAATGCGGTCAAATTTTTTTCGAATACAAAATGAATCCCGAAAACGAATGTAATGAATGCAACAAACTTAACTAAACAAATTTAATTAAATAACGAATCGAAAAGAAACACATTTTTTTCATCCTGCACATGTCTAATTAATGCAAAAAAGTTTTTAAAACTGCCTTTTTGACGAGCAGTGATTTTAATAATGCTTAAATAATAAAAATGAAATATTCCTTTTAAATATCATGCCTGGGGGCTGTCCTTAGTATGCCTGTAAAGTAGCACATCTTTCCCATGATTAGAACAATACCACAGCAAAATTACATTTTTAAAGGAAAATATATAATTTAAAACTGTGGCTGTAATGTATTGTCGGATTCTGGCAATATAGATACAAATATTTAAAAAAAAAAGGCATGGGGACCTGGGTCATGCCCCAGGGGACGTGTATCAATACAAAAAAAAAAGTTTTAAAAATGTTCTTTTTTTTCAGGAGCAGTGATTTTAATAATGCTTAAAGTGAAACAATAAAAATACATGGCTTAAATTCAATTATAGCAGAAATTGTCTCCATTCAAGTACCTCCAACAGGTTCATTTTTAGATTTTCTTTTAACTTTCACAAGTGATGTAATGAGAATCCCTGGCAGGTAAGAACCCCAAGTACATGGCACAACTATTTTATGTAAGGAAGGCCATAGACAGAGGGAATTTCCTTCCTGCAACCATAGGTTGCAGTAAAAAAAATTCACAATTCCCCCATCAACACAGACAGTGCTGACATGGAAATTCCTCCTATTGAGACATTGAATTCTCCCAGCGGGGGGGGGGGGGCAGTAAAGCCATCCCGTTGGAGAAGACAGTGAATATTGCTAGAGACTATAGCAGCCACTAGTGATAATTGCAAGTAAAATCGGTCAGGCTGGTTGAACCGAAGTTGATTGATTGATCAGCTTGGTACATTCAGCCTGCCCATACAGGGTTCAAATCTCAGCCAGGTCCTGCTGAACCATCCGAGATTCTAACCGTGTATGGCCAGCCTAAGAGAAATCCTGAAAAATTGAAATTTTGGGATACTTCAGGACTGGAGTTAAGAAACACTGTTTGTGATGACCCTATCCTGTGCGTTTTCTCTCAGTGTTAAAACATGCATGGCTTTCTGGCTTTCTATAAATGTGTAACTGCATATGAAGCCTTGCTGTTCCTATGGTTGTCTTTATCATTATCTATTGTGGCCGTTCTGGTCAATGCCAATGTTTAAAATGGCAGTCTGTTCCAGGTTTTCTGGGAAGCAAGCACACTAATGACTCAGGAGTGTGCTTGCTTCCTAGAAAACCTGGCCCAGACTATCATTTTAAACAGTGTCACAGGCCCGACGTGCCACACTATGAAGACCTTTAGCAGAAGAATCCAGAGGTTCTGTCAAGCACATGTTTGAATCAAAATCATTATAGACTAAGATAAACATCTATCAAGGTTGTAGCCCCCATACTCTAGAATTCTAATACTGCTAAAATTGCTCCTTAAAATACGCCTGAAATTAAAATAGTTGAGATTGCTTTCTTAAAAAAAAATTAAGTAAAATAAATAAAGAAAAAATAAAACAAATTCAGCTTCCACATTTAAAGTAGAAATAAAGTGAACACTTTTTTTATATATTGAATAGAGTAAAGGAGGCTTATAAGCCCTGTCAGTTTATGTTTTGCAATCTCTGTCCCAATGGGAAAATTTACCTTCACTTCCTGTCTCATAACAGGAAGTGAAAGGTAATCCCTGCAAATTGGGGGACCAATTAGGGGACCTCCAGTTCACCAGAATGAGTGTGCCCATTGGAGAATTCCCTGTCTACAATTTTTCTGGGGACAACTCAAAATGTGGTGTATTCCTTTTCTTTTTTTACTTTAACTTATGATTATAATGGTAAACAAGATAAATAACGAGAGTGAATATCCCTAACAGGGACACAAATTGCAATAAAAACCTGACCATCTCCACTTTGTCCAAAACTAAAAAAAATGAAAATGTTTGTCTTTAGTTATACTTCTGTAAAACAACAATATACAACTATTTTTTTGGGGGGGTTTAGATACGACTTTGGTTTAGCCCCAAGATATCACCATCCCATCACCTACTGTATCTAGACTTCCAGCACTTGAATTGTTATTTAATTTGGATGTGGCCCTTTTTTATTGTCTTTGAAGGCTGTATGTATTAGTATTATTGTTATTCATTTACAATTACAACTAAATATACTATCAATAATAAAAAATAATTATAATAATACTTTACAGTATCAGCAGTCACAGAATATTAACATAAGGATAATTTTGTTAATAGTCAAACCTAAAGTTTACTTGTTGTTACTTTAACTTGTTTGTATTGCTGATATATTTAAATCTATATTTGTATGGATTTACCTTAAGTGGTAAATTCTCTTACATGTATAACTGAGTTTATTAAAAGTTCAAATTGATTTTACTGATTCAACAAGAGAATAGATGTCCTGGGAAAGACTGTAAGAGATAATGAATGGATTGAGTCTCATTGTTCATACAAAGCCCCCGACACCTCATCAAGGTGCACATCTAGACAAGGGGCAATTTACAGTCTATCGCTGATGATAAACAAGAGAGGCCTGCCAGTCTCATCGATGGGAATACCTAGAGTTGTAAATATGCAAGAGTTAATGAACTGACACAGAAATAGCAGTTGTAATGTTAGAGATACCCAAGATGATTTATTAGATTCCTCTTGATAAAAAAGACTACAATAATTAAAAGTTTTATCAAGACTATCATAATACAATATAGGACAATAGTGTCACCATATCAATACAATGAAATACAATGTTTGCAGTCTTTGCAATTCATATTTGTTGAATATGCAAAGCAGACATAACTGTATAGATTAACATTAATACAATACTGGCAAACCTTACGTCTTGTAGACTACAGCTGCAACACAATAGAAAAGTCCATTGAGTTCATTGCTATCTAAAAATATATTAAAAGCAATGAAACATTGTGTATAATAATTGTATGCATTTTTAAGAAGATGAGAGAGAGGGAGAGATGGAAAAAGATAGATAGATAGATAGATAGATAGATAGATAGATAGATAGATAGATAGATAGATAGATAGATAGACCAATTGTATAGATTAACATTACTGGCCTTATACTGCCTTAAAGTGATTGTAAAGGTTATTTTTTTTTTAAATAACAAACATGTCATACTTTCCTCCACTGTGCAGTTTGTTTTGCACAGTTTGCCCCCGATCCTCCTGTTCTGGGGTCCCATGGCAGCTCTCTTGGCTCCTCCCTGCAATAGCTAGCCCCCTCTGAGCTTCCGTGTCATAAAATCGATGTCATAGACGCCGAGTGTATGACTCGGTCCCACTCCCTGGAAGCCGCGTCATTGGATTTGATTGACAGAAGCGGGAGCCAATGACATACAAATACAAATAAGAACATTCAAATAAAAAAAAGTTAATGTTTACTGTAACTCTAAGGCCGGGTACTAACGAGCAAACATGTACGATGAAACCGGTCCGTCGGACCGTTTTCACCGTACATGTCTGCCAGAGGGCTTCTGTACGATGGCTGTACTAACCATCGTACAGAAGTCCGCGCGTAAAAAATACGCGGGGCGTGTCCGCGTCGTCGCGGCGATGACGCAGCGACGTGGGCGGGCCTGCCATTTAAAGGCTTCCACGCATGTGTCGAAGTCATTCGATGCATGCGAGGGACGGCGGGGCGCTCTGACATGTACGGTATGTCTGTACTGGCGACCGTACATGTCCGAGCAGGCAGGATTCCAGCGGACGGTTTTAAAACACGTCCAGGAATATTTGTCAGCTGGGAAAAGGCCCGGCGGGCAAATGTTTGCTGGAATTCGGCCCGCTCGCGCCTACACACGACCAAACATGTATGCTGAAACTGGTCCGCGGGCCAGTTTCAGCATACATGTTTGGTCGTGTGTACGGGGCCTTACAATATAAAAAACATGTTTCACAAAAAAATAAAAAAATAAAAATAAAAAAATAAATAAAAAGTAAGATTTTACTTACTGATATCAAATGAAGAAAGGGGAGCATGTTAAAAAAACAAACAAAACAAAAGAACAATTATATATGCAGCACTATTGGTAACCGAAAATAAAGCATGATTTGAAGAAACATTGCTGATTTGAAGAAATCATGAAGGCATGATTTGAAGATACACCACATTTTTCTCTTCAGCCACTCGATAGCTATGTTACCAATGTCCCACATACTTGGCAAGTGATGCCCCCACCACATTCTTGGGAGAAGTAATTTTTTTTGGATGATCAGATTGATGGATGCCAGTCACTTTTTCGTAGCTTTCATTACAAATGTGCAAAGAGAAGAGAAAGGAAGGTAGAGAAATCACAGGACACCTGCAGGTTTCTACTCAAAACACATTCCTTATCATGTGAATCTCCTTCTAACTTTTTTTAGATTTGGATGGGGTTAGAGGGATTAGAACCCCTGTTTAGTTTGTATTTCTGCCTGTGCCCCCCTTTAAGGACATTCACCCTCTCTATTTGTCCTATCTACCATTATTATTGAAAGTGAAAGTAAAAGAAAATCACAAATTTTGGGTGTCCCCAGAAAAGTCTCAGTCTAGATAGAGTCACAGGCCCGGATTCTCGTACGAGTTACGCTGGCGTATCTCCAGATACGCCGTCGTAACTCTGAGTCCGAGCCGTCGTATCTATGCGCCTGATTGTTAGAATCAGTTACGCATAGATTGTATTAGATCCGACCGGTGTAAGTCTCTTACGCCGTGGTATCTTAACTGCATATTTACGCTGGCCGCTAGGGGCGTGTACGCTGATTTACGCCTAGATTTTTCACGTTTTACATCGTTTGCGCAAGTCATTCGCAAATAGGGCTGGGCGTCATTTACGTTAACGTCTAAAGCATTGGCTTCTTGCGGGTTAATTTGGAGCATGCGCACTGGGATACCTTAAGGGACGGCGGATGCGCCGTTCGTAAAAAGCATCATTTACGCGGGGTCACATTAAATTTACATAACACACGTCCACATCTACCACATTTGAATTAGACGGGCTTACGCCGGCCTATTTACGCTACGCCGCCGCAACTTTGGTTTGAGAATACGGCACTTGCCTGTCAAAGTTGCGGAGGCGTAACGTAAATAGGATACGTTGCGCCCGCACAAAGATACGCGCTTCTATGTGAATCCGGGCCACAGTCTTCAGCCTCTTCCAGGCACAGTTTCAGGTATTGGCTGCTAGATGCACTAAACACTCAGAGGGGCAGATCCACAAAGCACTTACGTCGGCGTATCTCGAGATGCGCGGCATAAGAGTAAATATGCGCCGGCGTATCTATGTGCCGTATCCCCAAAACTAGACATGCCTGAAAACCAGATTTTTCCGACCGACGCAATCTTTCTACACCGGCGCATCGTGGGCGCAAAAATACGCTAGACGCACCATTGTTTTTGCTATGCAAATATGCAAATGAGGGAGATACGGCCATCCACAAAAGTACGTTTGTGCGGCGCAGGCTACGCCCTGTGCGCATCAGCTGTACGTCCGGTCTAAAGTTACCCCTCATAAAAGCAGCTGTAACTTTGCACCAGACGTGTGCATGTCAGCTAAAGCAACACCGTTAGGGACGAGCTGAGCAGCCACACTTGCAGGACAACAATCTGTATGCCAACATGCCAGGGGCATCCATGGTCATAGCTATACTACTGGCTTTAGATGCGTGCAGAAGGAGGAGGGAACGGAGGAGGAGGAGGGCACGGGAGAGGATATACCGCACACGCATAGACGTCTTTGGCATGTGTGATTCTGAGGTGTATCGCATCTTCAGATTCACCCCTACTGCCATCATGGAATTAACCACAACCCTGAAAGATGACATCACCAGCCCAACACACCGCTCACATGCAGTGCAGCCACTGGTCAAGGTCCTGGCAACACTCCATTTCCTTGCCAGTGGCTCTTTTCAGCATACAAGTGGAGTGGTGGCTGGGATGGCACAATCCTCCATTAGCAGATGTGTGCACCAAGTTATCCCCGCAATCCTCAGACGCATGGCCAACCAAATCATCAGACCCACCCAGGAGAACCTGCGGATGAAGGCAATGCGTGATTTCTACAGAATTGCAGAATTCCCACACACCGTGGGGGCCATTGATGGCACACATGTGGCACTACAACCCCCCCTGTGAGACAGAGCACCTATACCGCAATCGGAAGCATTGGCATTCCATCAACGTACAGGTGATAGTCGATGCCCAATGCCTCATATGGCACGTCCGTGCCAAACACCCAGGATCCAGCCATGACAGCTACATATACCGTCAAAGCCCCATCCCAATGGAATTCGAGCAGAACATGTATGGGGACAGCTGGCTGATTGGTGAGTGACATGGGTGTCAGGCATGACTGCCCCCCCCCCCATGATGCAGACATCACGAGGGGCACATGCACGACTAACATCCTCCTGTCTTTTCCCTTCCAGGTGACTCTGCATATGCACTTGGACCCCATCTCATGACTCCATACCAGAATCCCCAAACCCCAGGAGAGCAAAGATACAATGAAGCACACGCACGTACCCGTGGAGTGGTGGAACGCACCTTTGGCCTCCTGAAGTCCCGTTTCCGATGCCTGGATAAGTCTGGGGGTACCCTGTTGTATTCCCCAAACTTTGTGTGCCAGATCATCGGGGCATGTTGCATGCTACACAACTTTGCCGTGAGAAGGGGCCTGGAGATTGACATACGTGATGACCTGACCCCCCAACCACCCAGTCCCCCCTGACCGAGGGTAACCCGTCTTCTGAGGGAAGAGCAGCCAGGAGATGCCTCGCATTAGGCATCTTTGCACGTTAAACCCACACATTAATCATGGCACAAGGAGAATGCATGCATGCACACCACTGTGGTCCCTAGCACACCCACATCACATCCTCATCAAATTGGATTAGCACAAGCCCACCATGCAGGACAACGCCACGCCAAGGCTCCAATTATGTCACTGTACATTCATACACCATTCACACAGACATGGGTTCACACAGACATGGGGATCACTTCTCCCTGGTCCTGGGGATCCCTTCTCCACCACAATTGAGGGTGACACCCCTTTTCCGGCAGGAATGTCACCCCCACAATCAAACATCATTCACAAACATAAAACAAATCATAATCACAGTAAACAAAAAAAAACAAAAAATTAAAACACTGAAAACAAAAAAAGACAAAAACGTAATGCCGCTGGCGTGACCCACGCCTGGGACAGCCACGACCACGGCCACAGCCCCGGCTCCACAGGGGAGACTCATGGGGGGGAATCAGGGGAAGGAGGAGCATCCCCTGGTCTCTGCCCACCTGGCGGCCTGCACTCCAATGTCGTTCAGACATGTTATGAGAGCCAGTGAGTTGCAAGACATGTCCACAACTGACTCCTTGATGGAGGCCAGGCTCTCCTCCATCCGGCCCAAAGTGTGGGTGACCTGACCCAGATGGCGGGTCTGACAGGCCTGGTCCCTTCTTAGGTTTGCAGGCAGAACCTCTGCCACCCCCTTGGTCTTGCGGGTCGCCTTCCTGCCTCCAGATGAGGCTTGTGGCCTGGGAGAAGGGGAGACCCCTGGGGGGGAAGCCCTGTTGGGGGAGGAGTGGGAGGGGCTACCCCTGATGGAGGCCTTACTGCTGCCAGCCCTAGGGGGAGACGCCTCCAAATGGAGCACATTCCCTGACATCACCTCCTCCTCCTCAACCTCCTCAGAGGACTCCGGGCTTGCCTGGGGGTCTTCCTCAGACTCATGTCCGGTGGAGGCTGCGGACCTGCCAGATGGCCCAGCACCCTCCTGCACATCTGTGGATGACACAGAGGCGATTCAGTTCGCATGTGTTGCGCTTTACAAGTCTCTCTCTCTCACACAAAACATACACAGGTTGGAGGATCCACACACTTGTCACATATTCCCTCCCCCCACACATGCTACTCACCAGATATAAAATAAAAAAAACACTTACCTGTCCTCAAGGCCTCCTCAATGGAGTCAAAGCCAGGCAGCCCCTCCACTTGCTGCCTGTGGAAGCACTGGGCCACCGCACGCTCCTCAGCACTCAGCCTAATAGTGCATGCAGGTCACCCTCCAGTGCCCCTGGCATGTGCTGCAATCTTGGCCAGCTTCCCACGGATCACACGCCCGAGATCACTGATCTTTTTTTGGATCCCATTGCGGGTCCTGGTCTCACCACCCAACGCATTGACATCGTCTGTGATGTCTTGCAGTATCTGCCTCCTCCTGGCCGGGGTGGTGTTGGAACTCTCAGGGCCATGCAGCAAACGACCAAAGCCGGTAATGGCCCTCACAATGATCTCCTTCTCCCGCGAGGAGTAGTTTAACTTCCTCTTCCTCTCAGTCATCTTTACAAAACACTCTCCAAAACACTCTCCAAAAACCACACTGACACGACACAAACCAACAAACAGCAACAGACAATGGAACAAAAGCACCTTGCTTCAGGGGGGAAACAAATGGATGTAATTTTGCAATGGAAGGGCGTATGTCTGGGCCTAGTTGTGCCATAAACAGTGTTTGCGGACCCGGGTCCTGCCCCAGGGGATATGTATTAATGCAAAAAAGTTTTTAAAACTGCCTTTTTAATGAGCAGTGATTTTAATAATGCTTAAATAATAAAAATGAAATATTCCTTTTAAATATCATGCCTGTGGGCTGTCCTTAGTATGCCTGTAAAGTAGCGCATCTTTCCCATGATTAAAACAATACGACAGCAAAAATATAATTTAAAACTGTGGCTGTAATGTATTGTCGGATTCTGACAATATAGATACAAATCTTTAAAAAAAGGCATGGGGACCTGGGTCATGCCCCAGGGGACATGTATCAATGCAAAAAAAAAGTTTTAAAAATTGTCGTTTTTTTCAGGAGCAGTGATTTTAATAATGCTTAAAATGAAATAATAACAATACATGGCTTACATTAAATTATAGCAGAAATTGTGTCCATTCAAGTACCTCCAACAGGTTCATTTTTAGATCTTCTTTTAACTTTCACAAGTGATGTAATGAGAATCCCTGGTAGGTAAGAACCCCAAGTACATGGCACAACTATTTTATGTAAGGCAGGCCATAGACAGAGGGAATTTCCTTCCTGCAACCGTAGGTTGCAGTAAAAAAAATGCACAATTCCCCCATCAACACAGACAGTGCTGACATGGAAATTCCTCCCATTGAGACATTGAATTCTCCCAGCAGGGGGGGGGGGGCAGTAAAGCCATCCCCGTTGGGAGAAGACAGTGAATATTGCTAGAGGCTATAGCAACCACTAGTGATAATTGCAAGTAAAATCGGTCAGGCTGGTTGTACCGAAGTTGATTGATCGATCAGATTGGTACATTCAGCCTGCCCATACAGGCTTCAAATCTCAGCCAGGTCCTGCTGAACCATCCAAGATTTAAACCGTGTATGGCCAGCCTAAGAGAAATCCTGAAAAATTTAAATTTTTGGATACTTCAGGACTGGAGTTAAGAAACACTGTTTGTGATGACCCTATCCTGTGCGTTTTCTCTCAGTGTTAAAACATGCATGGCTTTCTGGCTTTCTATAAATGTGTAACTGTATATGAAGCCTTGCTGTTCCTATGGTTATCTTTATCATTATCTATTGTGGCCGTTCTGGCCAATGGCAATGTTTAAAATGGCAGTCTGGCCCAGGTTTTCTGGGAAGCAAGCACACTAATGACTCAGGAGTGTGCTTGCTTCCTAGAAAACGTGGCCCAGACTATCATTTAAAGCAGTGTCACAGGCCCGATGTGCCACACTATGAAGACCTTTAGCAGAAGAATCCAGAGGTTCTGTCAAGCACATGTTTGAATCAAAATCATTATAGACTAAGATAAACATCTATCAAGGTTGTAGCCCCCATACTCTAGAATTCTCATCCTGCTAAAATTGCTCCTTAAAATACACCTGAAATTAAAATAGTTGAGATTTGCTTTCTTAAAAAAAAAATTAAGTAAAAGAAATAAAGAAAAAATAAAACAAATTCAGCTTCCACATTTAAAGTAGAATTAAAGTGAAAACGTTTTTTATATATTGAATAGAGTAAAGGAGGGTTATAAGCCCTGTCAGTTTATTTTTTTAACATCCAGTTTATTGAAAGATAAATTAGAAGAGCAACAGTGGGAGGCACAGCTCCCATTATAAGCGTAATACAGAACTTTAAACATTCCAGTAAACATTGCAATGTTTGATGCATGTACAATACCTCATTGTGTTTGACCAAAAGGAAAAGAAAAAGGCGATCATTGAGGAACAAAGGCATAATGTCAATAGTACCTTATAAAATATACGTCATGTAACCTCAAATATTAGCATTCTGAATAAGTTTGTCGTATCATATGAAGGTTCTATAAGTAAAAGTTCAGGAGGAAAAGAGAAAAAGGGGTTAGAAGAAGCGGGACGGAGGAGGGGAGGGGGGGGAGTGGGGGACACATTAGGGGAGTGAGACGAGTAACAGCTCCAGACCTGCGCCTAAAGTTCACACCGTGTTCAAAGAGGCGCCCCAGACCCCGTCAACATTAAATGCATTAGGGCACAGCTACCAATTTTTTAAAATCTGCAGAGCATTTAAATTGAACCCAAGGTGACCAAGTGTGGAAAAACTTTTCGGTGCGTTCAGATGATTGGGCTACTGTTTCTTCCATGTCATAGAGTTCTTTTACTCTAGACAGCCAGTCACGTATCGAGGGGACCCGGGACGATCTCCAAAACAGGGGTATAAGGGCCTTGGCTGCATTTAAGAGGTGTTTGGATAGTGAGTTTTTGTAACTCCGAAAGGACATGTTGGAAATGTGCAGAAGGCAGCAGGCGGCGTCGAGTTTAAGCTTAGTTTCTGTGATCAATCTAATAGTTTCGCATACTTTTTGCCAGTACGGAGCAATTAGCGGGCATTGCCACCATATGTGGATCAGGGTACCCCTCTCTGCATTGCACCTCCAGCATGTGTCAGGCGTTTGTGGGAACCACGAGTGTAGTTTCACCGGGGTGGCGTACCAGTGAGTGAGTAGTTTGTAGGCGGTTTCTTGTGTTCTGGTGCTCAGGGAGCATTTATGTGCAAAGGTGCAAGATCTCTTCCATTGGGGCCCTGAAATCGGGATATCCAATGCCTGTGACCATCTCTCTCTGAATCTGTCGTCTCCCTTCACCGGTTGATCTCTGAGCCAAGCGTACGAAATTGAGGTAGATTTTTGTACAGGTACACCCGCCAGGCACACTGACTCCATCTCCGTGGGCTGCCTATTAAAATTTGGTCTTCTAGCAGTGTGGTTCAAGTAGCTCCTCACTTGGAAGTACGTCCACAAGGGGAGGTCAGACCTATTAAGGGCTACCTTGAGATCCCCAAAATCCTGGAACAGGCCGTTCCGGAAACAGTCCGAGGCAAGTATGGGTCTGGCTGCGTCAGGGGAGCGGAGAAAGCTGTTCTCTATCCCGGGAGGGAAATCAGGGTTGTTCCATAAGGGAGTCAGTGGGCTCAATGAGGTTGATATGTTCGTTCCCCCCGACACCCTGTGGAAAACTCTTAACGTGGTCCCCAAAAGTGGATGCGTCTTTAGAGATGCAGGATAGCTGGTCCATGGCATCCAGGGAGAAAAATGTAAGGGAATGGGGCAGAGGTCGTCCTCAATTTGTATCCAGTCTTTAAGATTGCGATGGCAGTGCCAATCTATTATTCTCGTTATGTGTGCCGCAAAATAGTAGTTTTTGAAATCGGGAGTACCCATTCCCCCCCTGTGCTTAGGAAGTGTCAGTAGTTTGGCTTTAATTATCGGGGGTTTGTGGGTCCAGATGAATCTTTGTTGTATCGCAGAGATCAGTTTAAAGAATTGTAGGGGAATCCTGACCGGTAGGTTGCGGAACAGATATAAAAGTTTTGGCAGGATAACCATTTTGCAAATAGCTGCCCTCCCAAACCAGGAGAAATTTCGGGCATTCCACGACTTCAGGTCACTGTCAATTGCTGCAAGAAGGGGGGGAAGTTGCGAATATAGATTTGGGAAATGTCTGATGTTAGCCACACTCCCAGATATCTAAGGGCGGACGGTTCCCATCTAAAGGGGCATATAGTCTTAAGTGTCTCTACAGATCGGTCTGGTAAGGTTATGTTTAGTGCTTCTGATTTCGAAAAATTAATTTTAAAATTGGACACGTAGCCGAATAGTGTAAATTCCTGCATGAGAGATGGTAGGGACTTCTGGGGCTCCGTCAGGAAGAAGAGCAAATCGTCGGCATATGCCGCAATCTTATACTCTTTGCTCGCCAACGAGAAACCTTGTATAGCTTTCTCAGCGATGATTCTTCTAATGAAAGGTTCTAGGGAGAGAATGAAGAGGAGGGGCGAAAGGGGGCATCCCTGTCTAGTGCCATTATTTATTTGGACTGCTTCCGATAAGGAACCGTTAATTCTAATTCGGGCTGAAGGGTTTTTGTAAAGAGCGGATATCCAGGATCTCATGTGGAACCCCAGACCTATGTGCTGACAGGTGTCCATCATGTAGTCCCAGGCAATCCTATCGAAGGCCTTCTCTGCGTCGGTGGACAAGAGAAGGCCTTCGATTTTCTGGGTGCGTGCCGCATGTATTAAATTAAGTGCTTTAATGACATTATCCCTGGATTCCATGCCCGGCATGAAGCCAGCTTGGCTCGGGCCTATGATATCGTGTAGAAGGGGGCGAAGTCTATTGGCCAAAATTTTTGCAAGCAACTTAACGTCTAAGTTAAGGAGTGAAATCGGCCTGTAGCTAGCACAGCTCTCGGGATCTTTGTTGGGTTTTGGCAGGACAGCTACGTGTGCTGAGAGGAATGTAAGGGGCACGTCTCTAGGGGATGCCAACTAATTTAGGGCCTCTCTCAGGGGGTCGACAAGGAGTTCTGCGAAGGTTTTATAATAAATGGAAGTGAAGCCGTCCGGACCAGGACTTTTCCCAGTTTTAAGTTCTTTAATAGCTGACTGCAATTCTGAGTTTTCTATAGGCAATTCTAGTTGAAGGACTACGTCCTCCGGTAGGGAGGGGAGCCCGGACTCTGCCAGGTATTCTCTAATCTCCTGACTTCTAGGTTTAGAGGGGTTAACAGGGTTTCCTTGAGCTGGTAGGTTATAAAGGTTAGAGTAAAATTCGTGAAAATGTTGGGCTATTTTGTCGGTGGTTACGTCTAAGGAACCTGATTTATTCCTTATACCCATAATGTTGTGTGCTGAACTGGTGTAACGCCACTGGCGTTATTCAGTTTAACACGAGCGCAGCCTTACCTATTCCATCAGCTGCGCTCCTCTCTCTGCACTGCTCGCGTCACTTCCGCCGCGCCAGTGTTTGCGTTCCACGCTGGAACGCGGAAGCGCGCCCAGCGTGCTTGGCTGTTTCCCGCGCCCTGGCGGCTATTTAAATCAATAGGAATGACGGCAGGGTGTTCCACTATTTTGTCGGACCCCTGCCGTCCCCCGGAACCGCTTACAGACCCCAGAGAACCTGCTACAGTGAGGCTCAAGCTCTCTCAGCCAGAAGGACCATCCTCACCTCTCCGGCATCCAGGTCACCCTGTACAGGCTAAACCCTCCAGGCATAGGAGCCCAGCTTGCAACACATCACAGGGAAGATTCCTTCAGTACCGCAAGTATCTTTATAGGACATAATAGCAATATCTAGCTATGCTGAACAGACATGGAACTTTGCTTATTATATAGATAAAGCTACTCAGTTTAAACTTGCCTGAACTTATACTTGTATTACCTAGGATTATCTATTTCTTGATTCGCTATCACTATTTGCTTCAGAGACTTTGTTTAGAATCCTTACAACGCTCATCATAAATAATAAGGACTCAATTATACATATTAATTTACTCTTATGCTGCCGAATACATGCTTATGAAATAATAAGCTCTTTGATTTTGTTGGTACTCTGTTTGAGGTTGTGATGAAATAAACCATTAACTCTTATCAAATATTAGAGTGACTAACTGGTTTACACCTGAGAAACCTCCGCAGCTGAGATCCATTCAATCAAGTCATACATATTAAGGCAGGATTGTTACATAATAGTGGAACCTTTAAAAAATAATGGATCCAGCGGAGCTTGCAAACCACTTAGTGGGACTATCACAGCGAGTGGACATTCTCACCACTAATTTAAATGATCTCCGTTTAGAGAATGACGTTCTCCGTAACCAAAATTTTCCTCAAGCTAGGGAGCGACCTGAACCAAAGGTCTGCCCTCCAGAACCATTTTCAGGTGACAGAAAAAACTTCCGCCAATTTATTAGTTCCTGTCGTCTTATGTTTCAGTTACGCCCCCGTACTTATCATTCTGACAGAGTCAGAATTTTGACCTTGATTTCTTACCTTAAAGGGGAGCCAAGAGTTTGGGCTGATGCCTATGTTGATGAGCACGGTGATCTTCTGGGTGCTCTTAACACTTTCATAGATGAGATGTCTCTCCTTTACGAAGACCCAAACAAACAATTAACAGCAGAAAATTTTATCCGTAACCTTAAACAGGGAAAAAGACCTGTAGAAGACTACATTTCAGAGTTCAAGTGTTGGTGTCGTGAAACTCTGTGGACTGATATAGCACTCAGAAATCAATTCCGTCTAGGCTTATCAGAGTCTATGAAGGATGAACTCGCTCGTGTAGAAATTCCTACATCTTTGGAGGATCTTATGCTTCTTTCTCTCTCTATTGATCGCCGTCTCAGAGAAAGAAAGGCTGAACGTGCCTTCTCCTATCAACCTACACCCTTTAGGAGGTCCAGATCTCCCCCAAAGGAGGTACCTATGGAAGTTGGTACAATCAAGGGTCCACTATCTCCAGCTGAGAAACAAAGAAGAAGAGCCCAGAATCTTTGTCTTTACTGTTCCGCCCCTGACCACATGGTGTTTTCTTGCCCAATCCTAAAGAATAGGTCTGAAGGTAATAATTTTAAAATTAACAAATTTAATGTAGCTAGTACTATATCGCCATCTACCACTAATAATTATATCTCTCTCACCCTTACCTTACAGTGGGATCAAGATAGGACAACCATTGATGCGATGATCGACACTGGTGCCTGTGGCAACTTTATTGATTTAGATTTTGTTAATTTAAATAAAATCCCTTGTGTGATAAAGCAAACCCCTTTGTCTGTCACTTTCATTGATGGCTCTACTTCCACTTTTGGCCCAGTCAAATCTCAAACTGTGCCCCTGTTGGTTACTAGTGGTAATGTCCATACTGAGACCTTGGTATTTGATGTTATACCATCACCTTTATTCCCTATAGTGTTAGGCCTACCTTGGTTACATCTTCACCACCCAACTATTCATTGGTCCGATACTGCAATTACTTTAGACTCTACATTTTGTAAACAAACTTGCTACCCAATCTATAACATACTTTTAACTAATGTAAATTGTGAGGGTCTTCCAACTTATTTACACGATTTTTCCGATGTTTTCAGCAAAACCAATGCAGAAACACTTCCACCTCATAGAATATATGACTGCCCTATTGATCTAATCCCAGATAGGCCTATTCCAACTGCTCGAATCTATCCACTATCTCAACCAGAACTGTTCCATCTTAAGGACTATCTCGATGATAACCTAAAGAAGGGTTTTATCAGACCTTCCACTTCCCCGGCAAGTGCAGCCATGTTTTTTGTAAAAAACAAAGATGGTTCACTCAGACCTATAATCGATTATCGATCATTGAACAACATCACGGTAAAAAATCGCTATCCCCTGCCTCTTATCCCAGAATTAATAGAACGTTTACAGACCTCTAAGATCTTTACAAAATTAGATCTCAGAGGTGCGTACAATTTAATCAGGATTCGTCCAGGCGATGAGTGGAAGACCGCATTCAAGACTCGTTATGGACTTTTTGAGTATTTAGTAATGCCATTCGGGTTATGTAATGCACCTGCAACTTTCCAGCGTTTCATCAACGACATTTTTCGTGATTTATTAGACATTTGTGTTGTAATTTATCTGGATGACATTTTGATTTTTTCTGACACTTTTGAAGAACACACTAAACATGTAAGATGGGTTTTGGGCAGACTCAGAACTCATTGTTTATATGTCAAGCTTGAAAAGTGTGTTTTCAGTCAAACATCTATTTCTTTTCTTGGCTATCAAATCACTCCTGAAGGTATTCAGATGGATCATTCAAAAGTTGATGCTATTCTCTCTTGGCCTACTCCGTCTTCAAGGAAGGCCTTGCAGCGTTTCCTTGGATTCTCTAACTATTACAGGAAGTTTATCAAGAACTTCTCAGAGATTGTCAAACCTCTAAATGCTTTAACCAGCAAAAACACACCTTTCATTTGGTCAGATGAGGCACAAAGATCTTTTGAATCTTTGAAACTTTCTTATACTACGGCTCCTATCCTCCAACTACCAAATCCTCAATTTCATTTCACTTTAGAAGTAGATGCCTCT
Organism: Rana temporaria; assembly: GCF_905171775.1. Classification (NCBI taxonomy): domain Eukaryota; kingdom Metazoa; phylum Chordata; class Amphibia; order Anura; family Ranidae; genus Rana; species Rana temporaria. The sequence continues at coordinate 475,741,409 of NC_053491.1, read as the reverse complement.
CACTTTGCTTTGGGTGCTGTACTTTCCCAACAAGCAAGTTTCTCTGAACCTCTACACCCAGTGGCTTTCTATTCTAGAACTCTAACATCTGCAGAAAAGAACTACCCTATAGGAGAAAAAGAACTCCTCGCAATCAAGGACGCCCTAGCCAATTGGAGACATCTTCTAGAGGGATCTACGTACCCAATCACCATACTGACAGATCATCGTAATCTTCAACATTTAAAGGCCTGCAAGACCTTGTCCGCCCGACAGGTGAGATGGAGTTTATTTTTTGACAGATTTGACTTTTTTATTTCGTATAGACCAGGTTCACAAAATTTAAAGGCGGATTCACTATCTCGCATCTTTGAAGATGACACGACTGAGATCCCACCACATTCCATCATACCCTCAAACCGCTTCATTGGAGTAACCACCTCCTTCAAACAATTACTCTCTCAGTCTATTTCCGAGAATGTATCTGACCTACCTAAGACAGTCCTAAAGCGATCAGACGGAGTATACACCTACAAAGACAAGTTGTACGTTCCTCCACAATTACAATTGTCACTACTTAAGCAACTACATGATTCCCCCTTAGCTGGTCACCCTGGTATCACTAAAACAGTTCATCTTGTAAAGAGACATTACTGGTGGCCCCATTTAACTAAAATGGTCCATGACTATGTCAATTCTTGCGAGATTTGTGCCAGTAACAAACTCTCAAGAAAACCTCCATTTGGTCTTCTAGCATCCATTCCAGTACCAAATAGACCATGGGAGGTTGTGTCAATGGATTTTATTGTCGATCTTCCTAGATAAAATGGTGCCAACACCATCATGGTCACTGTAGACCTACTTACAAAGATGGCACATTTCATTCCTTTAAAAAACCTACCAACCTCTCTTGAGACGGCAACAGCCTTCGTTAATAACGTCCTCAAACTGCATGGTTTACCCTCTAAGATTATCTCAGACCGCGGTTCTCAATTCATTTCCAAGTTCTGGAAAGCTCTATGTAATGCATTAAAAATTGATCACCGCATGTCTACGGCTTACCACCCACAGACTAATGGGCAGACAGAGCGCATTAATCAAATCTTGGAACAATATTTACGCTGCTATTGCACCCATCTTCAGGATGACTGGTATCAATTACTTCCCCACGCCGAATTCGCGTATAATAATTCTACCAGTTCTTCATCCCAATTATCACCATTTTTTGCTAATAATGGTTTTCACCCAAATAGTTTACCATCCTCCTTCCTCTCAGACGACGTACCTGCAGTAGGAAATTATCTCACTAACTTAAAGGAAACACTCCCTATCTTACGCTCAAATTTAGAAGCTGCCCAGTTACGCCAAAAACGTAACTATGATCTTCACAGATCAATACCTCCTGATTATAAAGTGGGAGATTTAGTGTGGCTCTCCACCAGAAATTTACGCCTAAATCTACCCTCAAGAAAATTAGGACGTCAATTCATTGGACCTTACCCCATTTCTCAAGTAATTAACTCCAATGCAGTAAGACTACAGCTACCTCCTGATTGGAAAATACATCCTTCATTTCATGTCTCTCTTATTAAGCCATTCGTACCTAACCCATTCTCTAACAGAATCTCACGTCCCCCTCCTCCAGTTGAAGTTATGGGTGAGACCGAATATGAAATTGAAAAGATTCTGGATTCTAGAAAAAGAGGTTCTATAATTCAATATTTAATACGTTGGAAAGGTAACTCTCAACTTGAAGATTCTTGGGAAGATTCTTCGCACCTACATGCTCCCCGTCTGATTAGATCTTTTCATCGTAGGTATCCTACTCGTCCATCACTAAATACTCGCACTGGTGGTGCCCCCTTGAGGAGGGGAGTATGTAACGCCACTGGCGTTATTCAGTTTAACACGAGCGCAGCCTTACCTATTCCATCAGCTGCGCTCCTCTCTCTGCACTGCTCACGTCACTTCCGCCGCGCCAGTGTTTGCGTTCCACGCTGGAACGCGGAAGTGCGCCCAGCGAGCTTGGCTGTTTCCCGCGCCCTGGCGGCTATTTAAATCAATAGGAATGACGGCAGGGTGTTCCACTATTTTGTCGGACCCCTGCCGTCCCCCGGGAACCGCTTACAGACCCCAGAGAACCTGCTACAGTGAGGCTCAAGCTCTCTCAGCCAGAAGGACCATCCTCACCTCTCCGGCATCCAGGTCACCCTGTACAGGCTAAACCCTCCAGGCATAGGAGCCCAGCTTGCAACACATCACAGGGAAGATTCCTTCAGTACCGCAAGTATCTTTATAGGACATAATAGCAATATCTAGCTATGCTGAACAGACATGGAACTTTGCTTATTATATAGATAAAGCTACTCAGTTTAAACTTGCCTGAACTTATACTTGTATTACCTAGGATTATCTATTTCTTGATTCGCTATCACTATTTGCTTCAGAGACTTTGTTTAGAATCCTTACAACGCTCATCATAAATAATAAGGACTCAATTATACATATTAATTTACTCCTATGCTGCCGAATACATGCTTATGAAATAATAAGCTCTTTGATTTTGTTGGTACTCTGTTTGAGGTTGTGATGAAATAAACCATTAACTCTTATCAAATATTAGAGTGACTAACTGGTTTACACCTGAGAAACCTCCGCAGCTGAGATCCATTCAATCAAGTCATACATATTAAGGCAGGATTGTTACAACTGGCCTCTTTCAAGGCCCTAGCCAAAAAACTGCCTGATTTATCGCCATGTTCATAATATACCTTCTTTTTAAAGAACAAAAGGCGTTTAGCTTTAGAATCAAGGAGCTGTTGAAGGTCCTTCCTAGTGTTCAGTAATGTGCAGGCTGACCTTTCAGAAAGGGACTGTTTGTGGAGCGTCTCAAGGGTATGAATCTTATCTGAAAGGAGTTTGATGGTTTTTTCCCTTTCTCGTTTGCGTTGTGACCCCATTCTAATGAGTTCCCCCCCTCACTGTGCACTTATGGGCTTCCCAAATAGTCAGTGGATCCATGCCCGGGGTGGCATTACGTTCAAAAAATTATTTTATAAAGAGGGTGATGTCAGGGAGCAATAGCGTGTCTGTCAACAGGGACAAGTTAAGTCTCCAAGAGTTGGATTTAGGAGGAGGTCTGTGTAGATTAAGGGACAATGAGGTTGGGGCATGGTCTGATATAGACTGGATGCCTATGTGTGCCTCTGTTACCAGGTGAAGATCTCTCTGAGTTGTAAAGATATAATCTATTCTGGCATGGCGGTTGTGGGGAACGGAGTGAAACGTGTAGTCCTTTCCCTCGGGGTGGGTAAAGCGCCAGGAGTTCCTTTTTTTTTTTACTTTAACTTATGATGATAATGGTAAACAAGATAAATAAAGAGAGTGAATATCCCTAACAGGGACACAGACTGCAATAAAAACCTGACCATCTCCACTCTGTCCAAAACTAAAAAAAATTAAAATGTTTTGTCTTAGTTATAATTCTGTAAAACAACAATATACAACTTTTTTTTTGGGGGATTAGATATAACTTTGGTTTAGCCCCAATATATCACCATCCCATCACCTACTGTATCTAGACTTCCAGCACTTGAATTGTTATTTAATTTGGATGTGGCCCTTTTTATTGGTCTTTGAAGGCTGTATGTATTAGTATTATTGTTATTAATTTACAATTACAACAAAATATACTATCAATACTAAAACATAATTATAATAATACTTTACAGTATCAGTAGTCACAGAATATTAACATAAGGATTACTTTGTTAATAGTCAAACCTAAAGTTTACTTTTTGTTACTTTTTGTTATTTTAACTTGTTTGTATTGCTGATATATTTAAATCTACATTTGTATTGGATTTACCTTAAGTGGTAAATTCTCTTTACATGTATAACTGAGTTTATTAAAAGTTCAAATCGATTTTTACTGATTCAGCAAGAGAATAGATGTCCTGGGAAAGACTGTAAGAGATAATGAATGGATTGAGTCTCATTGTTCATACAAAGCCCCCGACACCTCATCAAGGTGCACATCTAGATAAGGGGCAATTTACAGTCTATCGCTGATGAATAAACAAGAGAGCCTGCCAGTCTCATCGATGGGAATACCTAGGTGCAAGAGTTTAATGAACTGACACAGAAATAGCAATTGTAATGTTAGAGATACCCAAGATGATATATTAGATTCCCCTGGATAAAAAAGACTAAAACAATTAAAAGTTTTATCAAGACTATCATAATACAATATAGGACAATAGTGTCACCATATCAATACAATGCAATACAATGTTTGCAGTCCTTGTAATTCATATTTGTTGAATATGCAAAGCAGACAAAACTGCATAGATTAACATTAATACAATACTGGCAAAACTTACATCTTGTAGACTACAGCTGCAACACAATAGAAAAGTTCATTGAGTTTACTACTATCTAAAAATATATTAAAAGCAATGAAACATTGTGTATAATAATTGTATGCATTTTTAAGAAGATAAGAGAGAGGGAGAGATAGAAAAAGAGAGATAGATAGATAGATAGATAGATAGATAGATAGATAGATAGATAGATAGATCAATTGTATAGATTAACAACACTGGCCTTATACTGCCTTAAAGTGGTTGTAAAGGTTCATTTTTTTAATAACAAACATGTCATACTTACCTCCACTGTGCAGTTTGTTTTGCGCAGAGTGGCCCCGATCCTCCTGTTCTGGGGTCCCATGGCAGCTCTCTTGGCTCCTCCCTGCAACAGCTAGCCCCCTCTGGGAAGCTCTAACCTGAGGGGGTTACCTTGCGGGTGAGCTTTTGTGTCAAACAATCGACGTCCATAGACGCCGAGTGTATGACTCGGTCCCACTCCCCGGAAGCCGCGTCATTGGATTTGATTGACAGAAGCGGGAGCCAATGACATACAAATAAGAACATTCAAATAAAAAAAGTTAATGTTTACTGTAACTCTTACAATATAAAAAAAATGTTTCACAAAAAAAAGAAAAAAAAAGACTAAAAAAATAAATAAAAAATAAGATTTTACTTACTGATATCAACTGAAGAAGGGGAGCACTATGTTAAAAAAACAAAACAAAAAAAGAACAATTATATATGCAGCACTATTGGTAACCAAAAATAAAGCATGATTTGAAGAAACATTGCTGATTTGAAGAAATCATGAAGGCATGATTTGAAGATACACCACATTTTGCTCTTCGGCCACTCAATAGCTATGTTATCAATGTCCCACATACTTGGCAAGTGATGCCCCCACCACATTCTTGGGAGAAGTTATTTTTTCTGGATGTTCAGATTGATGGATGCCAGTCACTTTTTTGTAGCTTTTATTACATATGTGCAAAGAGAAGAGAAAGGAAGGTAGAGAAATCACAGGACACCTGCAGGTTTCTACTCAAAACACATTCCTTATCATCTGAATGTCCTTCTAACTTTAAAGTATAACTAAAGGCAAACTTTTTTTTTTAGATTTGGATGGGGTGTAGAGGGATTAGAACCCCTGTTTAGTTTGTATTTCTGCCTGTGCCCCCTTTAAGGACATTAACCCTCTCTATTTGTCCTGTCTACCATTATTATTGAAAGTGAAAGTAAAAGAAAATCACAAATTTTGGGTTGTCCCCAGAAAAGTCATAGTCTAGATAGAGTCACAGGGCCAGATCCACAAAGAAATTACACCGGCGTATCTATTGATACGCCACGTAATTTCAAAGTTCCCGCGTCGTATCTTTGTTTTGTATCCACAAAACAAGATACAACGGAATGAGGGATCGATCCGACAGATGTACGTCTTAAGAGGCCGTCTGATCGTAGGTGTATATTTATGCTGGCAGCTAGGTGGCGTTTCCGTCGAATTCCGTGTCGAGTATGCAAATTAGCTAGATACAAAGATCCACGAACGTACGTCCGGCCGGCGCATTTTTGCTTGACATAAGTTCTTATTTGCTAAAAGGCCCTTGCCCCAAGTTACTGAACATGTTCACTCTTTTTTTTTTAAATTTTCCTTTTTTTTTATTTCGTTTCTTTTCCAAGAAAACAAAAAGCAAGAAAGTGATACAGGAAACATAAGAAGAGGACTGAGCATAGTCCTATACATCAACATATATATGAGAATTATATTTATTCTCTCTCTTCAACTCTATTTACTATTCATAGTATCTGTATCACTACTAGTTTCAATCCATTCCTCTATGATAGACCAAATACTTTCTACTTCTAAACTAATTTTCAGACTACCCGAGTATTCCATCTCCCACTAAGTATCCATTTATTCTTTATCTAAAGTACTAATTCCCTCCTTAGTCCCGCAGCACTTCCTTCCTCATTTTATCCCCCCTTTCCCTCCCCCCTCATCCCTACCTCTAGACCCCCTTCTTCCCCCATTCCCCTCCTCCAGCCGTCTATCCTCAGGCCGGAGAGAAGAATTAGGAGAAGAGGAAAAAAAAAAAAAAAAAAAAAAAAAAAAAAAAAAAAAAAGGGGAAGAAAAATTTTTCTTAACAAGACAATACAAAACACCCCTCCTCTCCTCCGCTATCCTCCATCTGTGCGCAAAATGTTCTCTCTCCTATTTTCCTTCTTTCATCCATCTACTGCCCTTTATCTTATTCTCCTATTAACTTTTTACCTTCCTCCGACTGTAAAAATAATTCCCAAGGTGCCCATATCATTTTAATTTGCTCTTTCTTATCTATTGTTTTTGGGAGGAGTTTCTCCATTATCCCTATTTTCCTTACTTTTTTCAGCCACATAGATATTGGAGGTGCCTCGGGATCTTTCCATTTTGTTGCAATGCAGCTTTTCGCCGCATTTATCAAATGACACATCATTGATCCCTTATATCTCACCGGATATATTTCAGCATGATGTAGTAGAAAAAACGATGGGTCAACTGGAATATGATATTCCGTAAATACTTGTGTAATTCTCCGTACTGTTTCCCAGAATTGTTGTATTATTGGACATCCCCAAAATGTATGTAGCATTGTCCCTTTCTCCCCACAGCCTCTCCAACATCTATCTGACATTTCAGGAAAAAATGTATTTAAACGCGCTGGCGTATAGTACCATCTTGTTAATATTTTATAATTTAATTCTTGTATTTTCGTGCATCTTGAAGAGTTTAATGCTAAATTTATAATATTTTGGCTTTGTATTGGGGAAAAAACTTGGCCTAAATCTCTCTCCCATTTTACTAGGCTCGACATTCTAAAGTCTTCTGGTGGTGCAGTCAATAATGTGTACATTTTAGAGATCATATGGGCTAGTGGTTCCTTTCCTCCACAGTACTCCTCAAACTTTGTAAGTGCCCGTTTATACTTTTCTGCACCATCCAGAGTCTCCAGAAAGTGTCGTACCTGTCGCGCTTGCCATATCGGTATCTCGCCGCTCCCTCCCCTTTGTGCTATTTCTCCTATTGTCATCCACCCCCTTTCCCCCAGAAAGTGGGAGGCTTGAAATCTACCCTTTTCTTTTAATTTCTTGAGTATATGGGATTCCATACCAGGCTGGAATTCTGGATTTCCTATTATTGGGTAGAGGGGGGAATTATTAGTTGAGAAGTTCGGATTATGACATATTTTATTTCCAGTCCATAAAGTTGGTCCTATCGTTGGGTGAGTTTTAACTGTAAGGGGTAACGCAGAATAGCACCATATTGCCCTATCTAACGGTACAGGGCACGTTTGTTGCTCTATAGTGATCCACAATTTATAATCCCCATGTCTACTCCAATCTGCTATCCTGCCCAACTGGACTGCGTGATAGTACTTTAACATATCCGGTGCTGATATCCCTCCCACCTTCTTGGGTAGGATCAATAATTTCCTACCAATCCTGGGCCTTTTACTCCCCCATATAAATTTTGTAAATAAGGCCCGAATTTGATTGAAGTACGACATGGGGATCTGAATTGGTAGAGCTTGAAAAAGATATAAAAACTTTGGCACTACACTCATTTTCAAAATATTAGATCTCCCAAACCAAGAGTGCATCCCTCTACTCCATCCATCTAACATTGTTCTGATTGTACCCAATAATGGCTTAAAATTTAGTTCGAAAGTATCCTTTAAATCTGGTGGCATTTGAGTACCCAAATAATTCAATGCCCTCGTCGTCCACTTAAACTTAAAACTAAATTCCAAGCCATTCTTAATCGACCCTGGCAGAGCGACCCCCATTGCTTCAGATTTATTATAATTTATTTTAAAGTTTGACATCCTCCCGTAGAGTTCTACTTCTTTCATTAAATTTGGAAGGGATATCTGTGGTTTTGTTAGGGAGAAGAGCATGTCATCTGCGTAGGCCGATACTTTATATTCCCTCCCTCCCATTTGAATACCCACTATATCTCTGTTCTGTCGAATCTTGTTTAATAATGGTTCTAATGTCAGTGCAAATAATAAAGGCGACAGGGGGCAGCCCTGCCTAGTACCATTTGTAATTGCTAGAGGCTCAGAGTATACCCCATTCACTTTTACCAAAGCTCTGGGTCCCGCATACACCCCCGCTATCCACTGAGCCATCCGCTCTCCTAATCCCATTTGTTTTACTGTTCCCAACATAAACTCCCAATTCACTCGATCGAATGCCTTCTCTGCATCTGAGTTCAAGAAAACACTCGATATCTTCTTTTCTTTTACTTGATTTATTAAGTTTAACACTTTAATAGTACTATCCCTTGCTTCTCTATTTGGGATGAACCCGACCTGATCCAAATGTACCAGTTTAGATAAATAGGGCTGTATACGTGATGCCAAGATCTTTGTCAGAATTTTAATATCTACATTTATTAATGATATTGGTCTATAACTGGTGCATGCCCCTGGATCCTTCCCTTCTTTTGGGATAATCGTAATATGTGCTAGTAACGTTTCCGGGGGTAACCTTCTTATTTGTCCTACTGTATTAAACAATTTAGTCATGTATGTCCCTAATAGTGTACTAAAGCTTTTGTAATATTGTATGGTGAACCCATCTGGGCCTGGAGCTTTACCCTGTTTTATTGTTTTCATTATTGATTGCACTTCCTCCAGAGTAATTGGTTTTCCCAAATCTCTTCGCTCTGGAGATGTTAATCTAGTCAGACCTGCTGAAGATATATATTTCTCAACAGCCCCAGAGGGGTTCTCCTTCCCTTGAAGGTTATATAACGCGGCGTAGTATTTCCTAAATTCTTGTGCTATTTCTTTTGAAAGGTGGAATTTTTTATCTTCTTTGGTTTTAATAAATGGGATATATGACCGTGACTGTAATTTTTTCAATTTTTTTGCTAGTAACTTCCCACATTTATCACCTGAGTCATATGTCATCTTCTCTGCATATTGTAGAACCGCTTCAGCCTTATATCTCAAGAGATCCGCTACTTGTCTTCTTAAATGTGTTAATTCAATTCCTATACCCGTTTCTGTCTTTTTTTTTATGTTGTATCTCCAATCTCTGTATCTTTTCTAATAGTTCTTTTATTTGTTTTTCTCTAGCTTTCTTAACTCGGGAGCCATGTTTAATTAAAACCCCTCGGATCACTGATTTATGGGCTTCCCAAACTATTCCCGGATCACTTTCTTCATTATCATTTGTCTGGAAATACCACGTTATTTCTTTTTTTACGTCTTCAATTATATCGGGATTCTGTAGTAAACTCTCATTTAATTTCCACCTCCGCTCTGACGTCTGAGTTCCCTCTCCCCAAGTTATTTCCATTGTTACTGGGGCGTGATCTGTCCAAGTTATATTTCCAATTGAAATGTCCTTTATCAAGTGTAGACACTGATGAGGTATCAAAAATAGATCTATTCTTGAATATATTTGATGTGGGTTTGAAAAATATGTATAGTCTTTCTCTCCTGCATGTAATGTGCGCCATCCATCTACTAACTGAAATTCAAATAGTTTTTTTATGATTTGTTTCCTAATTTTATTTGATACTGACGACGTCCCTACTGAGGTATCTTCCTTTGGGTTCAAAGCTATATTCAAATCTCCACCACATATCAATTTGCCCTCTTTAAAGTGCATCAGTTTAGTAATCACCTTTGATAAGAAACTATCTTGATGTATGTTCGGTGCATAAATCGTCGCTAATGTTACATTCTCGCCCCCTATTTTCCCTTTAAGAAATAAGAATCTCCCTCCTGGATCTGCGTATTTATCCGTTAAGGACCATGGTATTCTACTTGCTATTAGGATTGCCACCCCTTTACTTTTAGCTTCCTTATTAGAGGCCTGGTATACATTGGGAAAATTCCTGTTTTGAAGATATGTAGATACCCCCTCTTTAAAATGTGTTTCCTGAATAAATCCTATATCCGTTTTGAGAGATTTTAGTTTGTTTAATAATATTTTCCGCTTCTCTGGGATATTGAGTCCTCTAACATTTAGAGATGTGATCCTTATTGTATCCATCTAACGCACCCGGATTGGCCGGTAGCTGAGAGAGGGGGGGGGGGGGTAACAGACAACAATGAAGAAAAAAAAAAAAAAAAAAAAAAAAAAAAAGGGGGAAAAATAAATAAATAATTAATTAAATAAAAAATAAAAATAAGGAGAGAGCTCAACCAACTCCTCCTATAGGGGTCTTATGAGGTACGAATTTTATGTTACGGCTTCTACGTGGGATTTCAATTATCCCGTAGTTACCGAAAATAGGGGGAATTAACCTCCAAAGGCTAGAGTGGCTAAGCTCCTGCTGCCCTTCCTCACTATATTAAATTCCTCTTTAAACCCTTCCAGTCTTATTTACCCTGTGATCTCCCCTTTCTCCTTTCCCTTCTCTTACTCTTCTCCCTTCCCTCCTTTCCCCTCCCCTTCACTTTCTGATCTCTATATTAGTATCCCTCCCCTACCTCCAAAATCCTTCAGCCTTCCCCTTTCCCCATTCCCATTTCCTCATAATTCTCTTTTTTATATACACCCATCATTGACATATCTAGTTTTCACTTCATAACCCATATACTTTAACAGGTTATTTTCACATTAATAGAAAGTCAAACATTAATATCATTGTTGTTCATGATCCTCTTATTTCCTATATCATTATTGAGTTCAATTTATGAGTATCCCTTCTATTTATTAAATCTAGTATAAATCTTTTCCCTTCCAACCTCCCCCCCTTTTTCTTATATATTCATCATCTCTTCTTTTCCATAGTTCCCCCCTTCTGTTTCTCTCCTTATCCCTTTTTCTTCTTTTCCCCTTTTTTAATACAGCATCTTCATATTCCCAGCCTTGACCCACCTGAACCTCCTTATGTGCATTACCTAATCCCCACTATGTGAAAGTGCAGATTCTCAATTTAAAACTGTGTTTTATGTGACGTGCTATTAACTTAATTATGTCACTTTTATTTCCCATGTCTCACTCCCCCCCCCCCCCCGTTGTCCTTATATTTATTTATTAAAGAAAAAAAAAAAAAAAAATATTCTTTCATATGTACAATAGTGCCAATAATCTCCCTTTCTACCCCCCTCCCCCTCCCCCCATAGACTAACCCCTCTCAATATTCTTATATGTGTACAGTGATGTACGTGGTCAAGTGTTTAATTTATTTGTGTTTCAAAAAAAAAAAAAAAAAAGAAAAAAAAAAAGCCCAGGGTGGTCTATCCTGATCTATTTAATAATATATAGTGCTGTATTATTTATATTCTCTTGTATATTCATTCTAACATATTTTTTTTATCCTCTCCTATTTCGAACATAACTAAACATTCCAATAAGGGTTCCATATCCACATATGAATAAAAAAGAAGGGGGTCAATTGGGGGGGGGGGGTTCATGTCCAGACTTTACATTGATACCTTCATGGGAGGAGAAAGAAAAAAAAAAAAAAAAAAAAAAAAAAAAAATGGGAATGTATACAGTCCATACCATCAATTCATATTTCCCCTTCTCCTCGTTCCAAAAAAAAATCTTGACAGAGGGAAGAAAAAAAAAAAAAAATAAGGGGAAAAACACTCACAGTTTTCCATTTCCCCAACCCAGTCTCTATATTTTATTTCAATTTTCTTCTATTCTTCTACGTTGTGGTTCTCGACCTCTCTCTAGGCCACCTTTCCGACGTGATCTTTCCATTGGTTGTAGCCAATCTGGGACCTCTATCTTTTCTGTTCCCAGAAAATTAAACAGCTCTGGAAGTTCCGACGGTTCAGACAGTAAAAAAGAAAGTTGGCCTTTTTTAACCAATAATGTAATCGGGTATCCCCAGCTATAAGTCCCGCCCCCCGATTTAATTTTTTCCAAAAGCGGTCGCAATTGCGACCTCCGTTGTAAAGTAGCCCATGAAAGGTCCGGGAGAATCTTTATTGTCATTCCTTCAAATTTCATTACCTTTACCTCCCACGCCTTGCGGTTAATTATTTCTTTATGGGCATAATGATGGAAGCGGCCTATCACATCTCTGGGTCTTGCTGGGTCATTAGGCCGGGGCCCCAGGGCCCTATGTAGTCGATCAAATTCAATCTGTTTCTGTTCCTGTATTAATTCCGCCCCTAGCTGCTGGCATATTGTTTTAACTACTCTTTGTAGAGATTCTCCCTCAATTTCTTCCGGTATCCCTCTAAAACGTAAATTTAGCCTTCGACTTCTATCTTCAATTTCTTCAAATTTCAGATATATCGCTGGACTCTGTAGTCTATAGGGGGATTCTTTTTCCCTTATCTCTTCTAGCTTAGTTACCCGATCTTCCAACTTCACCACCCGTGTCCCTTCTTCTGAGATTTTTTCTGAAAGGGCTTGCATCTCAGATCTGATTAACTGCATTTCTTTCCGGTGTCCCTCCTCTAGTCGGGTCACCAATGTTTCCATCTCATCCCTTGTTGGGAGAGCCTGAAGAATCGCCATTTCATCTCTCGTTGGTAATGCCTGCAGAATCGCCATTAAATCTAATCCACCTACACTATTTTCAACCATTTTCTTATACTCCCTACTCCTTATCTCTTCCTGTTCTTGCTCCCCTTCCATCGCCTGTGATGTAGTAAGGCTCATCCGGGGTGCTGCTCTCGAAATTTCCGGGTACTCTGTCCCCCTTGTCTCAATCACTGAGGCTCTTGCAGTAGCTGTAGCTGCTCTTGTACGTAGGAAGTAGTCTTTAATTTCTGGCTGTGTCAGTGGGGTCAATATTTTTTTGGTTTGAATCTGTTGCTGCTTTAACTGTAGGTTCCTTGCCTTTTTTTCATTTACTACATTCATCCCAACTGCAGCGAGCGAGATAAATACTGCCCAGTCTCCCTGGTTTTCCCCTTTACACTTTATCCAGTCAACAAAGTTCAAGAAAAAGGTCCTGATATATTCACCATTATCTTCCAGGGACTATATATCACAAATCTTAAAACACCACCTGTAGCCTGTCTCCCCTTTTTCCGTTATATCCCCCTTATATGATAGGCTCACAGTCTCATGGGCTCGCTTACTTCATATCCACTGCCACTGCCTCCAGGCTTCTGTGCTTCCTTAAAAGCCCCCCCTTTTTATTGTCCTGATCTCTTTCTTAATGACAGTGTTTAGTATATATATAATCCACCAAGGATTGTTTGCCGGGAAAGAAAATAGTCAATTAATAATATTTTCCTCAAAGTTTTGAAAGGCAAAACAAACCAACACAAAAAAAGTCCTTCATGCAGCAGTGAAAGGCATTCACCAATGAGATCTCAAAAAAGACATAAAGCTTGACTCATTTTTTAGGGAAGTGTGAGTAAAACACAAAAAAAAAGTTAGAAGGATTGCTATTAAGAACAAATTAATCCTTTTTTTTTTTTTTTTTTTTTTTTTTTACAGCCGCAGCAACTCCTTACTCACACACTTCACCCGTCTCTCTTCGGTGCCTCCGGATCACTTGTGCCGCCCAGTATTCCCGGCTGCAGTTGCTGCAATGATCTACGGGGGTCCGTTCCTCCTTCCGCCTCTCGTTCACCGCCGACTTCTCCCCCTCCTCGCAACGTGTCAGTGCGGCGGTATGTGTCGGCTATCTCCGCTCCCCCGTTCAAGCTCCCTGCTCTGGATCTCTCCTCCACCTTCTCGCACCGCACGCTCAGCAGTCTCCGCCTTCTCACACCACTCGGCTCCACTCACCCACACAGAGGCTCTGAACGGCTCCAGATGACCGGGGTGCTGTTCTGTCCGGAATCCGAGATTATAGTCAGGCAGAATTCAGGCTTCAGGTAGGCTCGGGCTCCGCTTCACAGGCTCCAAAGTTCTATAGCAGTTCTATAGCAGTGCAGCGTAAAAGTATAACATAGAAGTTTTTTTTTTTCAGGGTTTCAAACTTTCCATACTTTTCGGGCTACACATATGTTTAGCGAGGCAAGGTGCAGCTCAGCTCAGCAGGTGTTTCCTCGCTCCGCCATTGTTAGGCCACTCCCCCTCACAATCTCCTGAACATGTTCACTCTAACTGTTCTATGCTAAGGGTTGGAGGTAATACATACCTACTCCCTTAGTGGCCTAATGCACTACTGTATGTTTAAGTGATATGATGTAAGGAACCCCCAAACCCCTGTTTGTGTGGAGTGACACCTTGGGTTCAAAACTGATAATCACTTGCATACAGTTGTGCATTGGAATCTCCTAGTGAATCGTATCTTTTAACGCTAGGCTCTGGTCACATGTTGTAATGCGATCACCCCTAGAAGCTCATCGCATTCCTTTATGTAAAAGAGAGAGATGATGTAGAAAACCCCTCACTCCTGTTTGTGTGGAGTGACGCCTGGGGTCCAATACTGAATTCTCACATAGAGAAGTGCATTTAAATTCCTTGCTAGCCTCAGTTGTGGTTTACTCCCGTTCACCAGAGCTGTTACATGCAGCAGGACACTGATAAGAAACATAACAGCAAGTCCACCTCCAAATGGTTCAAACAAAGCGCAATTTAGGTTTTGGAGTGGCCTAGTCAAAGCCTGGACTTAAATCCAATTGAGATGCTGTATCATGACCATACACGGGCCGTTCATGCTGGAAAACACTCCAATGTGTCTGAATTACAATTCTGCAAAGAAGAGAGGGCCAAAATTGCTCCACAGCAATGTGAAAGATTTATTTCCAGTTATCGTAATTGCTTGATTGCAGTTGTTGCCGCCAAGGGTGGCACAACCAGTTA
Organism: Rana temporaria; assembly: GCF_905171775.1. Classification (NCBI taxonomy): domain Eukaryota; kingdom Metazoa; phylum Chordata; class Amphibia; order Anura; family Ranidae; genus Rana; species Rana temporaria. Next base: position 475,726,334 of record NC_053491.1, on the reverse strand, counting down.
TTAGGTTTAGGGGGCAATTACTTTTTCACATAAAGCCAGGCAGGTTTGGACAGCTTTTTTGCCTTAATAAATGAAACCATCATTTAAAAACAGAATTTTGTATTTACTCGGGTTATCTTTGTGTAATAATAACATTTGTTTGATGATCTGAGTCATTTAAGTGTGACAAATATGCAAAAAAAATCATAAAGGGGCAAATGATTTGTTTTAGTTGCGAATTTGCAGGCGGTTCCGCGGCGAGTCACAGTCAGAGAGTGTGTGGCCAGCTGGTCGGCTCTGTGGGTGTGCGGGCAGCTGGCCAATCAACAAGCCGGGGGAGCAGAGAGATGACATCATCTCTCACCGCCCCGCACCCGTCTTGTATCCCTGCATTAACTTCCACCCTCACTGTGGAGGCAGCAGAGAGATTAAATCATCTCTCTGCTGCCTGACTCTGACAAGCAAAACACCACCTTAGCAAGTGACAATTCACAAGGTGTGGCAGGTGAGGTGGCAAGTGACAATATGCATCTGGTGGCAGGCAAGTGACAATCCACAACATGTGGCAGCTGACATGGCAAGTGACAATCCGCAACATGTGGCAGGTGATGTGGCAAGTGACAATCTGCATCTGGTGGCAGGCAAGTGACATTCCGCAACTTGTGGCAGGTGTGTGGCAAGTGACAATCCGCAATGTGTGGCAAGTGACAATACACAATGTGTAGCAGGTGACGTGGCAAGTGACAATCCGCAACTTGTGGCAGGTGATGTGGCAAGTGACAAGCTGCATCTGGTGGCAGGTGATGTGGCAAGTGACACTCGGGGGTTCCCACGGATTCTGCATTATGGTGAGTTGAACCATTTAATTTTATATTACAATGTAATAATATAAATAATGCACTCCAATCATCCTGACACCATAACAACCTTGGTGCCGTGATCATTGAAGCGCTAATACCAGTCATTTCCCTGATAAATTGCCCCCCAAAAATATATTTTCTGGTAGTGCCCCTCCTGAAACTAGACTCTGGATCCGCCCATGGGTACAGGTTAAAATTGATATCAATCAAACCCAAAATTTGCCATGAAGCCACAAATATGGCATGTTTATCAGAATGTAAAGACATCAGGTATTCAAAAACATGATTCTGATGTACAAGGGCAAAAAGCTTAGATGGGTTATGGACCGTATTAGATGCCTTGTAAAGTGCATGCTGAAATTAAATTACTGTATGTGTGATTACTCCACGATAAACGAACATATACTGAATATGTGTACCAGTACGAGTGCTAATAATAATATCAGCTCAGAAAATGAAGAGAGCACTTTTCACCTGTTCTCTCCGCCTAGAGAGAGTCACAGTCTTCCAGGTACAGTCTCAGTATTGGGCTGCTAGATGCACTAAACAATCTGAGAGTCCCTTTTGTTGGTAATTTTGGTTAGGGATGAGCCCGATGTTTAAGTCGAACGTAAGTTCAACTTGAACATCGGACATTATGCAAATTTGAAAGCTGCGGAACCCCATTAAAGTCTAAGGGACACTAACATGAAAAAACAAAAGTGCTCATTCTAAAGGCTTATGTGCAAGTTATTGCCATAAACAGTGTTTGGGGACCCGGGTCCTGCCCCAGGGGATATGTATTAATGCAAAAAAGTTTTTAAAACTGCCTTTTTGACGAGCAGTGATTTTAATAATGCTTAATAATAAAAATGAAATATTCCTTTTAAATATCATGCCTGGGGGTGTCCTTAGTATGCCCGTAAAGTAGCGCATCTTTCCCATGATTAGAACAATACCACAGCAAAATGAAATTTCTGAAGGAAAACATATAATTTAAAACTGTGGCTATAATGTATTGTCGGATTCCGGCAATATAGATAAAAAAATCTTTGAAAAAAAGGCATGGGGACCTGGGTCATGCCCCAGGGGACGTGTATCAATGCAAAAAAAAAAAGGTTTAAAAATTGTTGTTTTTTTTCAGGAGCAGTGATTTTAATAATGCGTAAAGTGAAACAAAAAAAATACATGACTTACATTCAATTATAGCAGAAATTGTCTCCATTCAAGTACATCCAACAGGTTAATTTTTAGGTCTTCTTTTAACTTTCACAAGTGATGTAATGAGAATTAGACATGTGCATTCATTTTCGTCCGAATGCATTTTCGTCCGAATTTCAGGTATTTTCGTTATCGTTTTAACAAACGATAACGAAAGCACATAAAGCGAAAAACGAAAGATCCGACAAAAAAAATGCTTTATTTTCGTTTTGTGGTCGAATGTGCCTAACCTTAACTATTAGTCCAATAGTGTTCTACATAGAGAGAAAAGATTCGACATAGAGATATAAGATTCGACATAGAGAGACATGAAGAGTCTATTTTTTTTTTTTTTAAGATTCTATCAACCTGGGTCCTGTCCCAGGGGACATGTATCAATGCAAAACAAAGTTTTAAAAACTTCAGTTTTTTCGGGAGCAGTGAATTTAATAATGCTAAAGTGAAACAATAAAAGTGAAATATTACTTTAAATTTCGTACCTAGGGGGGTGTAAAGTTAGCATGTGAAATAGCGCATGTTTCCAGTACTTAGAACTGTCCCTGCACAAAGTGTCCTTTTTGAAAGGAAAAAAAGTCTTTTAAAACCGGCTTTGCAGCTATAATGAATTGTCGGCTCTGGCAATTCAGAGTGAATCCATTCATTAAAAAAAAAATTGCGTGGGGTCCCCCCAAATTCCATTACAAGGCCCTTCAGGTCTGGAATGGATATTAAGGGGAACCCCGCCGTCAATTTAAAAAAAAATTACGTGGGGTTCCCCCAAATATCCTTTCCAGACCCTTCAGGTCTGGTGTGGATTTTAAGGGGAACTCCACCCCAAATTTAGAAAAAAATGGCGTGGAGTTCCCCCAAAAATTCACACCAGACCCCTTATCCGAGCATGTTAACCTGGCTGGCCGAAGAAGAGAGAGGGGGGACAGAGTGCGCCCCCCCTCTCCTGAACTGTACCAGGCCACATGCCCTCAACATGGGGAGGATGTCCCATGTTGATGGGGACAGGGGCCTTATCCCCACAACCCTTGCCCGGAGGTTGTGGGGGTCTGCGGGCGGGGGCTTATCAGAATCTGGAAGACCCCTTTAACAAAGGGGACCCCCAGATCCTGTCCCCCCCCTATGTGAATTGGTAATGGGGTACATTGTACCCCTACCATTTCACGAAGCAAGTATAAATAGTTAAAAAAAACACACACACACCTAGAAAAAAGTCCTTTATTAATAAAAAAAAAAGAAATAAAATCCAGCGGTGACACTCGTTCCCGGCTTCCTGCTCCAACGTTGTCTGTATCCAGCGGTGAGAGGAGGTCGGCGATGCTACGCTCTGGATGGATGGATCTTCTCATCGCTGGACAGGAGATCACCTGCACCCGTCGCTGGATACAGACAACGTTGGAGCAGGAAGCCGGGAACGAGTGTCACCGCTGGATTTTTTTTCTTTTATTAATAAAGGACTTTTTTCTAGGTGTGTGTATTTTTTTAACTATTTACACTTGCTTCGTGAAATGGTAGGGGTACAATGTACCCCATTACCAATTCACATAGGGGGAGAAGGATCTGGGGGTCCCCTTTGTTAAAGGGGTCTTCCAGATTCTGATAAGCCCCCCGCCCGCAGACCCCCACAACCACCAGGCAAGGGTTGTGGGGATGAGGCCCCATGTTGAGGGCATGTGGCCTGGTACGGTTCAGGAGAGGGGGGACCAAACTCTGTACCCCCCTCTTTTCTGTGTCCGGCCAGGTTAACGTGCTCGGATAAGGGGTCTGGTGTGAATTTTTGGGTGAACTCCACGCCATTTTTTCTTAATTTGGGGTGGAGTTCCCCTTAAAATCCACACCAGACCTGAAGGTTCTGGAATGGATATTTGGGGGGAACCCCACATCATATTTTTTTAAATTGACGGCGGGGTTCCCCTTAATATCCATTCCAGACCTGAAGGGCCTGGTAATGGAATTTGAGGGTACCCCCATGCTATTTTTTTTTTTTTTTTATGATTGGTTTTGCTCTGAATTGCCAGAGCCGACAATTCATTATAGCCGCAAAGCCAGTTTTAATAGAATTTTTTTCCTTTCAGAAATGACACTTTGTGCAGGGACAGTTCTAAGTACTGGAAACATGCGCTATTTCACATGCTAACTTTACACCCCCCCAGGTACAAAATTTAAAGTAATATTTCACTTTTATTGTTTCACTTTTAGCATTATTAAAATTCACTGCTCCCAAAAAAAACCTATTCGACAGACACCAAAAGCCTTCAATGACAGATTCGACATAGAGAGAAAAGATTCGACATAGAGAGACATGAAGAGTAATTTTTTTTTTTTTTTAAAGATTCTATCGAATCTTTTGTTTTTTAGAACATTCGACAGACACCATAAGCCTTCAATGACAGATTTTACCTTAATTTGGATTTCCGGACGAATGCATTTTTTTAACGAAAAACGAAATAAATAAAAACGAATTTCGGGAGTAACTAAATAAATGTATTTTTTGGACGAAAACGAAATTATGAAACAAAATATTTCAGTGTGCACATGTCTAATGAGAATCCCTGGTAGGTAAGAACCCCAAGTACATGGCACAACTATTTTATGTAAGGCAGGCCATAGACAGGGGGAATTTCCTTCCTGCAACCATAGGTTGCAGTAAAAAAAATGCACAATTCCCCCATCAACACAGACAGTGCTGACATGGGAATTCCTCCCATTGAGACATTGGCCCAGATTCAAGAAGCACTTGCGCCCGCGCAACCATAGTGCTCCTGATTCAGGAACCTCGTTACACCGACTGCAGCCTAAGATATGACAGGCATAAGCCTCCTTATGCCTTCATATCTTTGGCTGCATTCTTGCGTTGGCCGCTAGGGGGCGCGGCCATTGTGATCTGTGTATAGTATGCAAATTGCATACTAACACCGATTCACAAAAGTTGCGCGGGCCCTGCCCACGCAAGGTACGGAGTTTCCGTACGGCGACTTTAGCATAAGGCTGCTCCTACTCATAGTAGGCGCAGCCAATGCTAAAGTATAGCCACCCTTCCGGCTCTTGAAATTAGAATTTCACGTTGTTTACGTAAGTGATTCGTGAATGGCGCTGGACGCCATTCACGTTCACTTAGAAGTAAATGACGTCCTTGCGACGTCATTTGCCGCAATGCACGTCGGGAAAGTTTCCCGACGGAGCATGCGCTGTTCGCTCGGCGCGGGAGCGCGCCTAATTTAAATGATTCCCGCCCCCGGCGGGATCATTTACATTAGGCGCCCTTACGCAGGGCAAATTAGCATAGCGCCCGCGCAATTTACGGAGCTACTGCTCCGTGAATCGCGGGCAAATCAAAATATTTGCGTGGGCGCAGAGCAAAATCTTTGCCCTTTGCCCACGCAAATATTGCGCGGATCTACCTGAATCTGGGCCATTGAATTCTCAAAGCAGGGGGGGGCAGTAAACCATCCCCGGTGGGAGAACACAGTGAATATTGCTAGATACTATAGCATCCACTAGTGATAATCGCATTGTGATTGATTGATCAGCTTTGTACATTCAGCCTATGGCATACAGGGTTTGAATCTCCTGCTGAACCATCCAAGATTCGAACCATCAATGACCAGCCTAAGAGAAATCCTGAATCTTTTTTAATTTTGGGATACTTGAGGACTGCAGTTAAGAAACACTGTTTGTGATGACCCTATCCTATATGTTTCCTCTCAGTTTTAAAACATGCATGGCTTTCTGGCTTTCTATAAATTTGTAACTGTAGATGAAGCCTTGCTGTTCCTATGGTTATCTTTATCATTATCATTATCAATTGTGGCCGTTCTGGCCAATGGCAATGTGGCAGTCTAGCCCAGGTTTTCTGGGAAGCAAGCACACTAATGACTCAGGAGTGTGCTTGCTTCCTAGAAAACCTGGCCCAGACTATCATTTTAAACAGTGTCACAGGCCCGACGTGCCACACTATGAAGACCTTTAGCAGAAGAATCCAGAGGTTCTGTCAAGCACATGTTTGAATCAAAATCATTATAGACTAAGATAAACATCTATCAAGGTTGTAGCCCCCATACTCTAGAATTCTCATCCTGCTAAAAATGCTCCCTAAAATACGCCTGAAATTAAAATAGTTGAGATTTGCTTTCTTAAAAAATAAATAAAGTAAAAGAAATAAAGAAAAAATAAAACAAATTCAGCTTCCACATTTAAAGTAGAATTAAAGTGAAAACTTTTTTTATATATTGAATAGAGTAAAGGAGGGTTATAAGCCCTGTCAGTTTATGTTTTGCCATCTCTGTCCCAATGGGAAAATGTACCTTCACTTCCTGTCTCATAACAGGAAGTGAAAGGTAATCCCTGCAAATTTGGGGGCCACATTAGGGGACCTCCAGTTCACCAGAATGAGTGTCCCCATTGGAGGATTCCCCGTCTACAATTTTTCTGGGGACAACACAAAATGTGGTGTATTCCTTTTTTTTTTACTTTAACTTATGATGATAATGGTAAACAAGATAAATAAGGAGAGGGAATATCCCTAACAGGGACACAGACTGCAATAAAAACCTGACCATCTCCACTCTGTCCAAAACTAAAAAACTAAAAATGTTTTGTCTTTAGTTATACTTCTGTAAAACAACAATATACAACATTTTTGGTTTTTGGGTTTAGATACAACTTTGGTTTAGCCCCAATATATTACCATCCCATCACCTACTGTATCTAGACTTCCAGCACTTAAATTGTTATTTAATTTGGATGTGGCCCTTTTTTTATTGGTCCTTGAAGCTGTATATATTAGTATTATAGTTATTCATTTACAATTACAACTAAATATACTATCAATAATAAAAAAAATAATTATAATAATACTTTACAGTATCAGCAGTCACAGAATATTAACATACGGATTATTTTGTTAATAGTCAAACCTAAAGTTTACTTTTTGTTACTTTTTGTTACTTTAACTTGTTTGTATTGCTGATATATTTAAATCTACATTTGTATTGGATTTACCTTAAGTGTAAATTCTCTTTACATGTATAACTGAGTTTATTAAAAGTTCAAATTGATTTTACTGATTCAACAAGAGAATAGATGTCCTGGGAAAGACTGTAAGAGATATTGAATGGATTGAGTCTCATTGTTCATACAAAGCCCCCGACACCTCATCAACGTGCACATCTAGATAAAGGGCAATTTACAGGTCTATCGCTGATGAATAAACAAGAGAGCCTGCCAGTCTCATTGATGGGAATACCTAGGTGCAAGAGTTTAATGAACTGACACAGAAATAGCAATTGTAATGTTAGAGATACCCAAGATGATGTATTAGATTCCTCTGGATAAAAAAGACTAAAATAATTAAAAGTTTTATCAAGACTATCATAATACAATATAGGACAATAGTGTCACCATGTCAATACAATGCAATACAATGTTTGCAGTCTTTGTAATTCATATTTGTTGAATATGCAAAGGCAGACATAACTGTATAGATTAACATTAATACAATACTGGCAAACCTTACGTCTTGTAAACTACAGCTGCAAAACAATAGAAAAGTTCATTGAGTTTACTGCTATCTAAAAATATATTAAAAGCAATGAAACAGTGTGTATAATAATTGTATGCATTTTTAAGAAGATGAGAGAGAGGGAGAGATGGAAAAAGAGAGAGAGAGAGAGAGAGAGAGAGATAGATAGATAGATAGATAGATAGATAGATAGATAGATAGATAGATAGATAGATAGATAGATAGATAGATAGATAGATGACTCGGTCCCACTCCCCATAAACCGCGTCATTGGATTTGATTGACAGAAGTGGGAGCCAATGACATACAAATACAAATAAGAACATTCAAATAAAAAAAAAGTTAATGTTTACTGTAACTCTTAGGCCCCGTACACACGAGGAGACATGTCACGTACACACGAGGAGACTTTTGTCTGCTGGAAACCTGTCCGCTAGGGCCGTACACACGGTCGGACATGTCCGCAGAAACTGTCCGCGGACCAGTTTCAGCGGACATGTTCGACCGTGTGTACGCGGCCTTATAATATAAAAAAAATGTTTCACAAAAAAAAGAAAAAAAAAGACCTAAAAAATAAATAAAAAGTAAGATTTTACTTACTGATATCAAATGAAGAAAGGGGAGCACTATGTTAAAAAAAAAAAAAAAAAAACAATTATATATGCAGCACTATTGGTAACCAAAAATAAAGCATGATTTAAAGAAACATTGCTGATTTGAAGAAATCATGAAGGCATGATTTGAAGATACACCACAGTTTTCTCTTCAGCCTCTCAATAGCTATGTTATCAATGTCCCACATACTTGGCAAGTGATGCCCCCACCACATTCTTGGGAGCAGTTATTTTTTCTAGATGTTCAGATTGATGGATGCCAGTCACTTTTTGTAGCTTTTATTACATATGTGCAAAGAGAAGAGAAAGGAAGGTAGAGAAATCACAGGACACCTGCAGGTTTTTACTCAAAACACATTCCTTATCATCTGAATGTCCTTCTAACTTTAAAGTATAACTAAAGGCAAACTTTTTTTTTTAGATTTGGATGGGTATAGAGGGATTAGAACCTCTGTTTAGTTTGTATTTCTGCCTGTGCCCCCTTTAAGCACATTCACCCTCTCTATTTGTCCTGTCCTACCATTATTAGTGAAAGTGAAAGTAAAAGAAAATCTCACATTTTGGGGTTGTCCCCAGAAAGTCACAGTCTAGATAGAGTCCCTGGCCCGGATTCAGATACGAGATACGACGGCGTATCTCCTGTTACGCCGTCATATCTCTGAGTGCGGGGGGTCGTAATCTATGCTATAAAAGGTGAAAAAATGCGCAGTACCAAAAACAAACGCAATAAAAAAGCAGCAAACTCAAAATGTTATACAACATAAAAACGAATAATGAAAAATAGGAGTTGCGCTAAAAACCTTATATATATGTGACCATATAGAATACAAATTAAAAAAAGGAGTTGTGCTAGTATCTAAGCGCCTGATTCAGAGAATCAGTTACGCATAGATTTCCCTAAGATCCGACAGGTGTAAGTGTCTTACACCGTCGTATCTTAGGCTGCATATTTACGCTGGCCGCTAGGTTGCACTTCCGTATAGTTATGCAAGGAATATGCTAATGAGGTATTTACGTCGATTTAGAAACATATGTCCCGCTGGTGCATTTTTTTATGTCGTTTACGTTAGGCTTTTTTCGGCGTATATTTACCCCTGCTATATGAGGTGTAGCTAATGTTAAGTATGGCCAATCGTTTCCAGCGCCGAGTCTTGAAAATTTTACTCGTTTGCGTATGTTCGTTCGCTGAATAGGGCTGGACGTCAATTACGTTCACGTTGAATCCAATACGTCCTTGTGGCGTACTTTGGCGCAATGCACATGGATATTTCACGGAAGAACGCATGCGCCGTTCAAAAAAGACGTCAAAAACACGGGGTCATCTGAAATTTAAATAAAACACGCCCACAACATCCCCATTTGAATTAAGCGGGGCTTACGCCGCCACACATACGTTACGCCACCGTAACTAAGGGCGCAAGTTCTTTCTGCATACGGAACTTGCGCCCAAAGTTACAGCGGCGTAACATATCTAAGATACGTTACGCCCGCCCATAGATAGAGCATCCTATCTGAATCCGGGCCACAGTCTTCAGCCTCTTCATGGCACAGTCTCAGTATTGGGCTGCTAGATGCACTAAACACTCTAAGAGTCCTTTTGTTGTAATGTTGGGGAGGGAGGAGCCTGATGTTTAAGGTCGAACGTAAGTTCAACTTGAACATTGGGGTGTTCGCCTGTTCGCTGAACAGCAAACATTATGCAAATTTGAAAGCTGCGGAACCCCATTAAAGTCTATGGGACACTAACATGAAAAAACAAAAAGTGCTCATTCTAAGTTATTGCCATAAACAGTGTTTTGGGGACCCGGTCCTGCCCCAGGGGATATGTATTACTGCTAGACATGGTGCATTTCGTTTCGGTTACGAATTCAAATTCGGACAATTTTTTCATTATTCGGAAATTAGTATGCATCCGAATTTCCGAATACAAAAATAACGAATTTAAAACAAATTCGAAAAAACGCGAACGAAATTTGAATTTGAATCGAATTCAAAATCGAATTTAAAAAAAAAATTGAATCAAATTTAAAAAAATTGAAATCGATTTTCTAAAAACTACAATAAAATAGAATATAAAACAATAAAGCAATAGATTTAAAAAGAATAGAATAGAAGTTAATAGAATGTAATAAAATAGAACATGACAGTCTTCCGAAATTCGAAAAGTATAAATTTGAATTCTAGAATAGATTGGAAAATAAGTAAAATTTATGGAAACTACATTTTAAAAGAATAGAAAAACAATAGAACAGATGGAATCAATTATAATATATATTATATTTTATTCTATTCTCTTTGTTTGTCTTTTCTATTACATTCTAATCTTTTCTATTCGAATTTGGAATTCATTTTATACGAAAATTCGAATTCCTTATTGTAGGAAATCGAATTTGAATAGAAAAGAGTATAAAAGATTAGTTTCATATTAGAATTAGAATTTTTTTTGACAGAATTCTAAAAAGTCGATCAAATTTGAACAATTTAATTAGATTAGAAAAAATCTACTGCATTCGAAAAAATTCTACCGCATTTGAAAAAAATCTACTAAATTAGAAAAACTACCACATTCGATTTTGTTTTACATATAACCATTTTTCCAAAATTTGAATTTCATATAGAATGAAAGTCGAATTGGGAATAGAAAATATTAGAATAGAATAGAAAATAATAGAAAAGTTAATAAACTAGAAAAACCATAGAACAGAATAGAATCAATTATAATATAAATTAGTATTTTATTCTATTCTCTTTGTTTTTCTTTTCTATTCCATTCTAATCTTTTCTATTCGAATTTGAATTCATTTATACAAAATTCAAATTTCTTATTCAATGGAATCGAATTTGAAGAGAAAAGAATTATAAAAGATTAGTTTCATATTAGAATTTGAAAATTTTTTGACTGAATTCCTAAAACGTCATACAAATTTTAAAAATGTAATTAGATTAGAAAAAATCTACTGCATTCGATAAAATTCTCCGCATTTGAAAAAAAGCTACTAAATTAGAAAAACTACCACATTCGATTTTTTTTTACATATACAATTTTCTAATATTCAAATTTCATATAGAATGAAATCGAATTGGAATAGAAAAGATTAGAATAGAATATATTATATATGTTTTTCTTTTTTTTTTTTTCTTTTTTTTACCATATAGAATTTTTATTGAAAAGATTTGCATATGACATATAAAATGGATCGGCTCCATGAACCCAAACAAAAAAGTCATACAGGTAGAAACATAGATACAATATATCTGAACAAGTTTACAACAATAACTAGGTTCCTGGGTGCAATGATTTGTTGGGGTGGGCATATCTTAGGAGGGTTGAGACGTAGAGAGAAAGTAAAGAGGAAGAGAAGGGGGAGAGGGAGATAGAAGGAGGGAGGAGAGAGCAGGAGGGAGAGAGAGAGACAGAAAGAAGAAAAAAAAAGGGGGGGCGTTAGGAGAGGAGAGTGGTAGGGTGGAGAGGGAGGGGAGGGGATGCATGGGTAGGGAGGAGGGGGGAGGAAATGAGGGGGAATGAGGCTTAATGAGGAGAGGGGGTACAAAAGTCACCAACTACCCTCTCCAGCATCCATTGTTCAGAATGCTACTGTGCGTCAGGGCCAGTAGTGTGAGTTTGGAATCTGCGTCCAGGTTCAAGGGGCAGTGAATACCACAAAGTGATACTAATCTGCATTAATAAGGAGATCTTTGTATGATTGAGAGTTTTTAAAGGTTGTCCATGTATTCCATAGAGCAGTGAATTTAGAGATATTATCTGAGGCCGTGTAGATCAGTTCCTCCATCTCAGCGACACGGTTTTTATTTGAGATGCCCATTCAGCATGGAGGGCGGGGATGTCGATCGCCAATGACTGGTATGCACATCCTAGCAGCATTAATCATGTGCCATTGCCACTGGACTTGAAGTGCCCCTCCCCCCCCCGGGAGATGGTAGAGAAATTGTAAAAGGTATGTGCTGGGGCAAAATTCCAGAGGGAGTGAAGTCACATTTGTGTCACGTCATGTACTTTGTGCCAGAAGGGTTGGAGCGTTGGGCACTCCCACCAGATGTTCAAGGATCCTTTGTGAATGTACAAGTGTATACGGTCCCAATTCTCCTCGTCTATCTCTGAGCCCATGGCAGAATTCCAGTATGAGCGTTCTGAGCTCAAGAGTGTAGAGGACTCCCCCAATTAAAGAGGTGTAAAGCATGGATATGACTTGATTTGGGGGTGTCGAGCGAGAACATGAGACTCTAGAACTGTAGGGGATCCTTGTGAAGTCCTTTCTTTCGGGAAGGGTCATCTAAAAAGTGTTTTAAGCTGGATGTAGGACCAGAATGGGAATGAGCCAGGTGTCAGAGCGTTTAGCAAGTTCATTTGCCGCAAAAAGCGACCCCTTTGAAAAAATTGTTTGCCAACATTTCAGCATGCAGCCATTCAGATTGCAAGAAAGTACCGGAAAGTCTGGGGTAAAGTCTGGGTTGTTTTTTACCGGAGTGATTGGGCAAATTTAGCTGAGACTGCGTGAACAGCGCAAGCCCTATCAAATTCCTGAAGGGTGGTACCAACTAGAGGGTGGGTTAAGGCAACTGGAGATATGTGTGACTTAGGGAGCCACGGGTATGTCGTAAGTCTGAGTTCATCATCATATATTCGATAATCTCCCAGTCTTTGTACGACTATGTACCTTCCAATCCACAATTCGCGCTAAATGTACTGCCCGTAATAGCGTTGTAGGTCAGGTAAGCCTATTCCTTTGCGCACCTTCGGAACCACCAGCTTCTTCCAACTTATCCGAGGGGATTTGTTGGACCACAGGAAGGTTCTGCATATGGACCTATAAAGTTCAAAGAAGGAAGGCGGCAGACGAATAGGTAGTGTTTTGGATTTTGTAAAGTCAGCCTGGGGAGGATTGTCAGTTTGACAATGGACGCTCGTCCAAACCAAGAGATGATGGATTTATCCCATTTTTGAGGTCACCACGTATGCTCTGTAATTCCGTTTGGAAGTTTCCTGCTGTAAAGTTCTGCTAAATCGGTAGGCAGTTGGATGCCCAGATATGGTATGGCATCCGTTTTGCATTGGAAAGGAAGTTAGAGCTGGCATTGCTTCGCCAGTGCCGTGGGTAGGGACAACATATAACGCAAACGATTTAGAGTAATTGATTTTTAAATTCGATAGCAATTTGAAGTGTTCCAGGATTTGCAAGAGATTTGGAGGGACGTGAGTGGCGAGGAAAGAAACAGCAAGACGTCATCTGTGAATGCCGCAATCTTAAATTCACGTTCCTGTATCTTTATGCCTTTCACGTCAGGATTATCATGGATGCAACGGAGAAGAGGTTCTAGTGTAAGTATATAGAGCAGGGGGGAAAGGGGCATCCTGTCTAGTTCCATTGTGGGATGGAGAAGGGCGTCCGAAAGGTGGACGTTGACTTTTACTTTGGCCGTTGGGTTAGCGTATATCGAGAAAATTAATTATATATGTTTTTCTTTTTTTTTTTTTTTTTTTTTTTTTTTTTTTTTTTTACCACCTCAGCTTTTACCAAATCCTTGAGACCGGCTCATGGTTTGATGCGTCTTACTCTCGTTTTGGTGTTTGCAATATGTGGTGGTATGTTTACTATGCTCCTTATGTTTTTTTTTTTTTTTTTTTTTTTTTTTTTTTTAATAAATATAGGCCAACACTATAATAATGATGGTAATAGGTTGTAACAATAGCTTACCATTGTGGCTCTATATTAATTAACACCCCCCCGCCCCCCCTCTTGGCTCCCCGGAATCTCCTAAGTTTTCCTTCGCAAGCTAAACAATCTTTAACGTTCATTGATCAGAATAATATGTGACTCGCTCTAGGGAAGGACCCTAGCCTGGGGAATGTTATAATTTCCATGTTGCCGACATGTGCTTGTTAGTAGCATACCCTAACGCTTTCTGCATAACTCCATGTTTTTTATACTCTCCGCCATTTTTTCCCATTTTCCCCATTCCGCCGCTCGTCTCCAGTGCCTATCCTTTAACTCTTCCAGCCTGTACGTTTTCCTCCACTTTCGTCTAGCCAGTTCCAAACGTGTGGACTTTCCGTCACCTTGCCACTTTTTGGGTATAAGTATCTTTGCGGCATTTAGGAGATGAGGAATTAAAGACTGCTTATATTTTTTTTTCCCCTCTTGGCTACAATGAAAGAGCACGACCCCAGGGGTCTTTTCTTTAAGTCTTTGCCCGTAATAACTTTAAGTTGACTCAAAATTATGTCCCAGTAAGTTTGTATTTTTGGGCATAACCACCAAAGTGGGCCATCGTGCCTCTTTCAGAGCAGCCCCGCCAACACTCTGCGGTCTGATCTGCTTTATATTTTATTTGCTTAGTCTGGTGTAATATACCACCCTGAGATACACTTTATAGTTTGTTTCGGCGTTCGGTACGTCAATTGCGGATGAATGGGTAAGATGCATAATCCTCTTATAACTGTTTGTCCCTCTTGTGGTTCCTAATTCTCTTTCCCATTTACCTTTGAAGGGTGCTTCGCTCCGTGAACCTATCTTTACCAATAATCCCTTATAATTTAGTGATAGTGCCCTTTGTATTCTTAGATTTACAAATCTTCTCGAGTGGAGTTAGCTCCGCCTCCGTCCGTAATGGACGGGGAGGTGCCTCACAAAGTGATGCAATTGGGAGTAATGCCACCTATCCAAGTTCCAAAAATCCGTTTTGGATCTCAAATCTTCATAGGTCATTATCTCTCCCTCTTTAATAATATCCCCTAAAGTATACCGTGTCTACCTTAATCCAATTCCCCTCCAATTTTATTTTCCCCTGGTGCAAAATAAGGGATTTTCTTTAAGGTTCATTAATGGGGAATTAAATTACCCTCTATTTGTGTCAGGGTCTTGTCCCACATTCTTAAAGTATCCCGTGTTAAATCATGTGTTTTGTGGTCTAGTACTCTGTGTTGTGCAGGAATCCAAATAATATTATTCAAATGTTTACTAGTTAGTGCTTTCTCAATTTGCACCCACCTTTGTCCGTCCTATCCCGTGCCCATTCTACCGCACGTGCTAATACCGGCCGCCTTATATAACTTTTAATATCCGGAACTGCCAGACCGCCGAATGGCTTACCCTGTTTTAGGATAGAGAGGGATATTCTATGCTTCTTATTTTTCCAAACATAGTTTAGTAACAAGGAATTAAGAATTCTCAAAAATTGCTGAGGAAGTGCTATTGGGGAGGAATAAAAATTTATAAAGAATTTTTGGGACTACAACCATCTTTAGCATATAATGCGTCCGATCCATGAAATTGTGGTTGAGTAACCGTTCGTTGTAAGTCGCTCTGGATCTCATTTAGTAGGGGATATAATTTATTTTAGACATCTTTGGATGGTATTGGCCAGGTGGACGCCTAGAGATCTTAATTCTTTGGTCCAGGGGAACACACAGATGCGCACTTGACCCGATCCTACCTCCTTTTTGTTTAAACTAATGTTCAGAATTTCAGATTTAGTTTCGTTAATTTTAAAATTAGAAATGGCCCCATATTGTTGCAACACTTTGGAGAGCTTTGGGATAGATTTGGCCGGATTGGTTAGATAGAACAAAATATCATCGGCAAACGCCGATAATTTATGTTCCTCCCCTTCTACTCTGACTCCATTAATGTCGGGGTCGTTACGAATGGTAGACAACAGAGGCTCTAAAGAAAGAATAAAAAGAAGGGGGGACAGGGGGCATCCCTGCCTTGTCCCATTTTTCATCTCGAAGGGGTCCGATAGTGTCCCATTGATTTTTATTTTTGCTGAAGGGTGATGGTAGAGTGTTTTAATCCAGCTAGACATCCTTTTTCCTATTCCCATGGCATTGAGAGTCTCCATCATGAGCCCCCAGTCTACCCTGTCAAAAGCTTTTTCAGCATCAACTGACAGGAATAGACCTGGGGGCCCATTCTGCCTTATGGTCTGAAGCAGGAGGATAGCCCTGAGACTATTGTCTTTGCCCTCTCTGTTGGGCACAAATCCTACCTGATCGGGGTGAATCAAAACGTGCATAGCCCCTTTTAATCGCCCCGCCAGAATCTTGGCAAAGAGCTTAGTGTCTGTATTTAACAGAGAGATAGGTCTGTACGCCGAACAGAGAGAGCTATCTTTCCCTTCCTTTAAAATTATTGCAACCGTGGCCGCAGTAGCTTCCCTGCTGATTTCAAATTCAGACCCTAGCCCGTTGAAGTATTTGCACATCTTTGGGATCAAAATGTTGCTGAATCTCTTATAGTACTGGGGGGTAAACCCATCTGGCCCCGGGCTTTTACCCCCCGCGGTGGAATTTAGAGCTTCTTTTATTTCTTCTTCAGTTATGGGGCGGTCCATATTTAAACTTTCCATCTCCTCTAAACTAGGAAGTCCTGCCCTGTCTAGAAATTCTCGGGTCTTCCCCTCCCTTTCCCCTGCCTGCCACCCTGGATTTTTTAGAGTATAAAGTTCCTCGTAGTAATTTTTAAAAGTATCCGCTATTTCTCTATTTGCGTAAACCATGTTCCCGTCTTTCCTTTTTATTTTATCGATATAGTTTCTAGCTTTCTTTTTTTGAGCCATTTTAGCTAGTTGCTTGCTTGGTTTGTTACCCCATACGTATCTCTCTTTAGAGATACAGTTAAGTTTATTTCTCGCTTCCTGTTCCATGGTCTCCTTGAGGGCGTCTCTCTTTATTGTTAGGTTAAGGTATGTTTCTTTTGATCCCTGCGCTTTATGTTCGCGTTCTAAGGTCTCTATCTCTTTATTCAGGGTGTTTGCTTTACTTTTCAACTCTTTTTTTTTTTTTACGCCCTCCGCAATTAGAATTCCTCTGATGTAGGCTTTGTGTGTCTCCCAAAGGGTTGCGCTGGTTATCCCTTCTGTATCGTTGATGAGGAAGAATTGTTTTAATTCCTCCTCCACCCTGCTTGCCCCCCCTTCATCGCGTATCAGGCTATCATCCAGGCGCCACACCGGCCTCTGTCTCTTTTGTATGGACAGTTTAATTTTCATAGAGATTGGAGCGTGATCTGACACCGTCATTATTCCTATGTCCATTTCCGTTATAGAGTCCAGAAGCCTGTGGTCCGCCAAGATGTAGTCGATTCTGGAGTACGTTCCGTGGGGGGGGAGTAAAACGTGTAGTCATGTTCCTTAGGATGAAAAATCCGCCAGGCATCGACTAGTTGGTGGTCATGAATCTTTTGTTTAATTCTTTGTAGAAGCCCATTTTTTGTCACCCTCCCACGGAACGTACTATCCTCTTTCGGGTCCAGGACAAAATTAAAGTCCCCCATCAGGATCGTATAGCCCTCGGCGAAGTCTTTTAACTTTCCCAGAATTTTCCCTAAATATTGGGTTTGATGAACATTTGGGGCGTAGATATTTGCTAAGGTATAGACAATGTTGTCAATCCTTACCCTAAGGAAAATAAATCTCCCTTCAGGGTCTGTCTTCCTTGCCTCTAGGGTAAATCCAAACCCCCTTGAGAACCCAATTGCCACGCCCCTAGCGCGTTTCGAGATAGAATCCCCGTAAAACCAAATGGGATAAGCGGGTGAAAAAAGCTTAATATTCGCCTCTATGGTTAAGTGAGATTCCTGAATAAACACGACATCCGCTTTAAGTTGTTCGATCTCTGCGAGGACCTTGAGTCTTTTAACGGCTGAATTCAAACCCTTAACATTGTACGATAGAAATTTTACTTCAGTCATTATTCTATAGCTGGATCATTTCTTAATGAACTGTCCATGAGATTCCATGGGAGCCAAGTTCCCTTTTCCCTTCCCCATCCCCCACCCTCCTCTCCCCCCCCCCCCCCCCCCCTACCCGGGCCACTTCCTCGCCTCTGAACCGTAGGGATCCTTGGTACCCCCTACCCATCGGCTCTTATGGCTGAGGTGGAGCTCCTCTACGCCCCTCCCACCCTCTTTTCCTCCCGAAATTCCGGGGACTTGATCTTTAGTGGGTGGGGTAACAGATCTGCCCTCCCCCCTCCTCCCTCCGCTCATCCCCCCCCTCCCCCACCCCTTCCCCCCAATACCGGATAGTATCCCCCGGGGCCTATCCCCCAGGACCACCCTGGGGGTCAAGCATCTTTCAACAAGCTATTCCACCCATCCGGGCAAATCCACCACAGGCATATCGAATTTGCGGCAAAATCCCACCAGGTCCTCTGGGAATATTAATTTTGCTGACACCCCTTCCTTATGGCCTATCAAGCAGGCCGGGAAACCCCACTGGTAATTAATATTAAGTAAGCGCATCTGTTCCAATAAGGGTTTTTGGTGTCTTCTTCTGGCCAGGGTTTCCCCGGCCAGGTCCGAGAAGATCTGAATCTCAGTCCCAGCATAGGATAGCGGCGGTTTATTTCTCAATTTTCGCCAAATCTCCTCTTTATGTTCAAAATGTCTGAACCTAACAATAATATCCCTATGCCAGTTGCCTCCTCCCTCTCTGATCTTTCCCACCCTATGGACCCGTTCTATTTTGAGGGGACCCTCCGAGGCTTTATCGAGGAGGGGGAGGAGCAGGTCATTGAGAATTTTTCTCAGGTCTTCGCCCTTCTCCTCCCTAATAGAGCGTATTCTTAAGTTCTGCCTTCTGTTACGGTTCTCTTGATCTTCTATTCGATATTGCAACCACCTCTGGTTTTGTTTCAGCGACAGATGTTGGTTTTTTATTTCAATAAGGTCAAGGTCCTGCTTTTCAATCTTTTTCTCGACTTCCTCTACTCGTTCAAACACATGATGTAAATCCATTCTTAATGTGCCGATTTCCTCTTTTATTACATTCTCCAACCTCTTTAACATGGCCTCCATTTCTCCCATGGTGGGAACATGGGACTCCCGGCTAATGTCGTGTATTTGACTGGCTGCGGTTTCGGATACAATTGAAATGTCAGCAATTGGGGTGCCCGCCTCCCCCGCCCCCTTTTTCGTTGTCCCCGTTTTTTCTACTTTTTTTATCTGACCTGGGCTCTTGGTACTCCCGTCCGGGGTCATATAGTGTCTGATCGTGCTTGTAGAGGAAGTCTCTTTAGGGATTTTCGGGGCCGCCCCCCTAGTTGACCTGATCATATTATATTTTTTGGTCTGTCTGATGCGCTTCCCCAGTTTGGAAAAAAAAAAAAAAAAAAAAAAAAAAAAAAAAAAAAGGAAAAAAAAAAGGATGTTTTGTGCCGGGTATTTCGAACCACTTTAAGAGTTGTATATATCCATACATTACCCCATACGTTAGGGTGAGCTCATGGGAGAAGGGTAGCGCACGCTCTACCTCAAAGGCAAAACCACCCCCGTTTAAACCAGCCCCTTCCCCCTCTGTGATGGCCGGCAGCCTCGAAACCAATTGGGCTGTTGCGCCCTGTTGTTTACCTCTGCTCCTGGGTTTCTAAATGCCCCAAAGGCTTTATAACACGTCCCTCCAACACTCCGGGCCAGGCCCGGTAGGGGGGTAAAAATTCTCTGACGTTGTATCTAATATTCCGGTCAAGGCCCCCAGCAATTCCACTAACTCTGCTGAGGCAAGTAAAATGACTCTTAGGTGACAGGTACTTGCCAGCTGTACCTTAGTGGTGATTCCTACAGGGCGTGTAGCATAAAAAACCTATAGGCCATACATGCTTATCCTTCTTGAGTAAGGCAAGTTTTCTTTGCCTTAATCTGTTGTTTTGTATAAACAGCCAATCTTAATCAACAGAGTGATGCGTCTTTAATATATTTAGTGTATGCCTCTGATATTTGCCAGCTGTTTCCAATACAGAGCCCCTCTCCTTAATCCACCTATATATTCCCTTTCTTTCCCTTTTTCTCTTCTTTCCCCTTCCCCTCCTCTCTTCCACCTTAGAGGTAGGTACCGTGACTCCAGGGAATCTGATATTTATACACTAAGTGTCCATATTAAAGTCCATATCGAACAGAGCTGTGATTGTAGACCTTCAGACCATCAATGTTTAAACTCTTAGTGGATAAATTGAAGAGATATATTGAGGAAAGATAAGGAAAAGCCACGTTTTTGCAAGGCACCTTTATAACGTTTAAAGTACAAAAAAAAGATGAATGGATAAGCTCCACTTTCTTACCCTGTCTCAGCTGCTTAGACTAGGACTCCAAATCCACATACTGCATTCATAGGATCTTTTACCAAAAAAAGGGTTAATGTTACCTCCTTCGTTGATCTTCTTGCCAAAGATAATTTGATTTTCCCCCTTCTTTTTTCACCTGGTACAGAAATATTCAGAAATTTCCCGGGATTGCTCCACGCAAAGAGGGGGGGGCGGGCGGACAAGCAACGTGCCCCGGAGGGAAGCCTCCCAGCTATTCCCTCATGTTATGCTTCACCTGCTGCCGGGGGGGGGGACGTGGGGGGGCCGGAGGATGAAAGATTCCCGGAGAGCGGAGGGAGTTGGTGCGGTCTACGGGGTGGACGGACTAGCCGCTCGGTGTCCACCTTCCCTGCGACGCATCCACCGTCGCTGGCACACCTCCGGGTCTAGGTCCCTCCATCCCTCGCAGCCTTTCCTGGGTCAGATCCGTGGCGCTTGCAGCTCCTCCCTCCGACGTGCGTGCTTCACGTGCACCACGTCATCTCAGCATGGAGTGTATATATATATATATGTTTTTCTATTCTGTTCTATTGTTTTTCTATGCTTTTCTTTTCTATTATTTTCTATTCTATTCTAATCTTTTCTATTGGGATTCGATTCCATTCTATACGAAATTCGAATTTCAGAAGATGTTATACATAAATATATATATCTATAGAGATATAGATATAGAGATATAGAAAAAAAAATCTGTTCTGTGCTATTGTTTTTCTATACTATTCTTTTCTAGTATTTTCGATTCTATTTTAATCTTTTCTATTCAAATTCGATTTTATTCTATACGAATTTCGAATTTCAGGAAATGGTTATATATAGTTTTGTTTAAATGTGGTAGCATTATTTTGAATTTGATAATTTTTTTCGAATTCGGTAGATTTGTTTTCGTATGCGTTCAAATTATTTCGAATACGGTAGAGTTTTTTCGAATGCGGTCAAATTTTTTTCGAATACAAAATGAATCCCGAAAACGAATGTAATGAATGCAACAAACTTAACTAAACAAATTTAATTAAATAACGAATCGAAAAGAAACACATTTTTTCATCCTGCACATGTCTAATTAATGCAAAAAAGTTTTTAAAACTGCCTTTTTGACGAGCAGTGATTTTAATAATGCTTAAATAATAAAAATGAAATATTCCTTTTAAATATCATGCCTGGGGGCTGTCCTTAGTATGCCTGTAAAGTAGCACATCTTTCCCATGATTAGAACAATACCACAGCAAAATTACATTTTTAAAGGAAAATATATAATTTAAAACTGTGGCTGTAATGTATTGTCGGATTCTGGCAATATAGATACAAATATTTAAAAAAAAAGGCATGGGGACCTGGGTCATGCCCCAGGGGACGTGTATCAATACAAAAAAAAAGTTTTAAAAATGTTCTTTTTTTTCAGGAGCAGTGATTTTAATAATGCTTAAAGTGAAACAATAAAAATACATGGCTTAAATTCAATTATAGCAGAAATTGTCTCCATTCAAGTACCTCCAACAGGTTCATTTTTAGATTTTCTTTTAACTTTCACAAGTGATGTAATGAGAATCCCTGGCAGGTAAGAACCCCAAGTACATGGCACAACTATTTTATGTAAGGAAGGCCATAGACAGAGGGAATTTCCTTCCTGCAACCATAGGTTGCAGTAAAAAAAATTCACAATTCCCCCATCAACACAGACAGTGCTGACATGGAAATTCCTCCTATTGAGACATTGAATTCTCCCAGCGGGGGGGGGGGGGCAGTAAAGCCATCCCCGTTGGGAGAAGACAGTGAATATTGCTAGAGACTATAGCAGCCACTAGTGATAATTGCAAGTAAAATCGGTCAGGCTGGTTGAACCGAAGTTGATTGATTGATCAGCTTGGTACATTCAGCCTGCCCATACAGGGTTCAAATCTCAGCCAGGTCCTGCTGAACCATCCGAGATTCTAACCGTGTATGGCCAGCCTAAGAGAAATCCTGAAAAATTGAAATTTTGGGATACTTCAGGACTGGAGTTAAGAAACACTGTTTGTGATGACCCTATCCTGTGCGTTTTCTCTCAGTGTTAAAACATGCATGGCTTTCTGGCTTTCTATAAATGTGTAACTGCATATGAAGCCTTGCTGTTCCTATGGTTGTCTTTATCATTATCTATTGTGGCCGTTCTGGTCAATGCCAATGTTTAAAATGGCAGTCTGTTCCAGGTTTTCTGGGAAGCAAGCACACTAATGACTCAGGAGTGTGCTTGCTTCCTAGAAAACCTGGCCCAGACTATCATTTTAAACAGTGTCACAGGCCCGACGTGCCACACTATGAAGACCTTTAGCAGAAGAATCCAGAGGTTCTGTCAAGCACATGTTTGAATCAAAATCATTATAGACTAAGATAAACATCTATCAAGGTTGTAGCCCCCATACTCTAGAATTCTAATACTGCTAAAATTGCTCCTTAAAATACGCCTGAAATTAAAATAGTTGAGATTTGCTTTCTTAAAAAAAAATTAAGTAAAATAAATAAAGAAAAAATAAAACAAATTCAGCTTCCACATTTAAAGTAGAAATAAAGTGAACACTTTTTTTATATATTGAATAGAGTAAAGGAGGCTTATAAGCCCTGTCAGTTTATGTTTTGCAATCTCTGTCCCAATGGGAAAATTTACCTTCACTTCCTGTCTCATAACAGGAAGTGAAAGGTAATCCCTGCAAATTGGGGGACCAAATTAGGGGACCTCCAGTTCACCAGAATGAGTGTGCCCATTGGAGAATTCCCTGTCTACAATTTTTCTGGGGACAACTCAAAATGTGGTGTATTCCTTTTCTTTTTTTACTTTAACTTATGATTATAATGGTAAACAAGATAAATAACGAGAGTGAATATCCCTAACAGGGACACAAATTGCAATAAAAACCTGACCATCTCCACTTTGTCCAAAACTAAAAAAAATGAAAATGTTTTGTCTTTAGTTATACTTCTGTAAAACAACAATATACAACTATTTTTTTGGGGGGGTTTAGATACGACTTTGGTTTAGCCCCAAGATATCACCATCCCATCACCTACTGTATCTAGACTTCCAGCACTTGAATTGTTATTTAATTTGGATGTGGCCCTTTTTTATTGGTCTTTGAAGGCTGTATGTATTAGTATTATTGTTATTCATTTACAATTACAACTAAATATACTATCAATAATAAAAAATAATTATAATAATACTTTACAGTATCAGCAGTCACAGAATATTAACATAAGGATAATTTTGTTAATAGTCAAACCTAAAGTTTACTTGTTGTTACTTTAACTTGTTTGTATTGCTGATATATTTAAATCTATATTTGTATTGGATTTACCTTAAGTGGTAAATTCTCTTTACATGTATAACTGAGTTTATTAAAAGTTCAAATTGATTTTACTGATTCAACAAGAGAATAGATGTCCTGGGAAAGACTGTAAGAGATAATGAATGGATTGAGTCTCATTGTTCATACAAAGCCCCCGACACCTCATCAAGGTGCACATCTAGACAAGGGGCAATTTACAGTCTATCGCTGATGAATAAACAAGAGAGCCTGCCAGTCTCATCGATGGGAATACCTAGAGTTGTAAATATGCAAGAGTTTAATGAACTGACACAGAAATAGCAGTTGTAATGTTAGAGATACCCAAGATGATTTATTAGATTCCTCTTGATAAAAAAGACTACAATAATTAAAAGTTTTATCAAGACTATCATAATACAATATAGGACAATAGTGTCACCATATCAATACAATGAAATACAATGTTTGCAGTCTTTGCAATTCATATTTGTTGAATATGCAAAGCAGACATAACTGTATAGATTAACATTAATACAATACTGGCAAACCTTACGTCTTGTAGACTACAGCTGCAACACAATAGAAAAGTCCATTGAGTTCATTGCTATCTAAAAATATATTAAAAGCAATGAAACATTGTGTATAATAATTGTATGCATTTTTAAGAAGATGAGAGAGAGGGAGAGATGGAAAAAGATAGATAGATAGATAGATAGATAGATAGATAGATAGATAGATAGATAGATAGATAGATAGATAGACCAATTGTATAGATTAACATTACTGGCCTTATACTGCCTTAAAGTGATTGTAAAGGTTATTTTTTTTTTAAATAACAAACATGTCATACTTTCCTCCACTGTGCAGTTTGTTTTGCACAGTTTGCCCCCGATCCTCCTGTTCTGGGGTCCCATGGCAGCTCTCTTGGCTCCTCCCTGCAATAGCTAGCCCCCTCTGAGCTTCCGTGTCATAAAATCGATGTCCATAGACGCCGAGTGTATGACTCGGTCCCACTCCCTGGAAGCCGCGTCATTGGATTTGATTGACAGAAGCGGGAGCCAATGACATACAAATACAAATAAGAACATTCAAATAAAAAAAAGTTAATGTTTACTGTAACTCTAAGGCCGGGTACTAACGAGCAAACATGTACGATGAAACCGGTCCGTCGGACCGTTTTCACCGTACATGTCTGCCAGAGGGCTTCTGTACGATGGCTGTACTAACCATCGTACAGAAGTCCGCGCGTAAAAAATACGCGGGGCGTGTCCGCGTCGTCGCGGCGATGACGCAGCGACGTGGGCGGGCCTGCCATTTAAAGGCTTCCACGCATGTGTCGAAGTCATTCGATGCATGCGAGGGACGGCGGGCGCTCTGACATGTACGGTATGTCTGTACTGGCGACCGTACATGTCCGAGCAGGCAGGATTCCAGCGGACGGTTTTAAAACACGTCCAGGAATATTTTTCAGCTGGGAAAAGGCCCGGCGGGCAAATGTTTGCTGGAATTCGGCCCGCTCGCGCCTACACACGACCAAACATGTATGCTGAAACTGGTCCGCGGACCAGTTTCAGCATACATGTTTGGTCGTGTGTACGGGGCCTTACAATATAAAAAACATGTTTCACAAAAAAATAAAAAAATAAAAATAAAAAAATAAATAAAAAGTAAGATTTTACTTACTGATATCAAATGAAGAAAGGGGAGCATGTTAAAAAAACAAACAAAACAAAAGAACAATTATATATGCAGCACTATTGGTAACCGAAAATAAAGCATGATTTGAAGAAACATTGCTGATTTGAAGAAATCATGAAGGCATGATTTGAAGATACACCACATTTTTCTCTTCAGCCACTCGATAGCTATGTTACCAATGTCCCACATACTTGGCAAGTGATGCCCCCACCACATTCTTGGGAGAAGTAATTTTTTTTGGATGATCAGATTGATGGATGCCAGTCACTTTTTCGTAGCTTTCATTACAAATGTGCAAAGAGAAGAGAAAGGAAGGTAGAGAAATCACAGGACACCTGCAGGTTTCTACTCAAAACACATTCCTTATCATGTGAATCTCCTTCTAACTTTTTTTTAGATTTGGATGGGGTATAGAGGGATTAGAACCCCTGTTTAGTTTGTATTTCTGCCTGTGCCCCCCTTTAAGGACATTCACCCTCTCTATTTGTCCTATCTACCATTATTATTGAAAGTGAAAGTAAAAGAAAATCACAAATTTTGGGTTGTCCCCAGAAAAGTCACAGTCTAGATAGAGTCACAGGCCCGGATTCTCGTACGAGTTACGCTGGCGTATCTCCAGATACGCCGTCGTAACTCTGAGTCCGAGCCGTCGTATCTATGCGCCTGATTGTTAGAATCAGTTACGCATAGATTTGTATTAGATCCGACCGGTGTAAGTCTCTTACGCCGTGGTATCTTAACTGCATATTTACGCTGGCCGCTAGGGGCGTGTACGCTGATTTACGCCTAGATTTTTCACGTTTTACATCGTTTGCGCAAGTCATTCGCAAATAGGGCTGGGCGTCATTTACGTTAACGTCTAAAGCATTGGCTTCTTGCGGGTTAATTTGGAGCATGCGCACTGGGATACCTTAAGGGACGGCGGATGCGCCGTTCGTAAAAAGCATCATTTACGCGGGTCACATTAAATTTACATAACACACGTCCACATCTACCACATTTGAATTAGACGGGCTTACGCCGGCCTATTTACGCTACGCCGCCGC
This sequence comes from Rana temporaria, assembly GCF_905171775.1. Lineage (NCBI taxonomy): Eukaryota > Metazoa > Chordata > Amphibia > Anura > Ranidae > Rana > Rana temporaria. The sequence continues at coordinate 475,700,029 of NC_053491.1, read as the reverse complement.
AACTTTGGTTTGAGAATACGGCACTTGCCTGTCAAAGTTGCGGAGGCGTAACGTAAATAGGATACGTTGCGCCCGCACAAAGATACGCGCTTCTATGTGAATCCGGGCCACAGTCTTCAGCCTCTTCCAGGCACAGTTTCAGGTATTGGGCTGCTAGATGCACTAAACACTCAGAGGGGCAGATCCACAAAGCACTTACGTCGGCGTATCTCGAGATGCGCGGCATAAGAGTAAATATGCGCCGGCGTATCTATGTGCCGTATCCCCAAAACTAGACATGCCTGAAAACCAGATTTTTCCGACCGACGCAATCTTTCTACACCGGCGCATCGTGGGCGCAAAAATACGCTAGACGCACCATTGTTTTGCTATGCAAATATGCAAATGAGGGAGATACGGCCATCCACAAAAGTACGTTTGTGCGGCGCAGGCTACGCCCTGTGCGCATCAGCTGTACGTCCGGTCTAAAGTTACCCCTCATAAAAGCAGCTGTAACTTTGCACCAGACGTGTGCATGTCAGCTAAAGCAACACCGTTAGGGACGAGCTGAGCAGCCACACTTGCAGGACAACAATCTGTATGCCAACATGCCAGGGGCATCCATGGTCATAGCTATACTACTGGCTTTAGATGCGTGCAGAAGGAGGAGGGAACGGAGGAGGAGGAGGGCACGGGAGAGGATATACCGCACACGCATAGACGTCTTTGGCATGTGTGATTCTGAGGTGTATCGCATCTTCAGATTCACCCCTACTGCCATCATGGAATTAACCACAACCCTGAAAGATGACATCACCAGCCCAACACACCGCTCACATGCAGTGCAGCCACTGGTCAAGGTCCTGGCAACACTCCATTTCCTTGCCAGTGGCTCTTTTCAGCATACAAGTGGAGTGGTGGCTGGGATGGCACAATCCTCCATTAGCAGATGTGTGCACCAAGTTATCCCCGCAATCCTCAGACGCATGGCCAACCAAATCATCAGACCCACCCAGGAGAACCTGCGGATGAAGGCAATGCGTGATTTCTACAGAATTGCAGAATTCCCACACACCGTGGGGGCCATTGATGGCACACATGTGGCACTACAACCCCCCCCTGTGAGACAGAGCACCTATACCGCAATCGGAAGCATTGGCATTCCATCAACGTACAGGTGATAGTCGATGCCCAATGCCTCATATGGCACGTCCGTGCCAAACACCCAGGATCCAGCCATGACAGCTACATATACCGTCAAAGCCCCATCCCAATGGAATTCGAGCAGAACATGTATGGGGACAGCTGGCTGATTGGTGAGTGACATGGGTGTCAGGCATGACTGCCCCCCCCCCCATGATGCAGACATCACGAGGGGCACATGCACGACTAACATCCTCCTGTCTTTTCCCTTCCAGGTGACTCTGCATATGCACTTGGACCCCATCTCATGACTCCATACCAGAATCCCCAAACCCCAGGAGAGCAAAGATACAATGAAGCACACGCACGTACCCGTGGAGTGGTGGAACGCACCTTTGGCCTCCTGAAGTCCCGTTTCCGATGCCTGGATAAGTCTGGGGGTACCCTGTTGTATTCCCCAAACTTTGTGTGCCAGATCATCGGGGCATGTTGCATGCTACACAACTTTGCCGTGAGAAGGGGCCTGGAGATTGACATACGTGATGACCTGACCCCCCAACCACCCAGTCCCCCCCTGACCGAGGGTAACCCGTCTTCTGAGGGAAGAGCAGCCAGGAGATGCCTCGCATTAGGCATCTTTGCACGTTAAACCCACACATTAATCATGGCACAAGGAGAATGCATGCATGCACACCACTGTGGTCCCTAGCACACCCACATCACATCCTCATCAAATTGGATTAGCACAAGCCCACCATGCAGGACAACGCCACGCCAAGGCTCCAATTATGTCACTGTACATTCATACACCATTCACACAGACATGGGTTCACACAGACATGGGGATCACTTCTCCCTGGTCCTGGGGATCCCTTCTCCACCACAATTGAGGGTGACACCCCTTTTCCGGCAGGAATGTCACCCCCACAATCAAACATCATTCACAAACATAAAACAAATCATAATCACAGTAAACAAAAAAAACAAAAAATTAAAACACTGAAAACAAAAAAAGACAAAAACGTAATGCCGCTGGCGTGACCCACGCCTGGGACAGCCACGACCACGGCCACAGCCCCGGCTCCACAGGGGAGACTCATGGGGGGGAATCAGGGGAAGGAGGAGCATCCCCTGGTCTCTGCCCACCTGGCGGCCTGCACTCCAATGTCGTTCAGACATGTTATGAGAGCCAGTGAGTTGCAAGACATGTCCACAACTGACTCCTTGATGGAGGCCAGGCTCTCCTCCATCCGGCCCAAAGTGTGGGTGACCTGACCCAGATGGCGGGTCTGACAGGCCTGGTCCCTTCTTAGGTGTGCAGGCAGAACCTCTGCCACCCCCTTGGTCTTGCGGGTCGCCTTCCTGCCTCCAGATGAGGCTTGTGGCCTGGGAGAAGGGGAGACCCCTGGGGGGAAGCCCTGTTGGGGAGGAGTGGGAGGGGCTACCCCTGATGGAGGCCTTACTGCTGCCAGCCCTAGGGGGAGACGCCTCCAAATGGAGCACATTCCCTGACATCACCTCCTCCTCCTCAACCTCCTCAGAGGACTCCGGGCTTGCCTGGGGGTCTTCCTCAGACTCATGTCCGGTGGAGGCTGCGGACCTGCCAGATGGCCCAGCACCCTCCTGCACATCTGTGGATGACACAGAGGCGATTCAGTTCGCATGTGTTGCGCTTTACAAGTCTCTCTCTCTCACACAAAACATACACAGGTTGGAGGATCCACACACTTGTCACATATTCCCTCCCCCCACACATGCTACTCACCAGATATAAAATAAAAAAAACACTTACCTGTCCTCAAGGCCTCCTCAATGGAGTCAAAGCCAGGCAGCCCCTCCACTTGCTGCCTGTGGAAGCACTGGGCCACCGCACGCTCCTCAGCACTCAGCCTAATAGTGCATGCAGGTCACCCTCCAGTGCCCCTGGCATGTGCTGCAATCTTGGCCAGCTTCCCACGGATCACACGCCCGAGATCACTGATCTTTTTTTGGATCCCATTGCGGGTCCTGGTCTCACCACCCAACGCATTGACATCGTCTGTGATGTCTTGCAGTATCTGCCTCCTCCTGGCCGGGGTGGTGTTGGAACTCTCAGGGCCATGCAGCAAACGACCAAAGCCGGTAATGGCCCTCACAATGATCTCCTTCTCCCGCGAGGAGTAGTTTAACTTCCTCTTCCTCTCAGTCATCTTTACAAAACACTCTCCAAAACACTCTCCAAAAACCACACTGACACGACACAAACCAACAAACAGCAACAGACAATGGAACAAAAGCACCTTGCTTCAGGGGGAAACAAATGGATGTAATTTTGCAATGGAAGGGCGTATGTCTGGGCCTAGTTGTGCCATAAACAGTGTTTGCGGACCCGGGTCCTGCCCCAGGGGATATGTATTAATGCAAAAAAGTTTTTAAAACTGCCTTTTTAATGAGCAGTGATTTTAATAATGCTTAAATAATAAAAATGAAATATTCCTTTTAAATATCATGCCTGTGGGCTGTCCTTAGTATGCCTGTAAAGTAGCGCATCTTTCCCATGATTAAAACAATACGACAGCAAAAATATAATTTAAAACTGTGGCTGTAATGTATTGTCGGATTCTGACAATATAGATACAAATCTTTAAAAAAAGGCATGGGGACCTGGGTCATGCCCCAGGGGACATGTATCAATGCAAAAAAAAAGTTTTAAAAATTGTCGTTTTTTTCAGGAGCAGTGATTTTAATAATGCTTAAAATGAAATAATAACAATACATGGCTTACATTAAATTATAGCAGAAATTGTGTCCATTCAAGTACCTCCAACAGGTTCATTTTTAGATCTTCTTTTAACTTTCACAAGTGATGTAATGAGAATCCCTGGTAGGTAAGAACCCCAAGTACATGGCACAACTATTTTATGTAAGGCAGGCCATAGACAGAGGGAATTTCCTTCCTGCAACCGTAGGTTGCAGTAAAAAAAATGCACAATTCCCCCATCAACACAGACAGTGCTGACATGGAAATTCCTCCCATTGAGACATTGAATTCTCCCAGCAGGGGGGGGGGCAGTAAAGCCATCCCCGTTGGGAGAAGACAGTGAATATTGCTAGAGGCTATAGCAACCACTAGTGATAATTGCAAGTAAAATCGGTCAGGCTGGTTGTACCGAAGTTGATTGATCGATCAGATTGGTACATTCAGCCTGCCCATACAGGCTTCAAATCTCAGCCAGGTCCTGCTGAACCATCCAAGATTTAAACCGTGTATGGCCAGCCTAAGAGAAATCCTGAAAAATTTAAATTTTTGGATACTTCAGGACTGGAGTTAAGAAACACTGTTTGTGATGACCCTATCCTGTGCGTTTTCTCTCAGTGTTAAAACATGCATGGCTTTCTGGCTTTCTATAAATGTGTAACTGTATATGAAGCCTTGCTGTTCCTATGGTTATCTTTATCATTATCTATTGTGGCCGTTCTGGCCAATGGCAATGTTTAAAATGGCAGTCTGGCCCAGGTTTTCTGGGAAGCAAGCACACTAATGACTCAGGAGTGTGCTTGCTTCCTAGAAAACGTGGCCCAGACTATCATTTAAAGCAGTGTCACAGGCCCGATGTGCCACACTATGAAGACCTTTAGCAGAAGAATCCAGAGGTTCTGTCAAGCACATGTTTGAATCAAAATCATTATAGACTAAGATAAACATCTATCAAGGTTGTAGCCCCCATACTCTAGAATTCTCATCCTGCTAAAATTGCTCCTTAAAATACACCTGAAATTAAAATAGTTGAGATTTGCTTTCTTAAAAAAAAAATTAAGTAAAAGAAATAAAGAAAAAATAAAACAAATTCAGCTTCCACATTTAAAGTAGAATTAAAGTGAAAACGTTTTTTATATATTGAATAGAGTAAAGGAGGGTTATAAGCCCTGTCAGTTTATTTTTTTAACATCCAGTTTATTGAAAGATAAATTAGAAGAGCAACAGTGGGAGGCACAGCTCCCATTATAAGCGTAATACAGAACTTTAAACATTCCAGTAAACATTGCAATGTTTGATGCATGTACAATACCTCATTGTGTTTGACCAAAAGGAAAAGAAAAAGGCGATCATTGAGGAACAAAGGCATAATGTCAATAGTACCTTATAAAATATACGTCATGTAACCTCAAATATTAGCATTCTGAATAAGTTTGTCGTATCATATGAAGGTTCTATAAGTAAAAGTTCAGGAGGAAAAGAGAAAAAGGGGTTAGAAGAAGCGGGACGGAGGAGGGGAGGGGGGGGAGTGGGGGACACATTAGGGGAGTGAGACGAGTAACAGCTCCAGACCTGCGCCTAAAGTTCACACCGTGTTCAAAGAGGCGCCCCAGACCCCGTCAACATTAAATGCATTAGGGCACAGCTACCAATTTTTAAAATCTGCAGAGCATTTAAATTGAACCCAAGGTGACCAAGTGTGGAAAAACTTTTCGGTGCGTTCAGATGATTGGGCTACTGTTTCTTCCATGTCATAGAGTTCTTTTACTCTAGACAGCCAGTCACGTATCGAGGGGACCCGGGACGATCTCCAAAACAGGGGTATAAGGGCCTTGGCTGCATTTAAGAGGTGTTTGGATAGTGAGTTTTTGTAACTCCGAAAGGACATGTTGGAAATGTGCAGAAGGCAGCAGGCGGCGTCGAGTTTAAGCTTAGTTTCTGTGATCAATCTAATAGTTTCGCATACTTTTTGCCAGTACGGAGCAATTAGCGGGCATTGCCACCATATGTGGATCAGGGTACCCCTCTCTGCATTGCACCTCCAGCATGTGTCAGGCGTTTGTGGGAACCACGAGTGTAGTTTCACCGGGGTGGCGTACCAGTGAGTGAGTAGTTTGTAGGCGGTTTCTTGTGTTCTGGTGCTCAGGGAGCATTTATGTGCAAAGGTGCAAGATCTCTTCCATTGGGGCCCTGAAATCGGGATATCCAATGCCTGTGACCATCTCTCTCTGAATCTGTCGTCTCCCTTCACCGGTTGATCTCTGAGCCAAGCGTACGAAATTGAGGTAGATTTTTGTACAGGTACACCCGCCAGGCACACTGACTCCATCTCCGTGGGCTGCCTATTAAAATTTGGTCTTCTAGCAGTGTGGTTCAAGTAGCTCCTCACTTGGAAGTACGTCCACAAGGGGAGGTCAGACCTATTAAGGGCTACCTTGAGATCCCCAAAATCCTGGAACAGGCCGTTCCGGAAACAGTCCGAGGCAAGTATGGGTCTGGCTGCGTCAGGGGAGCGGAGAAAGCTGTTCTCTATCCCGGGAGGGAAATCAGGGTTGTTCCATAAGGGAGTCAGTGGGCTCAATGAGGTTGATATGTTCGTTCCCCCCGACACCCTGTGGAAAACTCTTAACGTGGTCCCCAAAAGTGGATGCGTCTTTAGAGATGCAGGATAGCTGGTCCATGGCATCCAGGGAGAAAAATGTAAGGGAATGGGGCAGAGGTCGTCCTCAATTTGTATCCAGTCTTTAAGATTGCGATGGCAGTGCCAATCTATTATTCTCGTTATGTGTGCCGCAAAATAGTAGTTTTTGAAATCGGGAGTACCCATTCCCCCCCTGTGCTTAGGAAGTGTCAGTAGTTTGGCTTTAATTATCGGGGGTTTGTGGGTCCAGATGAATCTTTGTTGTATCGCAGAGATCAGTTTAAAGAATTGTAGGGGAATCCTGACCGGTAGGTTGCGGAACAGATATAAAAGTTTTGGCAGGATAACCATTTTGCAAATAGCTGCCCTCCCAAACCAGGAGAAATTTCGGGCATTCCACGACTTCAGGTCACTGTCAATTGCTGCAAGAAGGGGGGGAAGTTGCGAATATAGATTTGGGAAATGTCTGATGTTAGCCACACTCCCAGATATCTAAGGGCGGACGGTTCCCATCTAAAGGGGCATATAGTCTTAAGTGTCTCTACAGATCGGTCTGGTAAGGTTATGTTTAGTGCTTCTGATTTCGAAAAATTAATTTTAAAATTGGACACGTAGCCGAATAGTGTAAATTCCTGCATGAGAGATGGTAGGGACTTCTGGGGCTCCGTCAGGAAGAAGAGCAAATCGTCGGCATATGCCGCAATCTTATACTCTTTGCTCGCCAACGAGAAACCTTGTATAGCTTTCTCAGCGATGATTCTTCTAATGAAAGGTTCTAGGGAGAGAATGAAGAGGAGGGGCGAAAGGGGGCATCCCTGTCTAGTGCCATTATTTATTTGGACTGCTTCCGATAAGGAACCGTTAATTCTAATTCGGGCTGAAGGGTTTTTGTAAAGAGCGGATATCCAGGATCTCATGTGGAACCCCAGACCTATGTGCTGACAGGTGTCCATCATGTAGTCCCAGGCAATCCTATCGAAGGCCTTCTCTGCGTCGGTGGACAAGAGAAGGCCTTCGATTTTCTGGGTGCGTGCCGCATGTATTAAATTAAGTGCTTTAATGACATTATCCCTGGATTCCATGCCCGGCATGAAGCCAGCTTGGCTCGGGCCTATGATATCGTGTAGAAGGGGGCGAAGTCTATTGGCCAAAATTTTTGCAAGCAACTTAACGTCTAAGTTAAGGAGTGAAATCGGCCTGTAGCTAGCACAGCTCTCGGGATCTTTGTTGGGTTTTGGCAGGACAGCTACGTGTGCTGAGAGGAATGTAAGGGGCACGTCTCTAGGGGATGCCAACTAATTTAGGGCCTCTCTCAGGGGGTCGACAAGGAGTTCTGCGAAGGTTTTATAATAAATGGAAGTGAAGCCGTCCGGACCAGGACTTTTCCCAGTTTTAAGTTCTTTAATAGCTGACTGCAATTCTGAGTTTTCTATAGGCAATTCTAGTTGAAGGACTACGTCCTCCGGTAGGGAGGGGAGCCCGGACTCTGCCAGGTATTCTCTAATCTCCTGACTTCTAGGTTTAGAGGGGTTAACAGGGTTTCCTTGAGCTGGTAGGTTATAAAGGTTAGAGTAAAATTCGTGAAAATGTTGGGCTATTTTGTCGGTGGTTACGTCTAAGGAACCTGATTTATTCCTTATACCCATAATGTTGTGTGCTGAACTGGTGTAACGCCACTGGCGTTATTCAGTTTAACACGAGCGCAGCCTTACCTATTCCATCAGCTGCGCTCCTCTCTCTGCACTGCTCGCGTCACTTCCGCCGCGCCAGTGTTTGCGTTCCACGCTGGAACGCGGAAGCGCGCCCAGCGTGCTTGGCTGTTTCCCCGCCCTGGCGGCTATTTAAATCAATAGGAATGACGGCAGGGTGTTCCACTATTTTGTCGGACCCCTGCCGTCCCCCGGGAACCGCTTACAGACCCCAGAGAACCTGCTACAGTGAGGCTCAAGCTCTCTCAGCCAGAAGGACCATCCTCACCTCTCCGGCATCCAGGTCACCCTGTACAGGCTAAACCCTCCAGGCATAGGAGCCCAGCTTGCAACACATCACAGGGAAGATTCCTTCAGTACCGCAAGTATCTTTATAGGACATAATAGCAATATCTAGCTATGCTGAACAGACATGGAACTTTGCTTATTATATAGATAAAGCTACTCAGTTTAAACTTGCCTGAACTTATACTTGTATTACCTAGGATTATCTATTTCTTGATTCGCTATCACTATTTGCTTCAGAGACTTTGTTTAGAATCCTTACAACGCTCATCATAAATAATAAGGACTCAATTATACATATTAATTTACTCTTATGCTGCCGAATACATGCTTATGAAATAATAAGCTCTTTGATTTTGTTGGTACTCTGTTTGAGGTTGTGATGAAATAAACCATTAACTCTTATCAAATATTAGAGTGACTAACTGGTTTACACCTGAGAAACCTCCGCAGCTGAGATCCATTCAATCAAGTCATACATATTAAGGCAGGATTGTTACATAATAGTGGAACCTTTAAAAAATAATGGATCCAGCGGAGCTTGCAAACCACTTAGTGGGACTATCACAGCGAGTGGACATTCTCACCACTAATTTAAATGATCTCCGTTTAGAGAATGACGTTCTCCGTAACCAAAATTTTCCTCAAGCTAGGGAGCGACCTGAACCAAAGGTCTGCCCTCCAGAACCATTTTCAGGTGACAGAAAAAACTTCCGCCAATTTATTAGTTCCTGTCGTCTTATGTTTCAGTTACGCCCCCGTACTTATCATTCTGACAGAGTCAGAATTTTGACCTTGATTTCTTACCTTAAAGGGGAGCCAAGAGTTTGGGCTGATGCCTATGTTGATGAGCACGGTGATCTTCTGGGTGCTCTTAACACTTTCATAGATGAGATGTCTCTCCTTTACGAAGACCCAAACAAACAATTAACAGCAGAAAATTTTATCCGTAACCTTAAACAGGGAAAAAGACCTGTAGAAGACTACATTTCAGAGTTCAAGTGTTGGTGTCGTGAAACTCTGTGGACTGATATAGCACTCAGAAATCAATTCCGTCTAGGCTTATCAGAGTCTATGAAGGATGAACTCGCTCGTGTAGAAATTCCTACATCTTTGGAGGATCTTATGCTTCTTTCTCTCTCTATTGATCGCCGTCTCAGAGAAAGAAAGGCTGAACGTGCCTTCTCCTATCAACCTACACCCTTTAGGAGGTCCAGATCTCCCCCAAAGGAGGTACCTATGGAAGTTGGTACAATCAAGGGTCCACTATCTCCAGCTGAGAAACAAAGAAGAAGAGCCCAGAATCTTTGTCTTTACTGTTCCGCCCCTGACCACATGGTGTTTTCTTGCCCAATCCTAAAGAATAGGTCTGAAGGTAATAATTTTAAAATTAACAAATTTAATGTAGCTAGTACTATATCGCCATCTACCACTAATAATTATATCTCTCTCACCCTTACCTTACAGTGGGATCAAGATAGGACAACCATTGATGCGATGATCGACACTGGTGCCTGTGGCAACTTTATTGATTTAGATTTTGTTAATTTAAATAAAATCCCTTGTGTGATAAAGCAAACCCCTTTGTCTGTCACTTTCATTGATGGCTCTACTTCCACTTTTGGCCCAGTCAAATCTCAAACTGTGCCCCTGTTGGTTACTAGTGGTAATGTCCATACTGAGACCTTGGTATTTGATGTTATACCATCACCTTTATTCCCTATAGTGTTAGGCCTACCTTGGTTACATCTTCACCACCCAACTATTCATTGGTCCGATACTGCAATTACTTTAGACTCTACATTTTGTAAACAAACTTGCTACCCAATCTATAACATACTTTTAACTAATGTAAATTGTGAGGGTCTTCCAACTTATTTACACGATTTTTCCGATGTTTTCAGCAAAACCAATGCAGAAACACTTCCACCTCATAGAATATATGACTGCCCTATTGATCTAATCCCAGATAGGCCTATTCCAACTGCTCGAATCTATCCACTATCTCAACCAGAACTGTTCCATCTTAAGGACTATCTCGATGATAACCTAAAGAAGGGTTTTATCAGACCTTCCACTTCCCCGGCAAGTGCAGCCATGTTTTTTGTAAAAAACAAAGATGGTTCACTCAGACCTATAATCGATTATCGATCATTGAACAACATCACGGTAAAAAATCGCTATCCCCTGCCTCTTATCCCAGAATTAATAGAACGTTTACAGACCTCTAAGATCTTTACAAAATTAGATCTCAGAGGTGCGTACAATTTAATCAGGATTCGTCCAGGCGATGAGTGGAAGACCGCATTCAAGACTCGTTATGGACTTTTTGAGTATTTAGTAATGCCATTCGGGTTATGTAATGCACCTGCAACTTTCCAGCGTTTCATCAACGACATTTTTCGTGATTTATTAGACATTTGTGTTGTAATTTATCTGGATGACATTTTGATTTTTTCTGACACTTTTGAAGAACACACTAAACATGTAAGATGGGTTTTGGGCAGACTCAGAACTCATTGTTTATATGTCAAGCTTGAAAAGTGTGTTTTCAGTCAAACATCTATTTCTTTTCTTGGCTATCAAATCACTCCTGAAGGTATTCAGATGGATCATTCAAAAGTTGATGCTATTCTCTCTTGGCCTACTCCGTCTTCAAGGAAGGCCTTGCAGCGTTTCCTTGGATTCTCTAACTATTACAGGAAGTTTATCAAGAACTTCTCAGAGATTGTCAAACCTCTAAATGCTTTAACCAGCAAAAACACACCTTTCATTTGGTCAGATGAGGCACAAAGATCTTTTGAATCTTTGAAACTTTCTTATACTACGGCTCCTATCCTCCAACTACCAAATCCTCAATTTCATTTCACTTTAGAAGTAGATGCCTCTCACTTTGCTTTGGGTGCTGTACTTTCCCAACAAGCAAGTTTCTCTGAACCTCTACACCCAGTGGCTTTCTATTCTAGAACTCTAACATCTGCAGAAAAGAACTACCCTATAGGAGAAAAAGAACTCCTCGCAATCAAGGACGCCCTAGCCAATTGGAGACATCTTCTAGAGGGATCTACGTACCCAATCACCATACTGACAGATCATCGTAATCTTCAACATTTAAAGGCCTGCAAGACCTTGTCCGCCCGACAGGTGAGATGGAGTTTATTTTTTGACAGATTTGACTTTTTTATTTCGTATAGACCAGGTTCACAAAATTTAAAGGCGGATTCACTATCTCGCATCTTTGAAGATGACACGACTGAGATCCCACCACATTCCATCATACCCTCAAACCGCTTCATTGGAGTAACCACCTCCTTCAAACAATTACTCTCTCAGTCTATTTCCGAGAATGTATCTGACCTACCTAAGACAGTCCTAAAGCGATCAGACGGAGTATACACCTACAAAGACAAGTTGTACGTTCCTCCACAATTACAATTGTCACTACTTAAGCAACTACATGATTCCCCCTTAGCTGGTCACCCTGGTATCACTAAAACAGTTCATCTTGTAAAGAGACATTACTGGTGGCCCCATTTAACTAAAATGGTCCATGACTATGTCAATTCTTGCGAGATTTGTGCCAGTAACAAACTCTCAAGAAAACCTCCATTTGGTCTTCTAGCATCCATTCCAGTACCAAATAGACCATGGGAGGTTGTGTCAATGGATTTTATTGTCGATCTTCCTAGATAAAATGGTGCCAACACCATCATGGTCACTGTAGACCTACTTACAAAGATGGCACATTTCATTCCTTTAAAAAACCTACCAACCTCTCTTGAGACGGCAACAGCCTTCGTTAATAACGTCCTCAAACTGCATGGTTTACCCTCTAAGATTATCTCAGACCGCGGTTCTCAATTCATTTCCAAGTTCTGGAAAGCTCTATGTAATGCATTAAAAATTGATCACCGCATGTCTACGGCTTACCACCCACAGACTAATGGGCAGACAGAGCGCATTAATCAAATCTTGGAACAATATTTACGCTGCTATTGCACCCATCTTCAGGATGACTGGTATCAATTACTTCCCCACGCCGAATTCGCGTATAATAATTCTACCAGTTCTTCATCCCAATTATCACCATTTTTTGCTAATAATGGTTTTCACCCAAATAGTTTACCATCCTCCTTCCTCTCAGACGACGTACCTGCAGTAGGAAATTATCTCACTAACTTAAAGGAAACACTCCCTATCTTACGCTCAAATTTAGAAGCTGCCCAGTTACGCCAAAAACGTAACTATGATCTTCACAGATCAATACCTCCTGATTATAAAGTGGGAGATTTAGTGTGGCTCTCCACCAGAAATTTACGCCTAAATCTACCCTCAAGAAAATTAGGACGTCAATTCATTGGACCTTACCCCATTTCTCAAGTAATTAACTCCAATGCAGTAAGACTACAGCTACCTCCTGATTGGAAAATACATCCTTCATTTCATGTCTCTCTTATTAAGCCATTCGTACCTAACCCATTCTCTAACAGAATCTCACGTCCCCCTCCTCCAGTTGAAGTTATGGGTGAGACCGAATATGAAATTGAAAAGATTCTGGATTCTAGAAAAAGAGGTTCTATAATTCAATATTTAATACGTTGGAAAGGTAACTCTCAACTTGAAGATTCTTGGGAAGATTCTTCGCACCTACATGCTCCCCGTCTGATTAGATCTTTTCATCGTAGGTATCCTACTCGTCCATCACTAAATACTCGCACTGGTGGTGCCCCCTTGAGGAGGGGAGTATGTAACGCCACTGGCGTTATTCAGTTTAACACGAGCGCAGCCTTACCTATTCCATCAGCTGCGCTCCTCTCTCTGCACTGCTCACGTCACTTCCGCCGCGCCAGTGTTTGCGTTCCACGCTGGAACGCGGAAGTGCGCCCAGCGAGCTTGGCTGTTTCCCGCGCCCTGGCGGCTATTTAAATCAATAGGAATGACGGCAGGGTGTTCCACTATTTTGTCGGACCCCTGCCGTCCCCCGGGAACCGCTTACAGACCCCAGAGAACCTGCTACAGTGAGGCTCAAGCTCTCTCAGCCAGAAGGACCATCCTCACCTCTCCGGCATCCAGGTCACCCTGTACAGGCTAAACCCTCCAGGCATAGGAGCCCAGCTTGCAACACATCACAGGGAAGATTCCTTCAGTACCGCAAGTATCTTTATAGGACATAATAGCAATATCTAGCTATGCTGAACAGACATGGAACTTTGCTTATTATATAGATAAAGCTACTCAGTTTAAACTTGCCTGAACTTATACTTGTATTACCTAGGATTATCTATTTCTTGATTCGCTATCACTATTTGCTTCAGAGACTTTGTTTAGAATCCTTACAACGCTCATCATAAATAATAAGGACTCAATTATACATATTAATTTACTCCTATGCTGCCGAATACATGCTTATGAAATAATAAGCTCTTTGATTTTGTTGGTACTCTGTTTGAGGTTGTGATGAAATAAACCATTAACTCTTATCAAATATTAGAGTGACTAACTGGTTTACACCTGAGAAACCTCCGCAGCTGAGATCCATTCAATCAAGTCATACATATTAAGGCAGGATTGTTACAACTGGCCTCTTTCAAGGCCCTAGCCAAAAAACTGCCTGATTTATCGCCATGTTCATAATATACCTTCTTTTTAAAGAACAAAAGGCGTTTAGCTTTAGAATCAAGGAGCTGTTGAAGGTCCTTCCTAGTGTTCAGTAATGTGCAGGCTGACCTTTCAGAAAGGGACTGTTTGTGGAGCGTCTCAAGGGTATGAATCTTATCTGAAAGGAGTTTGATGGTTTTTTCCCTTTCTCGTTTGCGTTGTGACCCCATTCTAATGAGTTCCCCCCTCACTGTGCACTTATGGGCTTCCCAAATAGTCAGTGGATCCATGCCCGGGGTGGCATTACGTTCAAAAAATTATTTTATAAAGAGGGTGATGTCAGGGAGCAATAGCGTGTCTGTCAACAGGGACAAGTTAAGTCTCCAAGAGTTGGATTTAGGAGGAGGTCTGTGTAGATTAAGGGACAATGAGGTTGGGGCATGGTCTGATATAGACTGGATGCCTATGTGTGCCTCTGTTACCAGGTGAAGATCTCTCTGAGTTGTAAAGATATAATCTATTCTGGCATGGCGGTTGTGGGGAACGGAGTGAAACGTGTAGTCCTTTCCCTCGGGGTGGGTAAAGCGCCAGGAGTTCCTTT